>NC_059196.1:41504722-41863667 GCF_020615455.1 Coregonus clupeaformis
CCCTGTGTGCTACCCCATTGGTTAACCCAGGTCTCTCTCTGTGTGCTACCCCAGTGGTTAACTCAGTTCTCTCTCTGTGTGCTACCCCAGTGGTTAACCCAGGTCTCTCTCTGCACAACCCCTGTATTTAACTCAGGTATCTTTCTGTTCTACCCCAGTGGTTAACCCAGGTCTCTCTCTGTGCTACACCAGTGGTTAACCCAGGTCTCTCTCTCTGTGCTACCCAAGTGGTTAACCCAGGTCTCTCTCTGTGTGTTACCCCAGTGGTTAACCCAGGTCTCTATCTGTGTGCTACCCCAGTGGTAAACCCAGGTCTCTCTCTGTGCTACCCCAGTGGTTAACAAATGTCTCTCTCTCTCTGTGCTACCCCAGTGTTTAACCCAGGTCTCTCTCTGTGCTACCCTAGTGGTTATCCCAGTTCTCTCTCTGTGCTACCCCAGTGGTTAACCCAGGTCTCTCTCTGTGCTACCCCAGTGGTTAACTCAGATCTCTCTCTGTGCTACCCCAGTGGTTAACCCAGGTCTCTCTGTTCTACTCCAGTGGTTATCTCAGGTCTCTCTCTGTGCACAACCCCTGTGTTTAACTCAGGTCTCTCTCTGTTCTACCCCAGTGGTTAACCCAGGTCTCTCTCTGTGCTACCCCAGTGGTTAACCCAGGTCTCTCTCTCTGTGCTACCCAAGTGGTTAACCCAGGTCTCTCTCTGTGTGTTGCCCCAGTGGTTAACCCAGGACTCTCTCTGTGCTACCCCAGTGGTTAACCCAGGTCTCTATCTGTGTGCTACCCCAGTGGTAAACCCAGGTCTCTCTCTGTGCTACCCCAGTGGTTAACAAATGTCTCTCTCTCTCTGTGCTACCCCAGTGGTTAACTCAGGTCTCTCTCTGTGTTACGCCAGTGGTTAACCCAGGTCTCTCTCTCTGCTACCCCAGTGGTTAACTCAAGTCTCTCTGTGTGCTACCTCAGTCGTTAACCAAGGTCTCTCTCTGTGCTACCCCAGTGGTTAACCCAGGTCTCACTGTGCTACCCCAGTGTTTAACCCAGGTCTCTCTCTGTGTGCTACCCCAGTGGTTAACACAGGTCTCTCTCTGTGCTACCCAAGTGGTTAACACAGGTCACTCTCTGTTTGTTTCCCCAGTGGTTGACTCAGGGCTCTCTCTCTGTGTTACCCCAGTGGTTAACCCAGGTCTCACTGTGCTACCCATGTGGTTAACCCAGGTCTCTCTCTGTGTGTTTCCCCAGTGGTTGACTCAGGGCTCTCTCTCTGTACTACCCCAGTGGTTAACCCAGGTCTCTCTCTGTGTGTTTCCCCAGTGGTTAATCCAGGTCTCTCTCTGTCTGTGTTTCCCCAGTGGTTAACCCAGGTCTCTCTGTGCTACCCCAGTGGTTAACCCAGGTCTCTCTCTGTGTCCTACCCCAGTGGTTAACCCAGGTCTCTCTGTGCTACCCCAGTGGTTAACCCAGGTCTCTCTCTGTGTGCTACCCCAGTGGTTACACAGGTCTCTCTCTCTGTGCTACCCCAGTGGTTAACTCAGGTCTCTGTGCTACCCCAGTGGTTAACCCAGGTCTCTCTCTGTGCTACCCCAGTGGTTAACACAGGTCTCTCTCTGTGTGCTTTCCCAGTAGTTAACCCAGCTCTCTCTCTGTTCTCCCCCAGTGATTAACCCAGGTCTCTCTCTCTGTGTTACCCCAGTGGTTAACCCAGGTCTCTCTGTGCTACCCAAGTGGTTAACCCTGGTCTCTCTCTGTGTGCTACCCCAGTGGTTAACCCAGGTCTCTCTCTGTGCTACCACAGTAGTTAACAAAGGTCTCTCTCTGTGCTACCCCAGTGGTTAACCCAGGTCGCTCTCTCTGCACAACCCCTGTGTTTAACTCAGGTCTCTCTCTGTTCTACCCCAGTGGTTAACCCAGGTCTCTCTCTTTGTGCTACCCCAGTGGTTAACTCAGGTCTCTCTCTGTGCTACCCCAGTGGTTAACCCAGGTCTCTCTCTGTGCTACCCCAGTGGTTAACACAGGTCTCTCTCTGTGTGCTACCCCAGTGGTTAACCCAGGACTCTCTCTGTTCTCCCCCAGTGGTTAACCCAGGTCTCTCTCTCTGTGTTACCCCAGTGGTTAACCCAGGTCTCTCTGTGCTACCCCAGTGGTTAACCCAGGTCTCTCTCTGTGTGCTACCCAAGTGGTTAACCCAGGTCTGTCTCTGTGCTACCACAGTGGTTAACACAGGTCTCTCTCTGTGTGCTACCCCAGTGGTTAACCCAGGTCTCTCTCTCTGTGATAACCCAGTGGTTAACCCAGGTCTGTCTTTCTGTGTTACCCCAGTGGTTACCCAGGTCTCTCTCTCTGTGCTACCCCAGTGGTTAACCCAGGTCTCTCTCTCTTTTTGCTACCCCAGTGGTTAACTCAGGTCTCTCTCTATGCTACCCCAGTGGTTAACCTAGGTCTCTCTCTGTGCTACTCCAGTGGTTAGCTCAGGTCTCTCTATATTTTACCCCAGTGGTTAACCCAGGTCTCTCTCTGTGTGTTACAACAGTTGTAAACCCAGGTCTGTCTCTGTGCTACCCAAGTGGTTAACACAGGTCACTCTCTGTGTGCTACCCCAGAGTTAACCCAGGTCTCTCTCTGTGTTACCCCGTGGTTATCTCAGGTCTCTCTCTGTGTGTTTCCCCAGTGGTTAACCCAGGTCTCTCTCTCTGTGTTACCCCAGTGGTTAACCCAGGTCTCACTGTGTTACCCCAGTGGTTAACCCAGGTCTCTCTCTATGTGCTACCCTAGTGGTTAACCCAGGTTTCTCTGTGCTACCCCAGTTGTTAACCCAGGTCTCTCTCTGTGTGCTACCCCAGTGGTTAACACAGGTCTCTCTCTGTGTGCTACCCCAGTGGTAAACCCAGGTCTCTCTCTGTGCTACCCCAGTGGTTAACCCAGGTCTCTATCTGTGTGTTACCCCAGTGGTCAACCCAGGTCTCTCTCTGTGCTACCCCAGTGGTTAACCCAGGTCACTCTCTGTGTGCTATCCCAGTGGTAAACCCAGGTCTCTCTCTCTATGTTACCCCAGTGGTTAACCCAGGTCTCTCTCTGTGTGCTACCCCAGTGGTTTATATTCAATAAATGACTGAACACAGATGCTTCCTGATACAACCCTTCTATTTTTGCCCCCCTCCCTCCACACACACACACACCCTCAATGAATGTACTCTTTCTCCTGGGGGTAGCCCTCTGAGACACACACACACACACTTTAATTATATCAGTGGTAATAGTGAGCTTCTTTCAGAGAACCGTCCCTCGAGTGGCTGTGTGTCTCACTCACAAACAGACAAACACAGACGGAGGGCGTGCGACCACAGGTGTTCTTATTCTATCTCTGATGGAGAGAGAAGATGGAACACACACACACACACACACACAGACACACAGCTAACCACAGGTGTTGCCATCTGTCCCATCTAGCAGAGAACTGACCGTCATACAGGAACACTGGAACAGTGTTTACCTCTGAGAATTTTGTCTTGAGGTTTATTCTTAAAACATCAGATGGCTTTGGAGTTGAGATGAGAGGCAACCACATGAACTATGCTTCTCCAAATAGATGGTTGATAATTTTTTGGGGTTATTATAGTGTCATGCATCTTCAAGGATGCCAAGCCCACATGGGCTTATAAGACACTGTATTTGCTGTAGCAATTTATTTGATCATATACTGTACATACTGTGTATACATACATACATACATACATACATACATACATACATACATACATACATACATACATACATACATACATACATACATACATACATACATACATACATACATACATACATACATACAGTATCAGTCAAAGGTTTGGACACACCTACTCATTCAAGGGTTTTCCTTTATTTTTGCTATTTGTTACATTGTAGAATAATATTGAAGACATCAAAACTATGAAATAACGCATATGGAATCATGTAGTAACCAACAAAGTGTTAAACAAATCAAAATATATTTTATATTTGAGATTCTTCAAATAGCCACCCTTTGCCTTGAGAACATCTTTGTACACTCTTGGCATTCTCCCAACCAGCTTCATGAGGTAGTCACCTGGAATGCATTTCAATTAACAGGTGTACCTTGTTAATTTGTGGAATTTCTTTCCTTCTTAATGCGTTTGAGCCAATCAACTGTGTTGTGACAAGGTAGGGGGGGTATACAGAAGATAGCCCTATTTGGTAAAAGACCAAGTCCATATTATGACAAGAACAGCTCAAATAAGCAAAGAGAAATGACAGTCCATCATTGCTTTAAGACATGGTCAGTCAATACGGAAAATTTTTACAAGTGCATTTGCAAAAACCATCAAGCACTATGATGAAACTGGCTCTCATGAGGACCGCCACAGGAATGGAAGACCCAGAGTTACCTCTGCTGCAGAGGATATGTTCATTAGAGTTACCAGCCTCAGAAATTGCAGTGCCAAATAAATACTTCACAGAGTTCATGTAACAGACACATCTCAACATCAACTGTTCAGAGGGGACTGTGTGAATAAGGCGCTCATGGTCAAATTGCTGCAAAGAAACCACTACTAAAGGACACCAATAAGAAGAAGATACCTGCTTGGGCCAAGAAACACGAGCAATGGACATTAGACCGGTGGAAATTTGTCCTTTGGTCTGGAGTCAAAATTGGAGATTTTTGGTTCCAACCGCCGTGTCTTTGTGAGATGCGGTGTGGGTGAATGGATGATCTCCGTATTTGTATTTCCCACCGTAAAACATGGAGGAGGAGGTGTTATGGTGTGGGGGTTCTTTGCTGGTGACATTATCTGTGATTTATTTAGAATTCAAGGCACACTTAACCAGCATGGCTACCACAGCATTCTGCAGTGATTCGCCATCCCATCTGATTTGGGCTTAGTGGGACTTTCATTTGTTTTTCAACAGGACAATGACCCAACAAACCTCCAGGCTGTGTAAGGGCTATTTTACCGAGAAGGAGAGTGATGGAGTGCTGCATCAGATGACCTGGCCTCTACAATCCCCCGTCCTTAACCAAATTGAGATGGTTTGGGATGAGTCGGACCGCAGAGTGAAGGAAAAGCAGCCAACAAGTGCTCAGCATATGTGGGAATTCCTTCAAGACTGTTAGAAAAGCATTCCAGCTGGTTGAGAGAATGCCAAGAGTGTGCAAAGCTGTCATTAAGGCAAAGGGTGGCTATTTGAAGAATCTCAAATAAAAATATATTTTGATTTGTTTAACACTTTTTTGGTTACTACATGATTCCATATGTGTTATGTCATAGTTTTGATCTCTTCACTAATATTCTACAAAGTAAAAAATAGTAAAAATAAAGAAAAACCCTTGAATGAGTAGGTGTGTCCAAACCTTTGACTGATACTATGTATGTATGTATGTATGTATGTATGTATGTATGTATGTATGTATGTATGTATGTATGTATGTATGTATGTATGTATGTATGTATGTTTCATTCCATGTTTCATTCACACTTGTTTCTGTTTCTCTCCATGATTGGTGCTTTTGTAAAGCTTTTGTCCATTTCAGGTGAGGTGCTCTAGAAGGGTACATTATTGGTCGGTAGGCCTATGGTTATCAAGCCACCTAGTATTCTGTATGGATTCTGTGTGTGCGTGTGCGTGCGTGTCTGTCTGGGTGCTCGTGTGTGTAAAATATTAATTATTTAGCAAATTGTTGATTTGAAATAATCCGTTATGAACGACTGGCATGAAACCCTTGGATTACTGTGTGCGTGCGCATATGTGTGTGTGTGTGTGTGTGTGTGTGTGTGTGTGTGTGTGTGTGTGTGTGTGTGTGTGTGTGTGTGTGTGTGTGTGTGTGTGTGTGTGTGTGTGTGTGTGTGTGTCACCAGGTGTATTTGATTAGCTGAGCTCATCCCCACTTTAAATGATCTCCTCAGACTGAAGGAGGAGGATGTAGAGGAACAGAGTCGTATTTGGGCCAAAAGTGTTTTTGTATTGTGTAATTTAGTGTCCTGTCAGAAACCAGACCCAGCTAAGCCTGTCTGTCTGGTGTATAACCATGTTACCACTGTTAAAGGGGCAATCTGCAGTTAAAAACAAAAACGTTTTGGTAAACAGCTGAAAATGGGGCTTGAGAAATGTAACCACTATCAAATTCATACATAGAGCCATCGATGCAAGGACTGACCATCAATGATATCAAAATGATAGTTTTCACCATGTTTTGAGGCCATACAGGGTTTTATTTACAATTACATTGTTCCACACAATGGAGTAAAACAAGCTTATATTTTGGGTTCTGGTGGGGTACGACAGTTGAACTAATTACTAGAGGCATTTATCAATTGTTTTCTTTAAGAATCAGTGAGTATATATAATTCATTTTAAAAAATCTAAAAATGGATGTGGCGATCACTGATTGCTGCATTAAAGGCCCTGTTCCAATACGACAGGGGTCGGCATAAAAAAAGACCGTAAAATCACCAGGGAAAATCTGCCCGCGGCTGAATCTAGTTGCCTTCCCCTGCAATACGGTATCACATCACATGAAAATGTATTGGTCGCGTACACAGATTTGCAGATGTTATCGCAGGTGCAGCAAAATGCTTATGTTAGTACTGCACTGTTTGAGATACAATCTACAAACAATACAATAACAACAAATATAGAAAGGAAAAACTATCAGAACGAGCAAGCAATAGCATAGCTACCTTCCTTTCATACCTCCTCATTTGTAGTGGTAACTGATCTGTGTGTGATTGGATAGAAGTGATAGCAGAGGTGACCTCTGTGTCTGTCTAAACTTCTGTTTGCTTCCTCTACTCTGGTAAACAGCTGGCTCTGTCCCTGTGTGTCTGTGTGTGTGTGTGTGTGTGTGTGTGTGTGTGTGTGTGTGTGTGTGTGTGTGTGTGTGTGTGTGTGTGTGTGTGTGTGTGTGGGTTATTGGATGTGTTGTTGTTTCAGTCGTCAGATTGGCTTTCCTCTCTAGCCGACACGAGCACTGTGCAGCCTGGCTTTCCTCTCTAGCAAACAAAACACACTCAGTCAAAAATGTGTGTGGTGTGTGTGTGTGTGCATGCGTTCATGCATGCATGCGCAACAAGATTTCAGTTTTACCAATTTGAATTCAGATTCTGACGTTTATCCACGTTTCTCCAAATGTCAAATTTCAAAATTGCTCCAAATGTCAAATTTGGAAGTTAAGGGTGAAGGTTTGGGATAGGGTTAAAACATCACGTTTAGGCATTCATTCCAAATGGTTAAGGTTAAGGTTTGGGATAGGGTTAAAACAAAACAATTAAAATGAGTGTCTACCATTGGGATTGAACACGCAACCTTAGGATCCGAAGTCCTGGGATTACGCCTATCCGCCACCTCCGTCCACAACGCACTAGAGAAACCCAAGCCTACTTGATGGTAACATCGCTCACCGTTGTCCCTAGTGGCCAGTTTTGAAGGCATTTCCCGTTGTCCTCAGGACATAGACAGATGTCCAATTTCAAAGTCAATCTTGAGTGATCTGTCTGTGTGTGTATACCCTGCCTGCCCGTGCGTGTGTGCGCGTGTCCATAACTGAGGCATCAGGGTCAATTTGGTTCAGCTCATGTTCTCAACACAATAGTTGTTTTGGTGACATCTGTTAAGCAATTTGTTGATTTTATATCATATGTTATGAATGACTGGCATGAGACCCTGGGATTAGGGCTACTGCGTGTACGTGTGTGTACGTGTGTGTTCTTGCGTGTGTGCGTCAGTGTGTGCGTCAGTGTGTTGCCGTGTCTCAGGACCATGTTATCCCACTGAGCTAAAGCCTAGCCCTTAGTTCTAGGAGCAAGGGGCAGATTATGTTTGGTCGGGTTCAAAACACATACTGTTCCCTTTTCACAGAGGTAGCATCTGCTCTCCTCTCCTGTGTAGCGGTGCTGTGTGTGAAGTTAAAACAGTGTGCTAACACACCTCTTTCATTTAGGGGGCAGGAGTAGGGTGTCATTTATACTTCTGCGGCAATGACACACACAAACATAAACACACACACACACACACACATAAACACCCCACATCAGTGTTGGTTTGCATTAGTGCGCTTGGCTGGATGGATGTGCTCCACTTTCTGCAAAGGGAAGGGAATAGGGCTGCATTAACCAAGGGGTGTGTGTTTGTGTGTGTGTGTGTGTGTGTGTGTGTGTGCGCGCAGCCATCCGTACTAATGCAATCTAGTGCTGCTGGCAGAACACTGGCCTCGGTCAAAAGGGCGTGGGGGGGAAGAGAGAAATACAGGGAGGGAGAAAGCGAGAAGAAGGGAGAGAGAGAGAGAGGTTTTGTACCACGTACTGTTGTGTCTCAGTAGCTGTGCATGGGTAAAATCAAGGGAAGCCAAGGCAAAAAAATAAAGAAACCATATTACAACCTATGTGTTGTGATAATTGCGTTGTTTGCTCTATAACCTGTTAGTTTAACCCTATCTGGACATCAGAACAGCGATTACTCACCTTGAACTGGACAAATAATTTTTCTTTAATAAGTCGGATGAGAGGGATTTGCTCCAGACACCCGAAAGGGACCTCATCCCCGTCATCACAGTGGCTAATCAAGTGGATAATCTGCCTTTGCCATCGATACTATTGGCCAACTTACAATCGCTTGATAATAAAGTGGACGAACTACAAGAACATATATCCTACCAACTGGACATTAAAAACTGTAATATCTTATGTTTCACAGAGTCGTGGCTGAATGAAGACATGAATAACATACAGCTGGCGGGTTATACACTGTATTGGCAGACAAGGGGTGGCAGTCTATAAACAGTGGGGGGGGAAAGTATTTAGTCAGCCACCAATTGTGCAATATCTCCCACTTAAAAAGATGAGAGGCTGGGTTTTTAGGCTGGGTTTCTGTACAGCACTTCGAGATATTAGCTGATGTAAGAAGGGCTATATAAAATAAAATTGATTGATTGATTGATTGAGAGAGGCCTATAATTTTCATCATAGGTACACGTCAACTATGACATACAAAATGAGAAAAAAAAATCCAGAAAATCACATTGTAGGATTTTTAATGAATTTATTTGCAAATTATGGTGGAAAATAAGTATTTGGTCAATAACAAAAGTTTCTCAATACTTTGTTATATACCCTTTGTTGGCAATGACACAGGTCAAACATTTTCTGTAAGTCTTCACAAGGTTTTTCCACACTGTTGCTGGTATTTTGGCCCATTCCTCCATGCAGATCTCCTCTAGAGCAGTGATGTTTTGGGGCTGTCGCTGGGCAACACAGACTTTCAACTCCCTCCAAAGATTTTCTATGGGGTTGAGATCTGGAGACTGGCTAGGCCACTCCAGGACCTTGAAATGCTTCTTACGAAGCCACTCCTTCATTGCCCGGGCGGTGTGTTTGGGATCATTGTCATGCTGAAAGACCCAGCCACGTTTCATCTTCAATGCCCTTGCTGATGGAAGGAGGTTTTCACTCAAAATCTCACGATACATGGCCCCATTCATTCTTTCCTTTACACGGATCAGTCGTCCTGGTCCCTTTGCAGAAAAACAGCCCCAAAGCATGATGCTTCCAACCCCATGCTTCACAGTAGGTATGGTGTTCTTTGGATGCAACTCAGCATTCTTTGTCCTCCAAACACGACGAGTTGAGTTTTTACCAAAAAGTTCTATTTTGGTTTCATCTGACCATATGACATTCTCCCAATCCTCTTCTGGATCATCC
Organism: Coregonus clupeaformis; assembly: GCF_020615455.1. Taxonomy (NCBI): domain Eukaryota; kingdom Metazoa; phylum Chordata; class Actinopteri; order Salmoniformes; family Salmonidae; genus Coregonus; species Coregonus clupeaformis. Next base: position 41,514,427 of record NC_059196.1, read on the forward strand.
AAATGCACTCTAGCAAACTTCAGACGGGCCTGGACATGTACTGCCTTAAGCAGGGGGACACGTCTGGCACTGCAGGATTTGAGTCCCTGGCGGCGTAGTGTGTTACTGATGGTAGGCTTTGTTACTTTGGTCCCAGCTCTCTGCAGGTCATTCACTAGGTCCCCCGTGTGGTTCTGGGATTTTTGCTCACCGTTCTTGTGATCATTTTGACCCCACGGGGTGAGATCTTGCGTGGAGCCCCAGATTGAGGGAGATTATCAGTGGTCTTGTATGTCTTCCATTTCCTAATAATTGCTCCCACAGTTGATTTCATCAAACCAAGCTGCTTACCTATTGCAGATTCAGTCTTCCCAGCCTGGTGCAGGTCTACAATTTTGTTTCTGTCACGATCGTTGTAAGAACCGGACCAAGGCGCAGCGTGATAGGTGTACATCTTTTAATGAGTACTTAACATTCACAACAAAACAACAAAACGATACGTGAAGTCTAAAGGTTCTACACCAAAACAAACCTATACAGAACAAGATCCCACCATAAACTAGTGCCAACCGGCTGCCTAAGTATGGTTCCCAATCAGAGACAACGAGAATCAGCTGCCTCTGATTGGGAACCACCCTGGCCAACATAGAAAACACGAACTAGAACGAAACATAGAAAATACAACATAGACACTACACACCCTGGCTCAACATTAAAGAGTCCCCAGAGCCAGGGCGTGACAGTTTCTGGTGTCCTTTGACAGCTCTTTGGTCTTGGCCATAGTGGAGTTTGGAGTGTGACTGTTTGAGGTTGTGGACAGGTGTCTTTTATACTGATAACAAGTTCAAACAGGTGCCATTAATACAGGTAACGAGTGGAGGACAGAGGAGCCTCTTAAAGAAGAAGTTACAGGTCTGTGAGAGCCAGAAATCTTGCTTGTTTGTAGGTGACCAAATACTTATTTTCCACCATAATTAGCAAATAAATTCATAAAAAATCCTACAATGTGATTTTCTGGATTTTTTTTCTCTCAATTTGTCTGTCATAGTTGACGTGTACCTATGATGAAAATTACAGGCCTCTCTCATCTTTTTAAGTGGGAGAACATGCACAATTGGTGGCTGACTAAATACTTTTTTCCCCCACTGTATATTTGTAAATAACAGCTGGTGCACGATATCTAAGGAAGTCTCAAGATTTTGCTCGCCTGAGGTAGAGTATCTCATGATAAGCTGTAGACCACACTATCTACCAAGAGAGTTTTCATCTATATTCTTCATAGCTGTCTATTTATCAGCACAAACCGATGCTGGCACTAAGACCGCACTCAATGAACTGTGTACAGCCATAAGCAAACAGGAAAATGCTCATCCAGAGGCGGCGCTCCTAGTGGCCAGGGACTTTAATGCAGGGAAACTTACATCCGTTTTACCTCATTTCTACCAGCATGTTAAATGTGGAACCAGAGGGGAAAAAAACTCTAGACCACCTTTACTCCACACACAGAGACGCGTACAAAGCTCTCCCTCGCCCTCCATTTGGCAAATCTGACCATAATTCTATCCTCCTGATTCCGGCTTACATGCGAAAACTAAACCTGGAAGCACCAGTGACTCGGTCAATAAAAAAGTGGTCAGATGAAGCAGATGCTAAACTACAGGACTGTTTTGCTAGCACAGACTGGAATATGTTCCGGTATTCTTCCGATGGCATTGAGGAGTACACCACATCAGTCACTGGCGTCATCAATAAGTGCATCGATGACGTCGTCCCCACAGTGACTGTACGTACATACCCCAACCAGAAGCCATGGATTACAGGCAACATCCGCACTGAGCTAAAGGGTAGAGCTGCCGCTTTCAAGGAGCGGGACTCTAACCCGGAAGCTTATACGAAATCCCGCTATGCCCTCCAATGAACCATCATACAGGCAAAGCGTCAATATAGGACTAAGATCGAATCGTACTACACCGGCTCCGACGCTCGTCGGATGTCGCAGGGCTTGCAAACTATTACAGACTACAAATGGAAGCACAGCCGCGAGCTGCCCAGTGACACGAGCCTACCAGACGAGCTAAATTACTTTGATGCTCACTTCGAGGCAAGTAACACTGAAACATGCATGAGAGCATCAGCTGTTCTGGACCACTGTGTGATCACGCTCTCCGTACTGCCCTTTCACACCTGGACAAAAGGAACACCTATGTGAGAATGCTATTCATTGACTACAGCTCAGCGTTCAACACCATAGTGCCCTCAAAGCTCATCACTAAGCTAAGGACCCTGGGACTAAACACCTCCCTCTGCAACTGGATCCTGGTCTTCCTGACGGGCCACCCCCAGGTGGTAAGGGTAGGTAACAACACATCCTCCATGCTGATCCTCAACACGGGGACCCCTCAGGGGTGCGTGCTCAGTCCCTGTTCACTCATGACTGCATGGCCAGGCACCACTCCAACACCATCATTAAGTTTGCCGATGACACAACAGTTGTAGGCCTGATCACTGAAAACAACGAGAAAGCCTGTAGGGAAGAAGTATGAAAATTGTATGCACTCACTAACTGTAAGTAGCTCTGGATAAGATCGTCTGCTAAATGACTAAAATGTAAAAAATGTAAGTCAGAGACCTGGCCGTGTGGTGACAGGATAACAACCTCTCCCTCAGCGTGATCAAGACAAAGGAGATGATTGTGGACTACAGGAAAAAGAAGAGGACCGAGCACGCCCCCATTCTCATCGACAGGGCTGTAGTGGAGCAGGTTGAGAGCTTCAAGTTCCTTGGTGTCCACATCACCAACAAATTAACATGGTCCAAACACACCAAGACAGTCATGAAGAGGGCACGACAAAACCTATTCCCCCTTTTATTTATTTATTTATTTCACCTTTATTTAACCAGGTAGGCCAGTTGAGAACAAGTTCTCATTTATATCTGCGACCTGGCCAAGTTAAAGCAAAGCAGTGTGATAAAAACAACAACACAGAGTTACATATGGGATAACCAAAACATACAGTCAATAACACAATAGAAAATATATATACAGTGTGTGCAAATGTAGTAAGTTATGGAGGTGAGGCAATAAATAGGCCATAGTGCAAAATAATTACAATTTAGTATTAACACTGGAGTGATAGATGTGCAGAAGATGATGTGCAAATAGAGATACTGTGGTGCAAATGAGCAAAATAAATAACAATATGGGGATGAGGTAGTTGGGTGGGCTAATTACAAATGGGCTGTGTACAGGTGCAGTGATCAGTAAGCTGCTCTGACAACTGATGCTTAAAGTTAGTGTTGGAGATAAGAGTCTCTAGCTTCAGAGATTATTGCAGTTTGTTCCAGTCATAGGCAGCAGAGAACTGGAAGGAATGGCGGCCAAAGGAGGTGTTGGCTTTGGGGATGACCAGTGATATATACCTGCTGGACCGCATACTACGGGTGGGTGTTGCTATGGTGACCAATGAGCTAAGATAAGGCAGGGATTTGCCTAGCAGTGATTTATAGATGACCTGGAGCCAGTGGGTTTGGTGATGAATATGTAGTGAGGGCCAGCCAACGAGAGTGTACAGTTCACAATGGTGGGTAGTATATGGGGCTTTGGTGACAAAACGTATGGCACTGTGATAGACTACATCCAATTTGCTGAGTAGAGTGTTGGAGGCTATTTTGTAAATGACCGAAGTCAAGGATCGGTAGGATAGTCAGTTTTACGAGGGCATGTTTGGCAGCATGAGTGAAGGAGGCTTTGTTGCGAAATAAGAAGCCAATTCTAGATGTAACTTTGGATTGGAGATGCTTAATGTGAGTCTGGAAGGAGAGTTTACGGTCTAACCAGACACCTAGGTATTTGTAGTTGTCCATATATTCTAAGTCAGACCTGCCGAGAGTAGTGATTCTAGTCGGGCGGGCGGGTGCAAGCAGCGTTCGATTGAAGAGCATGCATTTAGTTTTACTAGCGTTTATGAGCAGTTGGAGGCTACGGAATGAGTGTTGTATGGCATTGAAGCTCGTTTGGAGGTTTGTTAACACAGTGTCCAATGAAGGGCCAGATGTATACAAAATGGTGTTGTCTGTGTACAGGTGGATCTGAATGTCACCAGCAGCAAGAGCGACATCATTGATATACACAGAGAATAGAGTCGGCCCGAGAATTGAACCCTGTGGCACCCCCATAGAGACTGCCAGAGGTCCAGACAACAGGCCCTGCGATTTGACACATTGAACTCTATCTGAGAAGTAGTTGGTCAACCAGGCGAGGCAGTCATTTGAGAAACCAAGGCTATTTAGTCTGCCAATAAGAATGCAGTGATTGACAGAGTCGAAAGCCTTGGCCAGGTCGATGAAGACGGCTGCACAGTACTGTCTTTTATCGATCACAGTTATAATATCGTTTAGGACCTTGAGCGTGGCTGAGGTGCACCCATGACCAGCTCGGAAACCAGATTGCATAGTGGAGAAGGTACGGTGGGATTCGAAATGGTCGGTGGTCTGTTTGTTAACTTGGCTTTCAAATGTGGTCCTCAGTAGCTCAGCTGGTAGAGCACGGCGCTTGTAACGCCAAGGTAGTGGGTTCGATCCCTGGGACCACCCAAACACAAAAAAAATAAAAATAAAAAATAATGTATGCACGCATGACTGTAAGTCGCTTTGGATAAAAGCGTCTGCTAAATGGCATAAAAAACAAACAAAACAAAAAAATACTTTCGAAAGGCAGGGCAGGATGGATATACAGTGGGGAAAAAAAGTATTTAGTCAGCCACCAATTGTGCAAGTTCTCCCACTTAAAAAGATGAGAGAGGCCTGTAATTTTCATCATAGGTACACGTCAACTATGACAGACAAATTGAGAAAAATAAATCCAGAAAATCACATTGTAGGATTTTTAATGAATTTATTTGCAAATTATGGTGGAAAATAAGTATTTGGTCACCTACAAACAAACAAGATTTCTGGCTCTCACAGACCTGTAACTTCTTCTTTAAGAGGCTCCTCTGTCCTCCACTCGTTACCTGTATTAATGGCACCTGTTTGAACTTGTTATCAGTATAAAAGACACCTGTCCACAACCTCAAACAGTCACACTCCAAACTCCACTATGGCCAAGACCAAAGAGCTGTCAAAGGACACCAGAAACAAAAGTGTAGACCTGCACCAGGCTGGGAAGACTGAATCTGCAATAGGTAAGCAGCTTGGTTTGAAGAAATCAACTGTGGGAGCAATTATTAGGAAATGGAAGACATACGAAACCACTGATAATCTCCCTCGATCTGGGGCTCCACGCAAGATCTCACCCAGTGGGGTCAAAATGATCACAAGAACGGTGAGCAAAAATCCCAGAACCACACGGGGGGACCTAGTGAATGACCTGCAGAGAGCTGGGACCAAAGTAACAAAGCCTACCATCAGTAACACACTACGCCGCCAGGGACTCAAATCCTGCAGTGCCCCCTGCTTAAGCCAGTACATGTCCAGGCCCGTCTGAAGTTTGCTAGAGTGCATTTGGATGATCCAGAAGAGGATTTGGGAGAATGTCATATGGTCAGATGAAACCAAAATATAACTTTTTGGTAAAAACTCAACTTGTCGTGTTTGGAGGACAAAGAATGCTGAGTTGCATCCAAAGAACACCATACCTACTGTGAAGCATGGGGGTGGAAACATCATGTTTTGGGGCTGTTTTTCTGCAAAGGGACCAGGACGACTGATCCGTGTAAAGGAAAGAATGAATGGGGCCATGTATCGTAAGATTTTGAGTGAAAACCTCCTTCCATCAGCAAGGGCATTGAAGATGAAACGTGGCTGGGTCTTTCAGCATGACAATGATCCCAAACACACCGCCCGGGCAACGAAGGAGTGGCTTCGTAAGAAGCATTTCAAGGTCCTGGAGTGGCCTAGCCAGTCTCCAGATCTCAACCCCATAGAAAATCTTTGGAGGGAGTTGAAAGTCTGTGTTGCCCAGCGACAGCCCCAAAACATCACTGCTCTAGAGGAGATCTGCATGGAGGAATGGGCCAAAATACCAGCAACAGTGTGTGAAAACCTTGTGAATACTTACAGAAAACGTTTGACCTGTGTCATTGCCAACAAAGGGTATATAACAAAGTATTGAGAAACTTTTGTTATTGACCAAATACTTATTTTCCACCATAAATTGCAAATAAATTCATAAAAAATCCTACAATGTGATTTTCTGGATTTCTTTTCTCAATTTGTCTGTCATAGTTGACGTGTACCTATGATGAAAATTACAAACCTCTCTCATCTTTTTAAGTGGGAGAACATGCACAATTGGTGGCTGACTAAATACTTTTTTTCCCCACTGTAGGTCTGTAACAGTTTGGATCTAGAGTGTCACACCCTTTGAAGAGGGAGATGACCGCGGCAGCTTTCCAATATCTGGGGATCTCAGACGATACGAAAGAGAGGTTGAACTGGCTAGTAATAGGGGTTGCGACAATTTCGGCGGCTAATTTTAGAAAGAAAGGGTCCAGATTGTCTAGCCCAGCTGATTTGTAGGGGTCCATATTTTGCAGCTCTTTCAGAACATCAGCAATCTGAATTTGGGTGAAGGAGAAGCGGGGGGGGCATGGGCAAGTTTCAGCGGAGGGTGCAGAGCTGGTGGCCGGGGTAGGGGTAGCCAGGTGGAAAGCATGGCCAGCCGTAGCAAAATATCATAAATTTATCGGTGGTGACAGTGTTTCCTAGCCTCAGTGCAGTGGGCAGCTGGGAGGAGGTGCTCTTATTCTCCATGGACTTTACAGTGTCCCAAAACCTTTTGGAGTTAGTGCTACAGGATGCACATTTCTGTTTGAAAAAGCTAGCCTTTGCTTTCCTAACAATTGTGTATATTGATTCCTGACTTCCCTGAAAAGTTGCATATCGCGGGGGCTGTTCAATGCTCATGCAGTACGCCACAGGATGTTTTTGTGCTGGTCAAGGGCAGTCAAGTCTGGGGTGAACCAGGGGCTATATCTGTTCTTAGTTCTGAATTTGTTGACACTTAACACTTATGTTTCTTAAAACTGCATTGTTGGTTAAGGTCTTGTAAGTAATCATTTCACTGTAAGGTCTACACCTGTTGTATTCGGCACATGTGACAAATAAGATTTGATTTGGTAGTGGTTGAGGGTTAGTGTAGTGGTTGAGGCTCGGGTTGAACCATGACATGAAGCTAGGGTTAGTGTTGTGGTTGAGGGTTAGGGTTGGGATAGTGGTTGAGGCTAAGGTTTGGGTAGTGGTTGAGGCTAGGGTTTGGATAGTGGTTGAGGTTAGAGTTGTTAGGCTAGGGTTGAAGGTTAGGTTAATGGTTGAGGCTAGGGTTGAACCATGACATGAAGCTAGGGTTAGGGTTATGGTTGAGGGTTAGGGTTGGGGTAGTGCTTGAGGGTTAGGGTAGTGGTTGAGGGTTAGGGTAGTGGTTTAGGCTAGGGTTGAACCATGACATGAAGCTAGGGTTAGGGTTATGGTTATGGTTGAGGGTTAGGGTTGGTGTAGTGGTTGAGGGTTAGTGTAGTGGTTGAGGTTGAGGTTAGGGTTATGGTTGAGGCCAGGGTTAGTGTAGTGGTTGAGGCTAGGGTTAGTGTAGTGGTTGAGGCTAGGGTTAGTGTAGTGGTTGAGGTTAGGGTTAGTGTAGTGGTTGAGGCTAGGGTTAGTGTAGTGGTTGAGGCTAGGGTTAGTGTAGTGGTTGAGGCTAGGGTTAGTGTAGTGGTTGAGGATTAAGGTTGTGGTTGAGGTTAGGGTTGTGGTAGTGGTTGAAGCTAGGGTTAGGGTTGAACCAGGATGTGGACATGAAGCTGATGGGGGAATGAATCAGTGATTTCACAGCCACCAATCAGAGAGTAATATGAGCTGTCAGTGTCCAAGGTAACACATGACAACCAATAACAGGGCTATTCATTGAATTCCTGTCCTTGGTTTGTGAGAACAACCTCTGGAAGGCTGTACGTTATCAAATTAGGAAGGACAGTTTAGGCCCTGTCAACACAATGTGTGTGTGTGTGTGTGTGTGTGTGTGTGTGTGTGTGTGTGTGTGTGTGTGTGTGTGTGTACCTGTGTGTGCCAGTGTTTTATCCATGGGGAAATAGAGAGATGTGACAGAAAAGCAAGTGAGGGATTAGAGAGACAAGGAAAGAGGGAGAGAGATGTGGAAACGTGTGACATGGAAAGAGAGAGAGAGATGTGGAAATGTGTGACATGGAAAGAGAGAGAGAGATGTGGAAACGTGTGACATGGAAAGAGAGAGAGAGATGTGGAAATGTGTGACATGGAAAGAGAGAGAGAGACAATGGAGAGAGGGATGAGGGAGAGATAAATGGATACTCAAACATGGATCTTTCCTGTCACCTGTTGACAGTAGCAACACATCCATGTCATATGTAACATACAGTTTTTATTGAATTATTCATTATGATGGTGATTGATAATTGATTATTGAATTTCAATAGCATTGAGGAAATACATTCTACTTACAAGTACATACAGTACACACAAACATGCACACTATCACATTTACCTGAGTGGTAGTGGTTAGTTTCACCAGTTTGAGTGGGATTCGAAGAAATCTGTTCCTTTAGGGGTCAATACAAACACACACACACACACACAAACACACGCTGGGCCAAAACAGTTAACGTCAGACGAACGTCGGACTAACGTCAGACCTGCCACTCTGAATCAGGCCTCTCCCTTTCAGTCTGTGCCTTTGTAGCTCTCCCCGAGGTGTGGGGAGACACACACACACACACACACACACACACAAACACACACACATACATACATACATACATATACACACACAAATACATGCACATACACGCACATTAAATCACACACACATGTACACATAGCAGAACCCCTACCCCATCCCAAGCACAAACACACAGAGTCCAGGACAATGATAAACTGTGACAGTGTGTCCTGTGGGAGGGAACCATCAAGCATCACCCCAAAATAAACCTCTCCTGAGGGGAGCAAATAGAAGGGCAGAGACACCTACAGACTGCATATTACAGATTACAGACTATATACTACAGATTACAGATTACAGATTACACACTACAAATTACACACTACAGACTATAGACTACAGATTACAGACTACAGACTATAGACATCAGATTACACACTACAGATGACAGACTATAGACTACAGACTACAGATTACACACTACAGACTACATATTACTGACTATAGACTATAGACTACTGATTTCACACTACATGTTACACACTACAGACTATAGACTACAGATTACAGACTATAGACTACAGATTACACACTACAGATTACAGACTTTAGACTACAGATTACAGACTACAGATTACACACTACAGACTATAGACTACAGATTACAGACTATAGACTACAGACTATAGACTACAGATTACACACTACAGATTGCAGACTATAGACTACAGATTACACACTACAGATTACAGACTACAGACTATAGTCTACAGATTACACACTACAGACTATAGACTACAGATTACAGACTACACACTACAGATTACAGACTATAGACTACATATTACACACTACAGATTACAGACTATAGACTACAGATTACAGACTACAGATTACACACTACAGATTACAGACTACATACTATAGACTACAGACTACAGATTACACACTACAGATGACAGACTATAGACTACAGATGACAGACTATAGACTACAGACTACAGACTACAGACTACAGATTACAGACTACAGACTACAGACTATAGACTGCACACAACACAAACACTACTCAACACAACCCTCTAACTGTATCGCAAACACACACACATACACACAAACAGGAAACCCCTCTACCTTAATCTAACACACACACTGGGTGCCCCGTAGACTGTGTGAGTACGCATTGGAACTGATGCTGTAATTGCGTGTGAATGTGGTGCTGTTAGTTATTCATGTTGTGATGGGCGCAGGCTGTGGGATGAAATGTGATGCTTATCGCTCTAAACTACAGACAGACACACACACAGACAGTCAGGCATGCTGAAATGGGATGCTTATCACTCTAAATAAAAAGGGCAGACATTTAATATCCACAAACAAGAGACACGACAAGGACCACAAACGAAGCCTGAGAGATAGAGGGGGGAGGAGAGGAAGAGGGTGACAGTGGAGGAGAGGAAGAGGGGACAGTGAGTGGGGAGGAGAGGAAGAGGGTGACAGTGAGGGGGGAGGAGAGGAATAGGGGGACAGTGGAGGAGAGGAAGAGGGGACAGTGAGGGGGAGGAGAGGAAGAGGGGGACAGTGGGGGGAGGAGAGGAAGAGGGGGACAGTGGGGGGGGGAAGAGGGGGACAGTGGGGGGGAGGAGAGGAATAGGGGGACAGTGGGGGGAGGAGAGGAAGAGGGGGACAGTGGAGGAGAGGAATAGGGGGACAGTGAGGGGGGAGGAAGAGGGGGACAGTGGAGGAGAGGAAGAGGGATACAGTGGGGGGGAGGAAGAGGGGGACAGTGGAGGAGAGGAAGAAGGGGACAGTGGAGTAGAGAAAGAGGGGACAGTGAGGGGGAGGAGAGGAAGAGGGGTGATAGTGAAGGGGGAAGAGAGGAAGAGGGGCTCTATCATACTATCCAGGTCTGTACCCAAACAGTTTGAGCTTCTACTTTTAAAAATCCACCTTTCCAGAAATAAGTCTCTCACTGTTGCCGCTTGCTACAGACCCCCCTCAGCCCCCAGCTGTGCCCTGGACACCATATGTGAATTGATTGCCCCCCATCTATCCTCAGAGTTCGTACTGCTTCGTGACCTAAACTGGGATATGCTTAACACCCCGGCCGTCCTACAATCTAAACTAGATGTCCTCAATCTCACACAAATTATCAAGGAACCTACCAGGTACAACCCTAAATCCGTAAACATGGGCACCCTCATAGATATCATCCTGACTAATTTACTCTCTAAATACACATCCGCTGTCTTCAACCAGGATCTCAGCGATCACTGCCTCATTGCCTGCGTCCATAATGGGTCCGCGGTCAAACGACCACCCCTCATCACTGTCAAACGCTCCCTAAAACACTTTAGCGAGCAGGCCTTCCTAATTGACCTGGCCCAGGTATCCTGGATGGATATTGACCTCATTCCGTCAGTAAAGGATGCCTTGTTGTTCTTTAAAAGTGCTTTCCTCTCCATCTTAAATAAGCATGCCTCATTCAAAAAATGCAGAACTAAGAACAGATATAGCCCCTGGTTCACCCCAGACTTGACTGCCCTTGACCAGCACAAAAACATCCTGTGGCGTACTGCATTAGCATTGAACAGCCCCCGCAATATTCCACTTTTCAGGGAAGTCAGGAACCAATATACACAATCAGTTAGGAAAGCAAAGGCTAGCTTTTTCAAACAGAAATTTGCATCCTGTAGCACTGACTCCAAAAAGTTTTGGGACACTGAAAAGTCCATGGAGAATAAGAGCACCTCCTCCCAGCTGCCCACTGCACTGAGGCTAGGAAACACTGTCACCACCGATAAATCTATGATAACTGAGAATTTCAATAAGCATTTTGCTACGGCTGGCCATGCTTTCCACCTGGCAACCCCTACCCCGGCCACCAGCTCTGCACCCTCCGCTGCAACTTGCCAATGCCCCCCCCGCTTCTCCTTCACCCAAATTCAGATAGCTGATGTTCTGAAAGAGCTGCAAAATCTGGACCCCTACAAATCAGCTGGGCTAGACAATCTGGACTCTTTCTTTCTAAAATTAGCAGCCAAAATTGTAGCAACCCCTATTACTAGCCTGTTCAACCTCTCTTTCGTATCATCTGAGATCCCCAGAGATTGGAAAGCTGCCGCGGTCATCCCCCTCTTCAAAGGGGGTGACACTCTAGATCCAAACTGTTACAGACCTATTTCCATCCTGCCCTGCCATCCGAAAATATTTGAAAGCCAAGTTAACTAATAGATCACCGACCATTTCGAATCCCACCGTACCTTCTCCGCTATGCAATCTGGTTTCCGAGCAGGTCATGGGTGCACCTCAGCCACGCTCAAGATCCTAAACGATATTATAACCGCGATCGATAAAAGACAGTACTGTGCAGCCGTCTTCATCGACCTGGCCAAGGCTTTCGACTCTGTCAATCACCGCATTCTTATTGGCAGACTAAATAGCCTTGGTTTCTCAAATGACTGCCTCGCCTGGTTCACCAACTACTTCTCAGATAGAGTTCAATGTGTCAAATCGGAGGGCCTGTTGTCTGGACCTCTGGCAGTCTCTATGGGGGTGCCACAGGGTTCAATTCTCGGGCCGACTCTATTCTCTGTGTATATCAATGATGTCGCTCTTGCTGCTGGTGACTCTCAGATTGTTAAGAGAATTTCTATCTCTAATTCAACCTAAGCTTGAATCATTACCAGAGGTTGTAAGGCTCTGGTTTTAATCATAAATGATTCAAGGTCCACAACCAGCAAGAATGATCTGTATTTTTATTCATGGAGAGCTCTGGCGCCAAAACCCATACCCTCCTGTTTTATACCCCTTGACACACAAAGGCACTTTGCTCCGCCCACCTTTAGGAGGCTTTTTTAAACAGTTTCCACCTTCTCCTTCACCCTGGAATGTTTAGTCTCGCCACCCTCTGTTATTGGGTTGATACTACATTCTAATTATAACACAGTTTACACATTTATACTGTATTTGGGGTGAAATCCTTTAGTCATTATTCTTAAAATACAAATTAATCTAACAATCCACCCCTTTGACTAAATGTCTTCACATTCAGGATAAATGTATTTTACAAGCATGATTAATCTCAGAGATCACGTCAGAACTAATAAATATTTCATCCAATTGCGGTCTTTCAGGGTCCAAATCCTCGTCATCCACCAAGCCTGGAGGAGTCCAGAGTCAGTCCATCTCTCATCATTGACTGCATTTCACCAACGCCTGACTCACCAATCCTCGGACACAGGGAACAAGACAACAACCACATAATACAAGAATACCCATACAAACACTGACCGCTCCTAAGATGGTGGCTGCTATGGTTTTCCATTTACCAAATATTTCATCAAACCACCCTATCCACGATGTACTAACTTCTGAGTTCTCCGTTTATTCTTCACTTAGTGCAGTTAATTTTGTAAGAGCTCTGGTGACTGTCCCATCCAGTGTGGTGTTGTTAGGGATAAATGTGCAACAATGGCTTATCATTCTATAGACACCGGCCCTTTCTGCCTGATCTAGAACCAACCTCTACTAAGAGCGGGATGGTGGATAATCGCTCGGAGATCCCCTTTACTGCATCTCTAGTCTGGTCAATAAATCGTTGTTGGTTGTAATAGATATAATTTATCCAATCCATATTTTTGTTTATTGTCACCCACCAGAAAAATGTTGTGGTAAAACCCTCCCATATTTGATTAATAGCTTTGTATTCGTCTGGAACACCCCTGGGGATGCCTATACCATCTATCCAAATTGGGCTATTTCGTTCCTGACCTATATTTCTCCTCCTCCTGATTATTCTTCCTGTCACTGGTCTTTGATGACTAATTCTTACAGGTTTGGACCAACAATACTGGTGCACAAGTACCCACCCATCCTTCTGGTAATGTCTGTCGAATGCTCCCTTTGTTAGTACATGCCCACCACACATCAGTCAGAGGGATGGTAAGGTTCCTAATTTTTCCCCTCCCTTCCTTATCTAAATCAGTCACATTAATTTTCTCCTTACAGCCATCAAAATCACCCAAGTTACGGGTGCCATTTCTATGTCTGCAACACTGGTATTCGCCAGGAGTTAAAGTGAATCTAGGTGGGCTGGCCGAGTAAGTCAACTTTGCCAGCCCAATCCCTGTGCAATTGGGCTCTTTTTGATTGGACCCCAGGTCTAATACACAGGGAAACATTGCCTTTGGCATTGGGGCGGTCAACATTGTCGGTCGCCCAATGGAGCATGCATAACAATTGGTCTCCCCCAAGGCCCTAGCGGTGTACTTCATCCATTTTAACCAGAGATTCTCCTCAGGGACCCCCTCCACTTCCCCTTGGTTCCATTCTTGGAGGAGAAAATCTTTCATAGTGGTCGGGTTAGTCGAATTGACTCCGTCATCCCTTGACTGATCTACTCGGTCTATTGCTATTAATGGATTAATGACAGTACCTGTGCCCTCCATATCTTTTGACTCCATCAAATGTAATGTTAGACAAGTATCCCATCCGTATTCTTCCGCGCAAGCCCAGTAAGTTATTTTCATGTCCTCTTTAGTGACCTTTACTATCGTTACTACCATCTCCGTGGGGATGTCGTTATACCTTCTTATCCTACCATCTGGATGTCCAGCCCCCCCCTCATATCTCCGTCCCCCAGTATCTCTAAATACCTGAGCCCAGGAACAATCCGCAGAGGGAGCTGAACATAAATACAATGGGATCTTATAATCCCACGTTGCTTGCTTATCCGTCCAGATAAAATCCCTAATCCTAATTTTGAATCTTACTCCCCACCCTCCTCTGACTCCTATTTTGTAGATCACTCGTCCTTGACGGTCAGTATGTCGGGTCGCTTCCCTTTTATTTCTTAATAATGGTAAGGCCATAGCGTAATTGGTGCGAGGTGGTGGTGGATCTTGACATACCAAGACTATTGCCGAGACTATGATGCAGCTCAGGGTCACCCATATTCCCAAAAACCGCCAACCCTCTCCTGCCTTTAGTCATTCTGCTTGGTACCACCCCATACTCACACCCTAAGAACACACTACAGTGATGATAGGTCGGGGTAGGAGATCTTCGTTGACAGAGGTGATCCCCGGACCCTATTGGTCTAGTTCTGCTCTCCAACTCTGTGTGTGTTTCAGTGGTGCTTGTATGTGGTCTTACCTCTTGCAGTGGGTAACATGGACCCAGGTTACTCTCTCTGCTATTCTAATGGCCAAGGCAGTGACCAATATAACCTGATAGGGCCCTTCCCAACAGGCCTCCTTCCAGTTATTCTTCTAGTGACTGGATGCTCACCAGTCACCTGGTTAGATAGAGTGGGTCACCTTCTCCTTTAGTTCACCTGTGGGGCACAAAACCTCTGACATACGGGTGTGGTTAATAAACTATCTTCACACATGTTCAGATTAATCTAACATTTTCTGACTGCATTCTCTTTCTAGACTGTATCTAAAAAAAGTATTTAAGTATTTTGTCCTCTCCTTCGTATATTATTTAATCCTACAATTAGCCTCTTCCCCCCTCTTGACACATAGTTCTGCTCATGTGTCAATATTACCACCTACCTAAACAATCCCTTAGGTAATTTATCAACCAATTGCCATGCCTTTCATTTTTGAGATTGTCTTTTGCTTCTTTATTGCTCCTCCCACTTCCTTTGTCTTTATGGCGGCTAAATTCGACTTTCATTCAGTTCAGAATCAATTAGTAATCCAATCAATCAATCTCTTATCTTGTAAAAACCCTTATGTTTAGTTCAAACTCTGTTCTACCCCGGCTCTCCCGGGCTTGACCTGAAGATTGATTGTTGGACATGACAATTCCATATTTAGGTCACCTAATTCTTCTGCCTAGCAACAAAGAATAAAAACCTCTATGTTCATGATTAACCCAGTTATATCTAATAGCCCACCAAAAAAAAAAAAAACTCACCATCTTTAAATCACGACCAATGTCATATCCCTATTTACTCTCTACCATTTTGGTAACATCCCTGATATATGTATGCCTCCTTAGAGTTCCAAATGATTTTACCATGGGCTGCCATTGCCTTCCCATAGATAAGATCACCTAATTTACCCGTATGCAGTACATAATGGAGTACCCAAGCTTTACAGCAGTCTATCATTACCAAAAAGCTCATCATTCTTCATCTATTTTTTTTTTTCTCTAGTCCCTATCTTCCTGATCCTATTGCTAAATCAATGATCTAGGCAATAGCTGTCTCGCCCTAGATTGTACATTCCTCTGATTACTGCAGCTTATTGCATTAATTTAGGTTCAAATATCCCCCAACAAACCGTTCCATCCCACAGCATAGTAAATACCACCTATGAACTGTTGAAAATCCCCTAAATTCAACATAACAACACTTTATAAACATCATGCTGGGTGTGTTGTTTTTTTATTTGAAAAACCCAATTGAAAAACAACAATCAAAGATAGCCAGGCTCAACTTAATTTGGTAGCTCCCTTTTATGACCTAAATACTGCTTAACTTCACTACTGCTCCCCCTCCCCCTTAGCAACATTCCAATGAGATAAGCTAATCTCTTTCTCCTGGTTATACATGATTTTAACCTTCAATTACCATCAGTAATCTAAAGATGGTAGTACACACAAAACATGATACAGATATCCCCAGTCCTAACCCATCAATAATGTTTGTATCAATCTAATTCCTCATAACTGATCCATAAAACCACCCAAAATTCCTCGAGTATCTAATGATTATTTAATTGATTACCCTAAATCTGCTACATGTGATCTCTTTTCAAATGATCCATTATCAATTATTTGTTCAACCCCCTAGGAAAATCTGTCTCCCCTTCTATTGTTCCTGTCCCCCTTGTAAATGTCATATATCAGTTTTTAGCCAATACAATCACGGTTACATCAAATGTTCCCTCAGTTAATGGTATTTTCTCCCTAATATTTCATACTCCTCTTATTTCCCTAAATGAGATTTAATCCCTTGCCTTTCCTCTACTATCCTTCTATCATTACTGAATCAATGATAATAACTCTAATAACTATCAATAATAATTGTAATAACTATTACAAATTATATTGTGCCCTTTTTCTGATAATGTTATAATTGTAGCCTATTCCATCACTTTAGTTTAAAATATAAGTTTCTTTATAAGAAATCCAGAACCCACCACAGGCTGGCGCTATTCCCCCAGCACAACAGCCAATGCCACTTGCTTCCCCGTAACGAAAATAAATTATCGTTCTAAAATTTACCAACTATTTGTATTTTCCCGCTAACCCATTTCAGTTCGCTATTCAATCTCTTTAACCGTTCTCTCTGATTTGGCCCCAATCAATAAAACAAATACTTGATATCGTTGATAAGCATACACTTAATGACATTCCTACCATCTGAACTATGTACTGTCTCTCACCTCTACACCCCCTCTCCTGCTCCTTCCTACATTTATGGGGGAGGCGCGGGACCTTCCCTACAAATCTTCCTTCTTAGGAAATAATGTCATTCGTACTTGTAACATATTTTCATAGACCTATCTAGAATACTACTAAAGCTATCTAATGCAACTTTTAATACACGTAAAAACTCTCTCTCCCTACACCCATTCCCCATTGAATAAGTGCGTCTTCCTAGTTACCCCCCAACCACGCCTCAAATCTTTTATTCAGCATTTAACCAACCAAATACTAAGTAGTATCCGGTTATCATTCATACCCGCCGTTGAAATCCCTCATACACACAGATTTCACCTTATGCCATTCAAATGTCCAACACAACATAATAGTTCAATGGAACCCTCTATTGGCTCTCTACTATTTATACATTACTTCTATAACCACTTTAGTTATGGTCCGATTACCCATTAAACCTTATCACATAACCTTATCACCTAATCAAACAACGGCACAACCTCAAACTCATATCGGCCGGCTGGTAGCCCAGTAACCAAGAGCACCGTCTCAGTAACCGAGGTCGCCGGCTCCAACTCCCGAGCCGACCAGGCGAAAAATCTGCCGATGTGCCCCCAAGCAAGGCACCCAACCCCCACTGCTCCTGCAAGTCGCTCCGGACCAGAGCGTCTGCCAAATGACCAAAAATGCAAATGTTAATATTCTCTACTTTCTCACTCATGACGTACGTCTACGTTTGAGTGAGAAAGTTCATACATATGTATCATTGAAATTTTATAGGTATCTCTCAAATAATCGCTTTGTGGTGTTTTTAGCCAATTCTTAATCGACACGTATAATTTTTTCAAACATTTTACCCGTTGAACCAAAAAATAGACTGTCCTATCTCCGACACTGCCCTTTCCTTTACCCCTGCAGTCACGATGGTTATGACCTGTTCTGTTACAGTATTTACACGGGGCCATACACTTTTGCCAAATATTCCTTTGTTACAGTTAAAGCACTTCCTCTCTCCTTCGCGCTTAAAAAAGACCCTCGCTGTCTCTAGCCCCTCCCCTCGCTGTTTTTTCAAATCCGTTCCACAGTTTACATGCATCTGCTTAATCATAACTTCTAACTTTTCCACATTGAGATGCCCAATAAATCATATTCCTTCGATCTCCTCCTAACATATATATTTTATCCCCCGTTAATTCTCGGACCTCTTTAGAAGATTTATTTCCCATGGTGGAAAAATAAGAAATCCCCCCGTTTAGTAATAATTCAATCCAGAATTATTCTCCTAGGAGCTCATTATTAGTGCGTCTCTTGAGCCAATGTTATGATCTGCTTTTGTAATTAACCATTTAAAATTATCCACCCGTAACCCAGAGTTTTTTTTCCGTTCTCCAGTTTCATGAAAGGGGTCGATAACCATTTTTTCTCACGCAACTTATTTTTAGCTCCTTCCTTGAAACAATTATCACGTATTCCGATGGATTCTCAAGTCTCACACGTACACAACATTATACAATCATTTGCTAAATCTATTTGTAACCTAGAGGTCGTAACTGCTCCGGTTTCATGAAACAGACAGAGTTATAGCAAATCCCCAGTTGTTTACGCGACTTTTGACCTGTTTAATGCACACGACAAAAATCATCCCCCTCCCTGTTTTTATCGTAACACTGTACCCAGTACAATCTCAATAAAAACTAGTTTACATTTACATTACATTTTAGTCATTTAGCAGACGCTCTTATCCAGAGCGACTTACAGTTAGTGAATACATATTTTTTTATACTGGCCCCCCGTGGGAATCGAACCCACAACCCTGGCGTTGCAAACGCCATGCTCTATCAACTGAGCTACATCCCTGCCGGCCATTCCCTCCCCTACCCTGGACGACGCTGGGCCAATTGTGCGCCGCCCATGAGTCTCCCGGTCGCGGCCGGCTGCGACAGAGCCTGGATTTTTACATTGGTGATGGCCATTCACCCCGTGTCATTTCGGACTAGATTATTTTGGTAATAGCTATTTACCTAGGGTCAATTACGGACCCTCCCCGTTTAGTAATAATTATTACTTCCTTTGAGATTTTGGTAACTATTCTCTGCCCTTCACAATAATTACTATTCTTATACAAGTTCAAATCATTTCACCAAAATCCATGAATAAAAATTACTGACCTTTTCCTTGCAGTTTGGATTTAAATGCTTTTTCAAACTCGTTAACGTCTTTATCGTTCATAAGAGTAATCACCGGCCTGTTTATAACCTTAACGTCGAAGGCCAGGACTATTCTCCACGGATGCAATCATCCGCCCGTGCACGGTTTCGGTGTCCTTAGAACGACAAAGACGTATTTAAGCTCCGCTCAAAGGACCACTCTGTTAAGAGAATTTCTATCTCTAATTCAACCTAAGCTTGAATCATTACCAGAGGTTGTAAGGCTCTGGTTTTAATCATAAATGATTCAAGGTCCACAACCAGCAAGAATGATCTGTATTTTTATTCATGGAGAGCTCTGGCGCCAAAACCCATACCCTCCTGTTTTATACCCCTTGACACACAAAGGCACTTTGCTCCGCCCACCTTTAGGAGGCTTTTTTTTAACAGTTTCCACCTTCTCCTTCACTCTGGAATGTTTAGTCTCGCCCCCCTCTGTTAGTGGGTTGATACTACATTCTAATTATAACACAGTTTACACATTTATACTGTATTTGGGGTGAAATCCTTTAGTCATTATTCTTAAAATACAAATTAATCTAACATAGATCCACCTCTACACAGACGACACCATTTTGTATACATCTGGCCCTTCATTGGACACTGTGTTAACAAACCTCCAAACGAGCTTCAATGTCATACAACACTCCTTCCGTAGCCTCCAACTGCTCTTAAACGCTAGTAAAACTAGAATCACTACTCTCGGCGGGTCTGACTTAGAATATGTGGACAACTACAAATACCTAGGTGTCTGGTTAGACCGTAAACTCTCCTTCCAGACTCACATTAAGCATCTCCAATCCAAAGTTACATCTAGAATCGGCTTCCTGTTTCGCAACAAAGCCTCCTTATTTTAGCTCATTGGTCACCATAGCAACCTCGTAGTATGCGCTCCAGCAGGTATATCTCACTGGTCATCCCCAAAGCCAACACCTCCTTTGGCCTCCATTCCTTCCAGTTCTCTGCTGCTAATGACTGGAACGAACTACAAAAATCTCTGAAGCTGGAGACTTTTATCTCCCTCACTAACTTGAAGCATCAGTTGTCAGAGCAGCCAGTATCTCTATTTGCACATCATCTTCTGCACATCTATCACTTCAGTGTTAATACTAAATTGTAATTATTATTGTGTCTGTGTGTGTGTGTGTGTGTGTGTGTGTGTGTGTGTGTGTGTGTGTGTGTGTGCATGCATTGTTCTAAGGGACACACTGTGTGTCCTCTTCCTTCTTCCAGGAACATGCTGTAATCTCATTAGCGTACTCATACACTCATTAGTCAGTCATTTAGACCAATCACACCAGGGTAATCGAATAATTCGGCATAAATTATCAGAACAGTCCATTATTTCCCCAGTTAGTCTATCCTCAGTCTAACCAGGCTGCATCAGTCAGGATCCAGGGATCCAGTCATGACTTCATAAGACCAGAAATAAACCAATAGAGGACCACTGTCCAACAACCACAACCACAATTAAACCACAGTAAGAATTACACCGCAGTCAAAGAGCTAATGGCATGACATGGGTGTGGCAGTCTTTCATCCCTCTCTCTCTCTCCATTTCATTCCTCAGGGCCTCTCCATCTCTCCTCCTATTTCCATCTCTCTTGCCAATCCTCTATTTCTATTCCCCTCTATCTATCCTCCTCTCCTCCATCACCTGCATCCCTTCTTCCTCATGTCACTGAATTTCACTGTGACACACACTCAGTCATACTATACTGTTCTCCAGGCAGCAGTGTGGTGTGAGTACAGTGCAGTGATTTGTTGTTGTCGTTGTCACGCCCTGGCTCTGGGGACTCTAGTATGTTGAGCCAGGGTGTGAGTTTTCATGTGTGTTGGTTCTAGTTGTTGTTTATCTATGTTGGCCAGGGTGGCTCCCAATCAGAGACGGCTGTAGCTCGTTGTCTCTGATTGGGAGTCATACTTAGGTAGCCGTTAGGCATTCATTCATTGTGGTTTCTTGTTCCGTGTTGGTTTGTGAATGTAACCAGGGACGTCACGTTTTCGTTTTGTTGTTTTTTTCGTGTGATCATCTACAAATAAATATGTTCGCATTCCACGCTGCGCATTGGTCCTCCTCCGTTCCCGACGATCGTGACAGAAGAAACCACCAAGACTGGACCAAGCAGCGTGTCCAGGAGCCATCGCCAGGGAGATCTCTAGCAGATCTCCTTCACCTCCTCGACTGGGTCAAGCCGGGTGAGGAAGAGAAGGGCTTGACATGGAAGCAGAAGGGCGAAAGGCTGGCGAGGGACATGGAGACCTGGTCCACGGGTAGGAGAGACGCCCAGAAAATTTTTAGGGGGGGGCTAACGCCGTGGACGACGGGCCAGCAGGAGACCGCGGCAGAGCGGCCCAGCGGGTTGGCAGAGGAGGCCGCCAGGTTACGGGGGCCACTGGTCGAAGAGGGGATGGAAGGTGTAGAGGCACGGCGAGAGGTACTGGGGTGTGTTACCAGTCCGGTCCGGCCCATTCCAGATCCCTGCGTAGGACCAGTGGTGTGTGTCCCCAGTACGGTCCGGTCTGTTCCTGCTCCCCGCACCAGGCCAATGGTGCGGCGTCGTCAGCCCGGCTCGGCCCGTTCCTGCTCCCCGCACCAAGTCAGTGGTGCGCTCCGTCAGCCCGGCTCGGCCCGTTCCTGCTCCCCGCACCAAGTCAGTGGTGCGCCCGTCAGCCCGGCTCGGCCCGTTCCTGCTCCCCGCACCAAGTCAGTGGTGCGCTTCGTCAGCCCGGCTCGGCCCGTTCCTGCTCCCCGCACCAAGTCAGTGGTGCGCTTCGTCAGCCCGGCTCGGCCCGTTCCTGCTCCCCGCACCAAGTCAGTGGTGCGTTTCGTCAGCCCGGTTTGGCCCGCTCCTGCTCCCCGCACCAAGTCAGGGGTGCGTTTCGTCAGCCCGGCTCGGGCCGTCCCTGCTCCCCACACCAAGCCAGTGGTGTGCGTCGTCAGTCCGGCACAGCCCGTGCCTGTTCCACTGGTGCCTGGTTCAGCACGGGTCAGCTGCTTCACGCCGGAGCTAGAGCAATCCGCTCCACCAGTGTGCAGTCCAGCTCCGGTCAGCAGGGCCAGACCGGACCAGGGGTACCTTGGGGGGTTAGAGAGCGAGTGGGGATCATGCCCGGAGCCGGATCCGCCGCCAAGGCGGAGTGCCCACCCGGTCCCTCCCCTGTGGTATTTGGTTGGCGCGGTCGGAGTCCGCGCCTTTAGGGGGGGTACTGTCACGCCCTGGCTCTGGGGACTCTAGTATGTTGAGCCAGGGTGTGAGTTTTCATGTGTGTTGGTTCTAGTTGTTGTTTATCTATGTTGGCCAGGGTGGCTCCCAATCAGAGACGGCTGTAGCTCGTTGTCTCTGATTGGGAGTCATACTTAGGTAGCCGTTAGGCATTCATTCATTGTGGTTTCTTGTTCCGTGTTGGTTTGTGAATGTAACCAGGGACGTCACGTTTTCGTTTTGTTGTTTTGTTCGTGTGATCATCTATAAATAAATATGTTCGCATTCCACGCTGCGCCTTGGTCCTCCTCTGTTCCCGACGATCGTGACAGTCGTAAATACAGTGGGGAGAACAAGTATTTGATACACTGCCGATTTTGCAGGTTTTCCTACTTACAAAGCATGTAGAGGTCTGTAATTTTTATCATAGGTACACTTCAACTCTGAGAGACGGAATCTAAAATCAAAAATCCAGAAAATCACATTGTATGATTTTTAAGTAATTAATTTGCATTTTATTGCATGACCATAGAGCTGTGTAAGGACATCAGGGATACAATTGTAGACCTGCACAAGGCTGAGATGGGCTACAGGACAATAGGCAAGCAGCTTGGTGAAAAGGCAACAACTGTTGGCGCAATTATTAGAAAATGGAAGAAGTTCAAGATGACGGTCAATCACCCTCGTTCTGGGGCTCCATGCAAGATCTCACCTCGTGGGGCATCAATGATCATGAGGAAGGTGAGGGATCAGCCCAGAACTACACGGCAGGACCTGGTCAATGACCTGAAGAGAGCTGGGACCACAGTCTCAAAGAAAACCATTAGTAACACACTACGCCGTCATGGATTAAAATCCTGCAGCGAACGCAAGGTCCCCCTGCTCAAGCCATTGCATGTCCAGGCCCGTCTGAAGTTTGCCAATGACCATCTGGATGATCCAGAGGAGGAATGGGAGAAGGTCATGTGGTCTGATGAGACAAAAATATAGCTTTTTGGTCTAAACTCCACTCGCCTTGTTTGGAGGAAGAAGAAGGATGAGTACAACCACAAGAACACCATCCCAACCGTGAAGCATGGAGATGGAAACATCATTCTTTGGGGATGCTTTTCTGCAAAGGGGACAGGACGACTGCACCGTATTGAGGGGAAGATGGATGGGGCCATGTATCTCGAGATCTTGGCCAACAACCTCCTTCCCTCAGTAAGAGCATTGAAGATGGGTCGTGGCTGGGTCGTCCAGCATGACAACGACCCGAAACACACAGCCAGGGCAACTAAGGAGTTGCTCCGTAAGAAGCATCTCAAGGTCCTGGAGTGGCCTAGCCAGTCTCCAGACCTGAATCCAATAGAAAATCTTCGGAGGGAGCTGAAAGTCCGTATTGCCCAGCGACAGCCCCGAAACCTGAAGGATCTGGAGAAGGTCAGTATAGAGGAGTGGGCCAAAATCCCTGCTGCAGTGTGTGCAAACCTGGTCAAGACCTACAGGAAACGTATGATCTCTGTAATTGCAAACATAGGTTTCTGTACCAAATATTAAGTTCTGCTTTTCTGATGTATCAAATACTTATGTCATGCAATAAAATGCAAATTAATTACTTAAAAATCATACAATGTGATTTTCTGGATTTTTGTTGTAGATTCCATCTCTCACAGTTGAAGTGTACCTATGATAAAAATTACAGACCTCTACATGCTTTGTAAGTAGGAAAACCTGCAAAATCGGCAGTGTATCAAATACTTGTTCTCCCCACTGTATCAGAGAACACTTAATGCTAACTGTAGATGAGAACACTTGATGCTAACTGTATATGAGAACACTTGATGCTAACTGTATGAGAACACTTGATGCTAACTGTATATGAGAACACTTGATGCTAACTGTAGATGACTGTAGATGAGAACACATGATGCTAACTGTATATAAGAACACTTGATGCTAACTGTAGATGAGAACACTTGATGCTAACTGTAGATGAGAACACTTGACGCTAACTGTAGATGAGAACACTTGACGCTAACTGTATATGAGAACACTTGATGCTAACTGTAGATGAAAACAATTGATGCTAACTGTAGATGAGAACACTTGATGCTAACTGTAGATGAGAACACTTGATAATAACTGTAGATGAGAACACTTGATGCTAACTGTAGATGACTGTAGATGAGAACACTTGATGCTAACTGTATATGAGAACACTTGAAGCTAACTGTAGATGACTGTAGATGAGAACACTTGATGCTAACTGTAGATGAGAACACTTGATGCTAACTGTATATGAGAACACTTGATGCTAACTGTATATGAGAACACTTGATGCTAACTGTAGATGACTGTAGATGAGAACACTTGATGCTGACTGTAGATGAGAACACTTGATGCTAACTGTATATGAGAACACTTGATGCTAACTGTAGATGAGAACACTTGATGCTAACTGTATATGAGAACACTTGAAGCTAACTGTAGATGACTGTAGATGAGAACACTTGATGCTATCTGTATATGAGAACACTTGATGCTAACTGTAGATGAGAACACTTGATGCTAACTGTTATGAGAACACTTAATGCTAACTGTAGATGAGAACACTTGATGCTAACTGTATATGAGAACACTTGATGCTAACTGTAGATGAGAACACTTGATGCTAACTGTAGATGAGAACACTTGATGCTAACTGTAGATGAGAACACTTGATGCTAACTCTAGATGAGAACACTTGATGCTAACTGTAGATGACTGTAGATGAGAACACTTGATGCTAACTCTAGATGAGAACACTTGATGCTAACTGTAGATGACTGTAGATGAGAACACTTGATGCTAACTGTAGATGAGAACACTTGATGCTAACTGTAGATGGCGATGGGAGAACGATACATTCAGTTTAACGTTTTCCTCCCACTAGACAGAGGAAGGCTATAAAGCTGAGGGATGTCTGCTCTTTCCTTGTTAACACGCACGCACACACACACACACACACACACACACACACACACACACACACACACACACACACACACATACATACTTGGATAAACAGATACAGGTTACAGAGAAATGTTCATAACTCATGTGATAACTCATTTACGTAGAGAGAACAGGAATGTAGGCTCCCGTTCCTCTCCTTCTCTCCTTCCATCCATACTCTGCTTACTTTCCCTCCTCCTCCTTCTCTCCTTCCATCCATGCTCTGCTTACTTTCCCTCCTCCCCCGCCATTCTTTCCTCCCGTTCCCACTTCAAAAGGTCAGAAAACATCAAAACACCAAAAATTCCCACAATTTTGTCAAACAGCCTGACACTAAACTTCCTCCTGCCCTATTTGACCTCTATATGACCTCTAAACATCCCTCTGACCTTCCCACCTCAGCTGCAACAACACTGGCATGCCTGCTTACATACTGTACACAGCTGTGCGTGTGAGAGAGAAAAAGAGAGTGCTACTGTCCAAAAGTCTAGAGACAATCTTGTTTTCATGTTGATGGCCGGTGTTTATACTCTGTGACACCCAACACTGTCACAGGAATGGAGGAAGAGGTGATGTTAAACCTATAGATGCACTCTGGGAAATAGAATGAATGTGGTAAGGCTCTTTTGATCCCAGACTTACAATAATAAGAACATGTTGACTGGAGCATCAGTTTGCTATCCTGGATATCCTCATATCAACATTGTCATAAATTACAAACACTCATCAAATTAGGTGCAATTAGGTGACCAGCTCCTGTAGGTTCATGCTCCTGCAGGTTCATGCTCTACAACATCTGTAGCAGCCCGCCTGGTTTTCAACCTTCCCAAGTTCTCGCATGTCACCCCGCTCCTCCGCACACTCCACTGGCTTCTAGTTGAAGCTCGCATCCACTACAAGACCATGGTGCTTACCTACGGAACAACAAGAGGAACTGCCCCTCCCTACCTTCAGTCTATGCTCAAACCCTACACCCCAACCCGGGCACTCCGTTCTGCCACCTCAGGTCTCTTGGCCCTCCCACCCCTACGGGAGGGCAGCTCCCGCTCAGCCCAGTCCAAGCTCTTCTCTGTCCTGGCACCCCAATGGTGGAACCAGCTTCCCCCTGAAACTAGGACAGCAGAGTACCTGCCCATCTTCTGAAAACATCTGAAACCCTACCTCTTCAAACAGTATCTGTCACGCCCTTACTCAGGGGACGGTTATTTGTTGAGTCAGGGTGTGTATATTTCGTGTTGTGTTTATTTCTATGTTTAGTTTCTAGATCGTTTAGATCTATGTTGGCCAGGGTGGTTCCCAATCAGAGGCAGCTGTAGCTCGTTGTCTCTGATTGGGGACCATACTTAGGCAGCCGTTTGGCACCAGTCTGTGTGGGATCTTGTTCCGAATAGGTATGTTATTAGTCTACCTTGGACTTCACGTATCGTTTGTTTGTTGTTTTGTTCGTGTTGTGTACTTCAATAAATATGTACGCTTATCACGCTGCGCCTTGGTCCGTCTCATCCGTAAACGATCGTGACAGTATCTTAAATAATCCTCCTCCTCACCTCGACCACTTAACCAGCACTTGCACTTGACCCCCCCTTCTAGCTCTGACTCTACTGACAGCTACGTTATTGAGGAAAAATTTACTTTCTATGCCTGTGATTTGCGGTTGTCCCACCTAATTATCTCAAGATGAATGTACTAACTGTAAGTCGCTCTGGATAAGAGTGTCTGCTAAATTACTAAAAGGTAAATGTAATGTGAAACATCTCTGCATAGAGACAAAAAGACACTGGCCTTTATTGCTCCAATATTCCATTAATAATTAACACAAGGTTTCAGTTCAGGGTCAGATCAGACAGATAACCACCTAGACTGAAACACTGTCACAGTGAACGTGCTATGGGAAAAATATGTGCAGACCATTTTGTTTCTATAACTTTGCTGTTCCCACACCCCCTCACAACAACACCCTCACCTCCTGGTCACACTCTGGGATCTCTGTGTCACAAAGGCTCATGGGTAAAACAATAAATGAAGAAAAAAAAAGAGCAGAACTGCATCACATAGCGCCGCAAGGGCTCTTAGAAAACAAACACATACACACACGTACACTCTCTCTCTCTCTCTCCGTCCCTCCCTCCCTCAAACTATCCCTACAGCCATTAGTGAGATGTTCACCTTGGCGGTGAGCTGAGGGAGAAGTGTTGGGGAGAGAGGGGTAGGACGGGGAGAGGTGATGGGGGAGAGAGGGGTAGGAGAGGGAGAGGCGATGGGGGAGAGAGGGGTAGGAGGGGCAGAGGGAGAGGTGATGGGGGATAGAGGGGTAGGAGGGGGAGAGAGGGGTAGGAGGGGGACCACTGCATGGTCTAAATCACCAAGGTCACGACTCTCAGGTCAACCTCACCATCATGGAGCAGACAGTCACACTGCATGGTCTAAATCACCAAGGTCACAACGCTTCCTCTCCTTGTCTCCTTTCCTCCATCTGTATTGATGAAAAACAACTGGATTACACCATCATGTTGTTTTCACCTGTCTTGTCTTTTCTCCTTTTTCTGAAGGGGAGGAATTAAACTGTAACACGCATGCACGCACGCGCTCACACTGTACCTACCGACCTTGACCTTATCTTGAGCAGACTCCAGTCACTCTGCTGTCCGCCCCTCTCACGCCCAAACAGTTAATCTGCCAGCTGTGTGTGTGTGTGTGTGTGTGTGTGTGTGTGTGTGTGTGTGTGTGTGTGTGTGACAGAGAGGTGGGTGTGGTTCTGCACTATAGATCAGAGGACGGGTGTGGTTGTCAATAATGAAACTGCGTATTCTGTCAGTCACAGAGGAACGATGGTGTCTGTGAGTGTGTCTGTGTGTATGCGTGAACGTTTGTTTGTTTTTCATAGCTTTATTTTGTTTATGGAAAAATATGAACTCAACTCTGGAGGATTAGGATTAATCCACAAAAATGTAGAGATTACTAGTGTTTAGAAGGCCGTGAGACAGTTGGACTGTGTTTTATTGCTATTCTTTCACAGATTCAGATTTTTGTTTGGGGGGGAGATGCTTTCCTCTGTGGGAATCTGACTGGATAGTGAGTCTCACAAAGGATATACAGTGGCTTGCGAAAGTATTCACCCCCCCATGGCATTTTTCCTATTTTGGAATTAAAATTGATTTGGGGGTTTGTATCATTTGATTTACACAACATGCCTACCACTTTGAAGTTGCAAAATATTTTTTATTGTGAAACAAACAAGAAATAAGACAAAAAAACAGAGAACTTGAGCGTGCATAACTATTTTTGCCCATTCTTCAAGTAAAAACTGCTCCAGCTCATTCAAGTTGGATGGGTTCCGCTGGTGTACAGCAATCTTTAAGTCATACCACAGATTCTCAATTGGATTGAGGTCTGGGCTTTGACTAGGCCATTCCAAGACATTTAAATATTTCCCCTTAAACCACTCGAGTGTTGCTTTAGCAGTATGCTTAGGGTCATTGTCCTGCTGGAAGGTGAACCTCCATCCCAGTCTCAAATCTCTGGAAGACTGAAACAGGTTTCCCTCAAGAATTTCCCTGTATTTAGCGCCATCCATCATTCCTTCAATTCTGACCAGTTTCCCAGTCCATGCCGGTGAAAAACATCCCCACACCATGATGCTGCCAGCACCATGCTTCACTGTGGGGATGGTGTTTTCGGGGTGATGAGAGGTGTTGGGTTTGCGCCAAACATAGCATTTTCCTTGATGGCCAAAAACCTCAATTTTAGTGTCATCTGACCAGAGTACCTTCTTCCATGTGTTTGGGGTGTCTCCCACATGGCTTTTGGCGAACACCAAACGTGTTTGCTTACTTTTTTCTTTAAGCAATGGCTTTTTTCTGGCCACTCTTCCGTAAAGCCCAGCTCTGTGGAGTGTACAGCTTAAAGTGGTCCTATGGACAGATACTCCAATCTCCGCTGTGGAGCTTTGCAGCTCCTTCAGGGTTATCTTTGGTCTCTTTGTTGCCTCTCTGATTAATGCCCTCCTTGTCTGGTCTGTGAGTTTTGGTGGGCGGCCCTCTCTTGGCAGGTTTGTTGTGGTGCCATATTCTTTCCATTTTTTAATAATGGATTTAATGGTGCTCCGTGGGATGTTCAAAGTTTCTGATATTTTTTTATAACCCAACCCTGATCTGTACTTCTCTACAACTTTGTCCCTGACCTGTTTGGAGAGCTCCTTGGTCTTCATGGTGCCGTTGATTGGTGGTGCCCCTTGCTTAGTGGTGTTGCAGACTCTGGGGCCTTTCAGAACAGGTGTATATATATTGAGATCATGTGGCAGATCATGTAACACTTAGATTGCACACAGGTGGACTTTATTAAACTAATTATGTGACTTCTGAAGGTAATTGGTTGCACCAGATCTTATTTAGAGACTTCATAGCAAAGGGGGTGAATACATATGCACGCACCACTTTTTTCCGTTATTTATTTTTTAGAATTCTTTGAAACAAGTTATTTTTTTCATTTCACTTCACCAATTTGGACTATTTTGTGTATATTCTTTACATGAAATCCAAATAAAAATCAATTTAAATTACAGGTTGTAATGCAACAAAATAGGAAAAAAGCCAAGGGGGCTGAATACTTTTGCAAGGCACTGTACCCATGACATTACACCATCACACACACAGAAACATCAGCTGCCATACGGCATGTCATACCTGTCATATAACCTGCACTTGTTAGGCCTACTGCTGCTAGGTAGCTCTCTCTCTGCTCTTCCCCTCCCCTCTGTCTGTCCTTGATTGCAGGAGTGAAGTCTGGTGTGCGGGAGTCAGGGTTCCAGCTGCAGCTCATTCACCATAATCACCTCAGCCTTTAAGACCCGGTCAAATTTGCCACTCATCGTCAGATCATAGTCAAGACGACCATATTATTGGAACCTGACTCCTGCCTCCGCTTCACTCCTGCCACCACCATCCTGCTTTCCACTACCGGACCTCCCTTTTGGACTCACCATGGACACTAGGACATTACGGTACCACACCTGCTCTGAACCTGGATCTGTTACCCTCCCTGTAAACCTGGACTTGCTCTTCCCCTATTATTGGAAACCTGGACAAATTGAACTTTGTAAATAAACCTTTTAAACCTTCTCTGGCTCGGTGTAGTTGTCTGCATTTGGGTTCAAATCCAGTTAAATCATGACAGTATGATCTGACCCATGAACCCAGCAGACAGTAGCTCGGATACCACCCCAGATTGCATTCAAATTCGGACTGCCATAGCCAATCAGGGCATTTTACTTGGCCAACATGATACCCTGTTTAAGACTATATCCGAGAACAGTCAGGTGCTGCTTAATCAGGTTCAATTACTCACCAATCAAGTGTCTGCCCTTACTACCCAAGTTAATAATGCACCCCTCGTTCATGGCATACAAACTGCTCCTTCTCATGCTCCGCCTGTTTTTCCGGCTCCTCCAGCCCAGATCAGAGAGCCTTTTGTTCCTGCTCCAGAGCGCTATGACGGGAACATGGGAACCTGTGGTGATTTTTTGACTCAATGCTCGTTGGTGTTTGAACAACAGCCCCTCACCTACTCCTCAGAAAGAGCCCGTATTGCCTACCTTATCAACTCTACTAGCGGTTCCGCTCGTTCCTGGGGATCCGCGGTCTGGGAGAGTCAGTCGGACATTTGCAACGCTTACGTTGCCTTCACCACTGAGATGAGGAAGGTTTTCGACCACCCCGTGCACGGGGCAAGGAGGCTGCTAAACGTTTGTTTTCTCTTCGGCAGGGGTCTCGCAGTGTGGCGGAGATGGCAGTGGAGTTTCGGACTTTAGCGGCAGTGAGTGGTTGGAATGACGAGGCATTACAAGGAGTGTTCATTAATGCTTTGGCTGAGACCTTGAAAGATGAATTGGTGTCATATGATGAATCGCTTACGCTGGATAATCTTATTTCACTCACCATCAGGTTGGATAATCGGATTCGGGAGCGCCGCCGGGAGAGGAGTGGTAGTTCCAAGCAACCTGTCTGTCATCAACCAACTCCTCCCCGCCTCTTCCCTACGGAGAAGGCCGAGTCTTCCCGAGTCGATAATAGGAGCACTGAACCCGAAGCCATGAAGGAGGGTCGTGCACGGTTGTCCTCAGAGGAGCGTGCACGTCGTATTCAGGCTCGGGTCTGCCTGTATTGTGGAGAAGCTGGTCATTTCGTTCCTTCCTGCCCAGTTCGTCCGGGAAAAGGGCCGGCTCATCATTAATGGGAGAAGTTTTGGTGAGCCGAGCAGCGGATTCTTCCTCTTCTCCCCGCTTTCTGCTCCAGGCATCCCTCCAGTGGCAGTCCCAGGATTTCCCTGTTAGTGCGCTGGTTGACTCTGGTGCCGATGAAAGCTTTTTGGATCGAGAGTTGGCTCAACAAATGGATTTAGAGACTGTACCTATGGACCGTCCGCTGCAGGCTAAGGGTCTAAATGGACATTTGTTGACCCGTATTACTCATCAGACTGTGCCTGTTTGTCTCAGAGTGTCGGGTAATCATCAGGAGAACATTCAGTTTCACATCATTGACTGCCCACAGACCCCCCTGGTCCTTGGTATCCCCTGGCTCATAAGACACAATCCACACATTGATTGGGTGACAGGTAGAATTGTTTCATGGAGCACATTTTGTCATGTGAATTGTTTGTGTTCTGCTCAGACCCCTGCCAGCACTGTGCCTCAACCTCCACTGGAGTCCATGGATCTCTCTGCTGTCCCTGACGTGTATCATGACCTGGCATCCGTTTTCTGCAAACACAGAGCTACTTCTCTTCCTCCTCACCGGCCTTACGACTGCGCCATTGACCTCCAGCCAGGAGCCCCTCTCCCCAGCAGTCGCCTGTACAATCTCTCCCACCCGGAGACGGAGGCTATGGAGAACTACATTCGGGACTCCTTGGCGGCAGGTATTATTCGTCCTTCCTCGTCACCTGTAGGAGCGGGATTCTTTTTTGTTGGAAAGAAGGATAAGACCCTCAGACCCTGTATTGATTTCCGTGGACTTAACAACATCACCATTAAGAACAAATATTCTCTGCCTTTAATTAATTCTGCTTTTCCCCTCCTTCATGGTGCAACTATCTTTACCAAACTGGATCTACGAAATGCGTATCACCTGGTGCGCATTCGTAAAGGTGATGAATGGAAGACTGCCTTCAACACACCCTTGGGACATTTTGAGTATCTGGTCATGCCTTTTGGGTTGTCCAATGCCCCTGCTGTTTTTCAGGCACTAGTCAATGATGTCCTTCGGGACATGTTGAATCGGTTTGTTTTTGTCTATCTGGATGATATCCTGATTTTCTCAGAGTCCTCCCAGGAACATGAACTGCATGTGCGCCAGGTGTTGCAAAGGTTGTTGGAGAACAAACTGTTTGTGAAGATGGAGAAATGTGAATTTCATGTGTCTGAGACCTCTTTTTTGGGTTACATAATAGCTCAGGGGGAGTTGCGGATGGACCCAGCTAAGATCTCTGCTGTCACGGACTGGCCAGCCCCCTCCACCCGCAAACAACTTCAACGATTCCTGGGGTTTGCAAACTTCTACAGGAGGTTCATCAAGGAGTACAGCCGCATTGCGGCGCCACTCACCGCTCTCACCTCCATCTCACTACCGTTCGCTTGGAATGAAGGGGCCGAATCAGCGTTCGAAGAACTGAAACATCGCTTCGCCTCGGCTCCCATTCTGATGCAGCCGGACCCCGACCGCCAGTTTGTCGTGGAGGTGGATGCATCCGACACTAGGGTAGGTGCGGTGTTGTCACAACGTTCTCCTGAAGATAACAAACTGCATCCCTGTGCTTTTCTTTCACGGAAACTTTCTCAGGCAGAGAGGAATTATGATGTTGGCAATCGTGAACTGCTCGCCGTTAAGCTGGCTCTCGAGGAGTGGCGGCATTGGTTGGAGGGGGCGGAACAACCCTTCATCGTTTGGACGGATCATAAAAATCTGGCATACATCCAGTCAGCGAAGCAGCTCAACCCCCGTCAAGCCAGGTGGGCACTATTTTTTGGGAGATTCAATTTTTCTCTGTCTTACCGTCCTGGGTCACGCAACGTCAAGCCTGACGCCCTGTCTCGTGTTCATTCGGCTGTTGATACTGGTAGTAACCCTGAACCCATCTTGCCTCCTACCTGCAGTATTGCGGCCATCACATGTGACATCGAAGGGATTGTTAGACAGGCTCAACATCATCAAGCTGACCCTGGGAGGGGTCCTCCTAACCGGTTGTTTGTCCCTGAGTCTGCTCGCTCCCAGGTACTTCAGTGGGCTCACTCGTCTCCCCTTACCTGTCACCCTGGAGTTACGCGGACCCTTGACTTTGTGCGACGGAAGTTCTGGTGGCCCAGGATGGAGGCGGACACTCGAGCCTTCATTGCTGCTTGTACGGTATGTGCACGAAGTAAGAACTCCACCCAGGCCAGCGCTGGTCATCTACGACCTCTGCCAATACCCAGCCGGCCCTGGTCGCACATTGCTATGGATTTTGTCACTGGACTTCCCCCCTCGTCTGGAAAGACTGTCATTCTTACTGTGATTGATCGTTTTTCTAAGTTCGCAAATTTTTTGGCCCTACCTAAACTGCCCACTGCCAGAGAGACGGCTGATATTTTGGTTGAACATGTGTTCCGCTCTCATGGTCTACCCACTGATATTGTCTCTGACAGGGGTCCCCAGTTTGTCTCCCAGGTATGGAAAGCTTTCTGTAAAGCTTTGGGCATTACATCCAGCCTGTCCTCTGGATATCACCCCCAGACCAACAGGCAAGCCGAGAGAGCGAACCAGGAGATGGAGACCGCTCTCCGCTGTGTCACAGGGTCTAACCCTGGGTCATGGAGCTCCATGCTCCCCTGGGTGGAATATGCTCATAACACCTTGACTAACGCTTCCTCTGGTTTGTCTCCCTTTCTGTGTGCTCTGGGTTATCAACCTCCCCTGTTCCCTTCTCAAGAGAGGGAACTGGCGGTACCTCGGTGCAGTCCCACATGCGCCGCTGCTTCAAGGTCTGGAGGAAGGCCAGGGTAGCTCTGTCCCGAGCTTCGGCGTACATGCAGAGGCAAGCCAACCGTCACCGGTCCCAGGCTCCCGGTTACTCTCCTGGTCAAGAGGTATGGCTTAAGTCACGTGATCTTCCATTGAAAGTGGAGTCTAAGAAGATGGCGCCGCGTTTTATAGGACCGTTCAAGATACTGTCTATTGTTAACCCCTGCGCGGTTAAGCTACAGCTTCCTGCCTCCCTACGGGTTCATTCCACTTTTCATGTTTCCCAGATTAAGCCTGTGTCGGTTAGCCCTCTGTGCCCGCCCTCTCGTCCCCCTCCTCCGCCCAGGATCGTGGGTGGGGGTCCTGTCTACACTGTCCGGCGACTTCTGGATGTTCGCCGCCGGGGTCGTGGTTTCCAGTACCTGGTGGATTGGGAGGGTTATGGTCCTGAGGAACGTTCCTGGGTGCCCAGGAGCTTCATTGTGGATCCTGCTCTGGTCCGTGAATTTCATCGGTTACATCCCGATAAACCCTGTCGGCCGCCAGGTGGCGTCCGTAGAGGGGGGTACTGTTAGGCCTACTGCTGCTAGGTAGCTCTCTCTCTGCTCTTCCCCTCCCCTCTGTCTGTCCTTGATTGCAGGAGTGAAGTCTGGTGTGCGGGAGTCAGGGTTCCAGCTGCAGCTCATTCACCATAATCACCTCAGCCTTTAAGACCCGGTCAAACTTGCCACTCATCGTCAGATCATAGTCAAGACGACCATATTATTGGAACCTGACTCCTGCCTCCGCTTCACTCCTGCCACCACCATCCTGCTTTCCACTACCGGACCTCCCTTTTGGACTCACCACGGACACTAGGACATTACGGTACCACACCTGCTCTGA
Source organism: Coregonus clupeaformis (assembly GCF_020615455.1). Classification (NCBI taxonomy): domain Eukaryota; kingdom Metazoa; phylum Chordata; class Actinopteri; order Salmoniformes; family Salmonidae; genus Coregonus; species Coregonus clupeaformis. The sequence continues at coordinate 41,549,756 of NC_059196.1, forward strand.
ACCTGGATCTGTTACCCTCCCTGTAAACCTGGACTTGCTCTTCCCCTATTATTGGAAACCTGGACAAATTGAACTTTGTAAATAAACCTGTTAAACCTTCTCTGGCTCGGTGTAGTTGTCTGCATTTGGGTTCAAATCCAGTTAAATCATGACAGCACTACCGTTCAAAAGTTTGGGGTCACTAAGAAATGTCCTTGTTTTCGAAAGGAAAAGCTATTTTCTTGTCCATTAAAATAACATCAAATTGATCAGAAGTACAGTGTACACATTGTTAATGTTGTAAATGGCTATTGTAGCTGGAAACAGCTGACATAGGCGTACAGAGGCCCATTATCAGCCCAATGGCACGTAGTGTTTGCTAATCCAAGTTAATCATTTAAAAAGGCTAATTGATAATTAGAAAAGCCTTTCGCAATTATGTTAGCACAGCTGAAAACTGTTGTGCTGATTAAAGAAGCAATAAAACTGGCCTTCTTGAGACTAGTTGAGTATCTGGAGCATCAGCAATTGTGGGTTTGATTACAGGCTCAAAATGGCCAGAAACAAATAACTTTCTTCTGAAACTCGTCAGTCTATTCTTGTTCTGAGAAATGAAGGCTATTCCATGCGAGAAATTGCCAAGAAACTGAAGATCTCGTACAACGCTGTGTACTACTCCCTTCACAGAACAGCACAAACTGGCTCTAACCAGAATAGAAAGAGGACTGGGAGGCCCCGGTGCACAACTGAGCAAGAGGACAAATACATTAGAGTGTCTAGTTTGAGAAACAGACGCCTCACAGGTCCTCAACTGGCAGCTTCATTAAATAGTACCCGCAAAACACCAGTCTCAACGTCAACAGTGAAGAGGCGACTCTGGGATGCTGACCTTCTAGGCAGAGTTGCAAAGAACAAAAAGCCATATCTCAGACTGGCCAATCAAAATAAAAGATGAAGATGGGCAGCATCTTTATTAAAAATAAAAAACTGAAATATCACATTTACGTAAGTATTCAGTAACAAAACTTTCCGAATGCACTGTATGAGTGCTCAAGCTCTTCTTTCCCAGGACAGTCGCTCGCACCATAAAGTAAATGGGTATACATTGTTTATTTTACTGTCACTTACAGTTAAGCACCTGTTTGTTCCTCTTTTTACAGGCTGGGCTGCAGTGTCTGGTACACCTTGGTCTAAGGCTTGCCTGCAGTGGTTCCCATTGTAATCTCCATTAACATGTCACATACGCTCAGGCAGTCCAATAACACACAAAAACACACACAGACACACAATATTAATATGATTCATTTTATATCTTTATCTTTAACTCTGCATTGCTGGAAAAGGACCCATAAGTAAGCATTTCACTGTTAGTCTACACCAGTTGTCTACGAAGCATGTGACAAATACAATTTAATTTGATTTGACACACACTACAAATACGCCCAGTGCTAGCCTATATAGTGACAGTATTGGGTGTGACATTTTTAATTAGTGTAATGGACTGCTATTTGCATATGAGCGGGAGGGAGGAGAGAGAGGAAGGGAGGAGAGAGTGGGAGGGAGGGAGGGAGGGAGGGAGGAGAGAGTGGGAGGGAGGAGAGAGAGGGAGGAGAAAGAGGGAGGGAGGGAGGAGAGAGAGGGAGGAGATGGAGGGAGGGAGGAGAGAGAGGGAGGGAGGAGATGAGGAGGGAGAGGAGAGAGGGAGGGAGGAGAGAGAGCGAGAGGGAGGAGAGAGAGGGAGAGATGAGGAGGGAAGAGGGAGAGAGGGAAGGAGGAGAGGGAGCGAGGGAGGGAGGGAGGGAGGGAGGGAGAGAATGGGGAAGAGAGAGAGGAGGGAGGGGAGAGGGAGGGAGGGAGGGAGGGGAGGGGGAGGGAGGAGAGAGAAGGAGGAGAGAGGAGGGAGGAGAGTGGGAGAGAGGAGAGGGAGGGAGGAGATGGAGGGAGGGAGAGGAGAGAGGGAAGGATGAGAGGGAGCGAGGAGAGGGAGGGAGGAAGGAGGGAGGGAGGAGAGAGTGGGAGAGAGGCGAAGGAGGGAGGGAGGAGAGAGTGGGAGGGAGGAGAGAGAGGGAGGAGAGGAGGGAGAGAGAGGGAAGAGAGAGAGGGAGGGAGTGAGAGGGAGGGAGGGAGACAGCGGGAGGGAGGAAAGGAAGGGAGGGGAGGGAGGAGGGAGGGAGGAGAGCGGGAGAGAGAGGGAGGAGGGAGGGGAGGGGAGGAGGGAGTGGAGAGAGAGGGAGAGAAAGATAGATGAGATGGGATATAGAATGAGACGATGTAACAGAGGGGGGAGAGAGATTGGGGGGTAGAGAGGGGAGGGGGGAGAAGGAGGGAGTGAGAGGGAGGGAGGGAGGGAGACAGCGGGAGGGAGGAAAGGAAGGGGAGGGAGGAGGCGGGAGAGAGAGGGAGGAGGGGGGAGGGAGGGGAGAGAGAGGGGAGGGGAGGAGGCAGGGGAGAGAGAGGGAGGGAAAAATAGATGAGATGGGATATAGAATGAGACGATGTAACAGAGGGGGGAGAGAGATTGGTGGAGAGAGGGCGGAAAGAGAGAGGGAGGAGGGAGAGAGGGGGAGAGAGGGGGGAGATGGATAGGGGTGAGAAAGGGGGAGAGAGAGGGGGAGATATAATGGGGGGCAGAGTGGGGGGAGGGGGGAGGAGAGGGGGGCGAGAGGGGAGCAAGATGGGGGGCAGAGAGGGAGGGGGAGAGAGAGAGGGTAGAGAGGGGAGTGGGGCAGGGGGAGAGAAGGAGGGAGAGAGAGGGAGGGAGGAGAGGGAGGGAGGATGGAGGGAGGAGAGAGAGGGAGGGAGGAGAGAGGGAGGGAGGGAGGAGGGAGGGAGGAGAGAGAGGGAGGGAGGGAGGGATAGAGAGAGAGAGAGGGACGGAGGAGAGAGAGGGAGAGGGAGGGGGAGGGAGGGAGGGGAGAGGGAGGAGAGAGGGAGAGAGAGGGAGGGAGAGAGGGAGGGAGGAGAGAGAGAGAGATAAATGAGAGAGTGAGAGGAAGGGAGGAGAGAGAGGGAGGGAGGAGAGAGTGGGAGGGAGGAGAGAGAGGTAGGATGGAGGGGAGAGAGAGGGCGGGAGGGATGGGAGAGTGAGGGAGGGAAAGATAGATGAGATGGGATAGAGAATGAGACGATGTAACAGAGGGGGGAGAGAGATTGGGAGGGGGGAGAGAGGGAGGGGAGAGAGAGGGAGGGGGAGAGAGGGGGGGGAGAAAGGGGGGAGAGAGAGGGGGAGATATAATGGGGGCAGAGAGGGGGTCGAGAGAGAGGGGGCGAGGGGGCGGGGGCTCTGTTCACTCCATCCAAGTAAGCGAGAGGGGGGGGGCTCTGTTCACAAACACAAACAGACCCCACAGAGCCCCAGGACAGCAACACAATTAGACCCAACCAAATCATGAGAAAACAAAAAGATAATTACTTCACACATTGGAAAGAATCAACAAAAAAACAGAGAGTTCACAGTGGCAGAATACCTGACCACTGTGACTGACCCAAACTTAAGGAAAGCTTTGACGACGTACAGACTCAGTGAGCATAGCTTTGCTATTGAGAAAGATTGCCATAGGCAGACAAGACTCTCAAGAGAAGACAGGCTATGTGCACACTGCCCACAAAATGAGGTGGAAACTGAGCTGCACTTTCTAACCTCCTGCCAAATGTATGACCATATTAGAGACACATATTTCCCTCAAGATTACACAGATCCACAAAGAATTCGAAAACATATCCAATTTTGATAAACTCCCATATCTATTGGGTGAAATACCACAGTGTGTCATCACAGCAGCAAGAGTTGTGACCTGTTGCCACAAAAAAAAAGGCAACCAGTAAAGAACAATCACCATTGTAAATACAACCCATATTGATGTTTATTTATTTTCCCTTTTGTACTTTAACTATTTGCACATCGTTACATCACTGTATATAGACATAATGTGATATTTGAAATGTCTTTACTCTTTTGGAACTTGTGTGAGTGTAATGTTTACTGTTCAGTTTTTATTGTTTATTTCACATTTGTTTATTATCTATTTCACTTGCTTTGGCAATGTTAACATATGTTTCCCATGCCAGTAAAGCCCCCTTTAATTGAATTGAATTGAGAGAAACTAAGCAGCTATCTGACCTTTTAGCTCTTTTTCTCTCTCTCTCTGTCCCTCCCCATCACCCTCTCTGTCCCTCCCCATCACCCTCTCTGTCCCTCCCCATCACCCTCTCTGTCCCTCCCCATCACCCTCTCTTCCAATCTCTCTGTTCCTCCGCATCCCCCCCTCTCTCTCTCCCCATCACCCTCTCTTCACCTATCTGTACCTCCGCATCCCCCCCTCTCTCTCTGTCCCTCCGCATCCCCCCTCTCTCTCCCCATCACCCTCTCTTCACCTCTCTGTCCCTCCGCATCCCCCCTCTCTCTGTCCCTCAGCATCCCCCCACTCTCTCCCCATCACCCTATCGTCACCTCTCTGTCCCTCCGCATCCCCCCTCTCTCTCTCTCCCTGCCCATCCCTCTCTCTCCCCATCACCCTCTCTTCACCTCTCTGTCCCTCCGCATTCCCCCTCTCTCTCTGTCCCTCCGCATCCCCCTCTCTCTCCCCATCACCCTCTCTTCACCTCTCTGTCCCTCCGCATCCCCCCTCTCTCTGTCCCTCAGCATCCCCCCACTCTCTCCCCATCACCCTATCGTCACCTCTCTGTCCCTCCGCATCCCCCCCCTCTCTCTCCCTGCCCATCCCTCTCTCTCCCCATCACCCTCTCTTCACCTCTCTGTCCCTCCTCATCCCCCCCTCTCTCTCTCTGTCCCTCCGCATCCCCCCCTCTCTCTCCCCATCACCCTATCGTCACCTCTCTGTCCCTCCTCATCCCCCCTCTCTCTCTCTGTCCCTCAGCATCCCCCCCTCTCTCTCCCCATCACCCTCTCTTCACCTCTCTGTCCCTCCTCATCCCCCCTCTCTCTCTCTGTCCCTCCGCATCCACCCTCTCTCTCCCCATCACCCCATCGTCACCTCTCTGTCCCTCCTCATCCCCCCTCTCTCTCTGTCCCTCCGCATCCCCCTCTCTCTCCGCATCACCCTCTCTTCACCTCTCTGTCCCTCCTCATCCCCCCTCTCTCTCCCTGCCCATCCCCCTCTCTCTGTCCCTCCGCATCCCCCCTCTCTCTGTCCCTCCTCATCCCCCCTCTCTCTGTCCCTCCTCATCCCCCCTCTCTCTCCCTCCTCATCCCCCCCTCTCTCTCTCTCCCTGCCCATCCCTCTCTCTTCACCTCTCTGTCCCTCCTCATCCCCCCTCTCTCTCTCTCCCTGCCCATCCCTCTCTCTTCATCTCTCTGTCCCTCCTCATCCCCCTCTCTCTCTCTCTCCCTGCCCATCCCTCTCTCTTCACCTCTCTGTCCCTCCTCATCCCTCCCTCTCTCTCTCTCTCCCTGCCCATCCCCCCTCTCTTTCCCTCTCCCTCCTCATCCCCCCTCTCTCTCTCTCTCCCTGCCCATCCCTCTCTCCCTCCTCATCCCCCCCCTCTCTCTCTCTCCCTGCCCATCCCCCCTCTCTCTCTCTGTCCCTCCTCATCCCCCCCCCTCTCTCTCTCCCTGCCCATCCCCCCTCTCTCTCTCTGTCACTCCTCATCCCCCCCCTCTCTCTCTCTCCCTGCCCATCCCTCTCTCTTCACTTCTCTCAGAGCGATAAAGCTCCCTATTCCTATCTCCTATGTTGACACCTTTTCTCATTGATGCATTTGGCTTTGCTTTCCTTCGCTCTGCTCTGCCATGTCTATCCTCTCTCTCTCTCTAGACAGACAGACATACTGTACTGTCATTTCACTGTCTACACCATCACCTGACTATATACGTCCTGCCTAGCTGGGTCACACCTGCATTTATGTGAGCAGGGACATCCAAGCAGAGAGAGATGCACACATTAACCTCCCACCCCTTAACCCCTGGGTAAAATAATAAAGTAATGACATTCTTTATTAAACATATATGGTGATTTTTATTTACAACTTATTTGACAGAGGATGTGCCTTAAAACTCAGTCATTCAACAGATTTCAACGTTACAACCAGATACATCAGCAATGTTATTCATAGGCCTAGATGACAGACGACTCAGACATGTCAAATACTTTTACCAAAAAGACAAAAAAAGCCAACAGAAATGTGAATGTACTCATCTAAACTTGTGAATAATACCAAGCAGTACAACATAGTATGATCTTTACAATTGATTTTTTTCTGTTGAATTATTAAATATATCTAAATTGTACATATTTAATATACAGTACCAGTCAAAAGTTTGGACACACCTACTCATTCAAGGGTTTTTCTTTATTTTTACTATTTTCTACATTGTAGAATAATAGTGACAACATCAACACTATGAAATAACACATATGGGATCATGTAGTAACCAAAAAAGTGTTAAACAAATCAACATATATTTTATATTTGAGATTCTTCAAAGTAGCCACTCTTTGCCTTGATGACAGCTTTGCACACTCTTGGCATTCTATCAAGCAGCTTCATGAGGTAGTCACCTGAAATGCTTTTACAACAGTCTTGGAGGAGTTCCCACATATGCTGAGCACTTGTTGGCTGCTTTTCCTTCACTCTGCGGTCCAACTCATCCCAAACCATCTCAATCAGTTTGAGGTCGGGTGATTGTGGAGGCCAGGTCATCTGATGCAGCACTCCATCACTCTCCTTTGTCAAATAGCCCTTACACAGCCTGCAGGTGTGTTTTGGGTCATTGTCCTGTTGAAAAACAAATGATAGTCCCACTAAGCGCAAACCAGATGGTTTGGGTTAAGTTGGACCACAGAGTGAAGGGAAAGCAGCCAACAAGTGCTCAGCATATGTGGGAACTCCTTCAAGACTGTTGGAAAAGCATTCCAGGTGACTACCTCATGAAGCTGCTTGAGAGAATGCCGAGAGAATGCCAAGAGTGTGCAAAGCTGTCATCAAGCAAAGGGTGGCTACTTTGAAGAATCTAAAATCTAAAATATATTTTTGGTTACTACATGATTCCATATGTGTTATTTCATAGTGTTGATGTCTTCACTATTATTCTACAATGTAGAAAATAGTACAAATAAAGAAAAACACTTGAATGTCCAAACTTTTGACTGGTACTGTAGGTACAGTGGCTTGCGAAAGTATTCACCCCCCTTGGCATTTTTCCTATTTTGTTGCCTTACAACCTGGAATTAAAATGGATTTTTGGGGGGTTTGTATCATTTGATTTACACAACATGCCTACCACTTTGAAGATGCAAAATATTTTTGGGGGTGAAACAAACAATAAATAAGACAAAAAAACTGAAAACTTGAGCGTGCAGAACTATTCACCCCCAATACTTTGTAGAGCCACCCTTTGCAGCAATTACAGCTGCAAGTCTCTTGGGGTATGTCTCTATAAGCTTGGCACATCTAGCCACTGGGATTTGTGCCCATTCTTCAAGGCAAAACTGCTCCAGCTCCTTCAAGATGGATGGGTTCCTCTGGTGTACAGCAATCTTTAAGTCATACCACAGATTCTCAATTGGATTGAGGTCTGGGCTTTGATTATGCCATTCCAATACATTTAAATGTTTCCCCTTAAACCACTTGAGTATTGCTTTAGCAGTATGCTTAGGGTCATTGTCCTGCTGGAAGGTGAACCTCCGTCCCAGTCTCAAATCTCTGGAAGACTGAAACAGGTTTCCTTCAAGAATTTCCCTGTATTTAGCGCCATCCATCATTCCTTCAATTCTGACCAGTTTCCCAGTCCCTGCCAATGAAAAACATCCCCACACCATGATGCTGCCACCACCATGCTTCACTGTGGGGATGGTGTTCTCGGGGTGATGAGAGGTGTTGGGTTTGCGCCAGACATAGGATTTTCCTTGATGGCCAAAAAGCTCAATTTTAGTCTCATCTGACCAGAGTACCTTCTTCCATATGTTTGGGGAGTCTCCCACATGGCTTTTGGCGAATACCAAACGTGTTTGCTTATTTTTTTCTTTAAGCAATGGCCACTTTTCTTTTCTGGCCACTCTTCCGCAAAGCCCAGCTCTGTGGAGTGTACATCTTAAAGTGGTCCTATGGACAGATACTTCAATCTCCGCTGTTGAGCTTTGCAGCTCCTTCAGGGTTATCTTTGGTCTCTTTGTTGCCTCTCTGATTAATGCCCTCCTTGCCTGTTCCGTGAGTTTTGGTGGGCGGCCCTCTCTTGGCAGGTTTGTTGTGGTGCCAGATTCTTTCAATTTTTTTATAATGGATTTAATGGTGCTCCGTGTGATGTTCAAAGTTTCTGATATTTTTTTATAACCCAACCCTGATCTGTACTTCTCTACAACTTTGTCCCTGACCTGTTTGGAGAGCTCCTTGGTCTTCATGGTGCCGCTTGCTTGGTGGTGCCCCTTCTTTGTGGCGTTGCAGACTCTGGGGTCTTTCAGAAGAGGTGTATATATATATTGAGATCATGTGGCAGATCATGTGACACTTAGATTGCACACAGGTGGACTTTATTAAACTAATTATGTGACTTCTGAAGGTAATTGGTTGCACCAGATCTTATTTAGGGGCTTCATAGCAAAGGGGGTGAATACATATGCACGCACACTTTTCCGTTATTTATTTTTTAGAATTTCTTTTAACAAGTTCTTTTTTTCATTTCACTTCACCAATTTGGACTATTTTTTTTTTGTATGTGCATTACATGAAATCCAAATAAAAATCCATTTAAATTACAGGTTGTAATGCAACACAATAGGAAAAATGCCAAGGGGGATGAATTCTTTTTGCAAGGCACTGTATAGGCCTTTTTACATACAAGTTATTTTGTACAGAGTTTAATGCAATAACAGATCCACAGGTTATCTTACACTTACTTCTCGCTCGCTCGCACACACACACCCGTACACGCACACACACACACACTTTTTACAGGTTATTTTACATGACGAAGTTCTTTGGTGTAGAACTCCAACATGGGGACGGAACGTTTGATTATGCTGCTGTTTGAAAGCTGGATGACTGATTGATTGATTGATTATTTTGTTTCATTTATTATCTTTATCGCTTTAACTAAACCTCACAGCTAAATCAATGACATCAAAAACAAGTTTCCAGGACAAATATAGTTAGAATGGTATTCGATTGAAGCAGTCCATTTCTTACTTGTAACAAGCCAACGCAATGTGTGTTTGTGTGTGAGAGAGAGAGAGAAATGGGGTTGGGGACTAGAGTGGTGACAGACAGATAGGATCCTAAGGTTATTGCTCTAAAGACATAGAATGACGTAGAGATCTAGCAATGTAAGTTTACTAACAGTATCAGTTGAGAAAATAACAGAATAAAAACTTGTATTGAAAATGAGCATCCCTCTCTCACTCTCTCTCCCTCTGCCACTCCCTTCTTCCTAAATCCATGGACGTATTGATGTGTGATGCTGGTGTTTAGCAAGAGAGGGATGCAGTGTGGGGTGGGGGGGGTTCGAAACATATGAAAGGCCCTTAAATACAGAGACTTGAGTGTAGACGAGTGATACTTGACTGTTCTACCCAAAACACACCACAATCCCAACCCCCCCCGGCATACTTCATATCCACACCTTGGTTAGTAGAGTTGGTGGATGGAGGGGGGGGGGTGGATGGATGGATGGTAGAGTTGGTGGATGGTGGGGAGGGGGGTGGATGGATGGATGGATGGATGCATTTCCGTGCTGCTTTCTTATGTCCATGGTTTAGTGTTGAGGGACGGGCTGGGAAGTGGATGCATTCAACTAACTGAAAGAGAAAATGTCCAAACATCCCAATGGTTCAGGTGCAAGCTGGAGCGAAACAACATAGGCTTCCCACAATGACTGATTTGGGAGTCACACATATCACTGTGGGGAGCATCAGAGCTGCAGACCTCGTTCCATTTCCCTGTGTGTTCAGCCAGCTCCCATGTTGTGTATGTCTGTATTGTTCTAGTGAAGAAGGCACTGAGTTGTGAGCGCTGTTGATAATAGCACAATACCTGCCATGCCCAGACTGACAGCCAGCCTTGGTATCCATGGTTACAGTATTCTGTGTTCTACAAGCAGAATGCTTTAGTTTTAGAGTCGCTAGATGATTCTATTATTGTCTGTTCTTGTTGTTTACACTCCTCCTCCTCCTCTTCTCTCTACCTTCAAAGTCTGATTCGTGGTGGGGTTGAAGGGTAAAGGGTGGCTGCCCTTGGTAACAACAGGTTGTAGTTGGTGCAGCGAGGAGTGTCTGTTTCTAGATGGAAAAGTGAGGGGGGTTGTTAAGAGGACTGAGTCCTGGTTTGGGGTAGGAGGGTATTGTCATCCCTATAAGCTTGTCTCCCATTTAAATATGGCTGTAGGGTTAGAGTTGTGTGTGTGTATGCTGATGACTGTGTGTATTGGGAGCCTATAGGCTGGTCTCTCGCAGGAACATGGTACCAATGCTGTAGGACACTTTCCTCAGGGGAGCTGGGGGGGCGGAGCGAGAGCTGGTCAGGGAGGCGTGGCTATGGGAAGTCCCCCCCTCCAGGAAGTAGCATGTTCCTGGGATATCCTTCGGAAAATTATCAGGAAGCTCCAACCGGGAACGAGGGACGAAAGAGAAAGAGCAATCGTCTTTCAGCAGCCTGGAGAGAGGGAGAGAGGGAGAGAGATTTTAAAACTCAAGTGTGGTATATTTGGGGATTTCTCCAAACAGCAGTGACTCTCCAGGGAGTGATGCAGCCTTGTTCAGAATGAGATAAGGCCAATAACAAACACAGGCATTATTCACAAGCTACAGGTGTGTGTTTCTGCTGAAGGGGGGTATGTACACACACACACACACACACACACACACACACACACACTTTGATCCACACACACAAACACAAGCAAGCAATCGCACAGTGTTTATTAACCACCTTTCATACACACACACACACACACACACACACACCAGGTTGATTTAAATCTGCAACAATTAGCCCTCTTTGTGTCGTGCGAATAATGAGTGATTCTGAGGAGAGAACGTCCTTGACTGCAAAAATAGAGGTTTCCAAGGCAACGCTTTAGACACCAGAGAGAACGGACACCCAGAGAGAGAGAGAGAGAGAGAGAGAGAGAGAGAGAGAGAGAGAGAGAACACTAAGATCATCTCTCATCTCAAAGTGTTTGACTCAACATCAGAGTCACTGTGTGTGTGTGTGTGTGTGTGTGTGTGTGTGTGTGCGCACACGTGCGGGTGTGTGCTTGCCTGCATGCTTGCGGGCGTGTGTTTATGACGTATCACAAATGCAGTGACTGGATGTAACCGTTTCTTACTCAAATGTCCTTAGAGACTGAAAGCTGCTCTATTGCCATTCATTCTCCCCCTCACATACACATACACACACGCACACACACATACACACACACACACACACAGGTGTACTCTTGTGTATGTGCATTACATGAAATCCAAATAAAAATCCATTACATGAAATCCAAATAAAAATCCATTTAAATTACAGGTTGTAATGCAACACAATAGGAAAAATGCCAAGGGGGATGAATTCTTTTTGCAAGGCACTGTATAGGCCTTTTTACATACAAGTTATTTTGTACAGAGTTTAATGCAATAACAGATCCACAGGTTATCTTACACTTACTTCTCGCTCGCTCGCACACACACACCCGTACACGCACACACACACACACTTTTTACAGGTTATTTTACATGACGAAGTTCTTTGGTGTAGAACTCCAACATGGGACGGAACGTTTGATTATGCTGCTGTTTGAAAGCTGGATGACTGATTGATTGATTGATTATTTTGTTTCATTTATTATCTTTATCGCTTTAACTAAACCTCACAGCTAAATCAATGACATCAAAAACAAGTTTCCAGGACAAATATAGTTAGAATGGTATTCGATTGAAGCAGTCCATTTCTTACTTGTAACAAGCCAACGCAATGTGTGTTTTTGTGTGAGAGAGAGAGAGAAATGGGGTTGGGGACTAGAGTGGTGACAGACAGATCGGATCCTAAGGTTATTGCTCTAAAGACATAGAATGACGTAGAGATCTAGCAACGTAAGTTTACTAACAGTATCAGTTGAGAAAATAACAGAATAAAAACTTGTATTGAAAATGAGCATCCCTCTCTCACTCTCTCTCCCTCTGCCACTCCCTTACACACACGCACACACACACACATACACACACACACACAGGTGTACTCACCGGTATGTGGTTGGGCTGACGTTGATGCATCGAGGGTGGCTCCCAGACTCAAACTTGCTAGCCAGTGTGACATTGTTGCCAAACAGACAGTACCTGGGCATCCTCACCCCGACCACCCCCGCCAACACTGAGCCCGTATGGATACCTATACGCAGCTGAAGGACGGAGAGAGGGAGGGAGAGTAGGGGGTAGGGGGAGAAGTAGAGAGAGAAAGATATGTCAGTTGAACACTGACCAGTGAGGGACAGTAGAAACTGTTTCAGTAAAGGGCTAAGCTATAACACACTGTTGGAGTTATTAACATAACAAAACAGACGTATACACTGAGTATACCAAACATTAAGAACACCTTCCTAATATTGAGTTAGCTTTCACCTGGATTCACCTGGTCAGTCTATGTCATGGAAGGAGTTTATAAGTATATTATTATAGCTGTGATTCAAATGTGATCATCCCACTTCAAACCCACTCCACTGTAGGTCTGACAAAAAACACAAACATAATCTCTAATGATCCACTTCAGTATCTCATCTCCACGGTTACTAACACCACTGAGTGCATGCCAGCACACCAATGTGGGTAACCTTGGCAATGAGAGAGAGAGAGAGAGAGAGAGACCATAGCCTCGACATCACAGCAGGACAGATAAATTAAGAACCCCAAGCCCAGGGACCCTGCCTCCTCCTAGCACCCCCCCTGTCAGCCCCCCCGATAGCCCTCCTGACAACCCCTCCACACCCACTGAGGACACACACAAGCCACAGATTGTACTCCTTATGGATTCAAATGGGAAATATATACAAGAAAATAAACTTTTTCCCAAACACACAGTGTCTAAACTCTGGTGTCCAAACACCCAGCGCGTCCTAGACCTTCTGTCTGAGGACCAACTAGGGTCACCCAGCCACATAATAATACACACAGGCACAAACAACCTGAGAGCATAGCAGGAAAGGGTGGCCACAGCACTCAAGGGAGTGATTGAAAAAGCTTCTTCTACTTTCCCCAACGCACAAATGGTTATCTCCACCCTGCTACCACAAAAATACTTCCACCCTGCTACCATACAGCGGGTAAACGCAAGTATTTCCCATGACTGTGCCTTAAAACCAAATGTTTCCTGGCCCACCACTCCACCCTGGACTTGAACAGCCTTTACGACCAGGTCCACCTATACAAGGCAGCAGTGCCCACCTTCGCCAGGACCCTGAAGGACATCGCCCTCAACCAAAGTCCCAACACCTCACATAGGAGCAACAGATAATAATAATATTTATAATATAATATAATAATAATATAATAATAATAACAATATAATATAATATGCCATTTAGCAGACGCTTTTATCCAAAGCGACTTACAGTCATGCGTGCATACATTTTTACGTATGGGTGGTCCCGGGGATCGAACCCACTACCCTGGCGTTACAAGCGCCATGCTCTACCAATTGAGCTACAGAGGACCGTTGACCAACGGACAACCCGCCCAGACCAGCGAGCCACTCTCCCAGACCTGCGGGACTCACCCCCGGACCTACACCTAGAGGACCCACACCGAGAGGACCTACATCCAGACCACAGCACCACCAGCCACATCCACACACCCACCCCAACCAATCAATATCCCCCCAAACAACCATGCACACACCATATAGGCCCCCTCAGATCAGACCTATGGCCTTCCTGCCCACCCCATGTCCCCCACTCCCGCAAAGAGGGCCTCAACATGAAAGTCACACATACGCCCAGGCCGTGAGCAGGCAAACAGGCCCAACCCCCACTCTTACACTAGCCCAAGCCAATGGCATGTATCAGATGCTCAGCAGGTTCTGCTCAAACTTACTGGTCTGAGGCCAAACCACACAACTAACAACATTGGACACTTTATGGAACACAAAGCCTTCACTATCTCATCCTGGAATATCCAAGGCCTGAGGTCATCTGCTTTTGGCCTAAAGAGCAGGAACCTGGACTTCACCAAAGAAATTAGAAATACAGACATTGTCATCCTACAAGAAACATGGTATAGAGGAGATGGACCCACTGGTTTCCCTCTAGGTTACAGAGAGCTGGTAGTCCCATCCACCAAACTACCAGGTGTGAAACAGGGAAGGGACTCAGGGGGTATGCTAATTTGGCATAGAGCAGACCTAACTCACTCTTTTAAATTAATCAAAACAGGAACATTTTACATTTGGCTAGAAATGTTTAAGGAAATTATCTCAACAGAGAAAAATGTCCTCCTGTGTGCTACATACAGTGGGGAGAACAAGTATTTGATACACTGCCGATTTTGCAGGATTTCCTACTTATAACGCATGTAGAGGTCTGTAATTTTTATCATAGGTACACTTCAACTGTGAGAGGCGGAATCTAAAACAAAAATCCAGATAATCACATTGTATGATTTTTAAGTAATTAATTTGCATTTTATTGCATGATATAAGTATTTGATCACCTACCAACCAGTAAGAATTCCGGCTCTCACAGACCTGTTAGTTTTTCATTAAGAAGCCCTCCTGTTCTCCACTCATTACCTGTATTAACTGCACCTGTTTGAACTCGTTACCTGTATAAAAGACACCTGTCCTCAATCAAACAGACTCCAACCTCTCCACAATGGCCAAGACCAGAGAGCTGTGTAAGGACATCAGGGATAAAATTGTAGACCTGCACAAGGCTGGGATGGGCTACAGGACAATAGGCAAGCAGCTTGGTGAGAAGGCAACAACTGTTGGCACAATTATTAGAAAATGGAAGAAGTTCAAGATGATGGTCAATCATCCTCGGTCTGGGGCTCCATGCAAGATCTCACCTCGTGGGGCATCAATTATCATGAGGAAGGTGAGGGATCAGCCCAGAACTACACGGCAGGACCTGGTCAATGACCTGAAGAGAGCTGGGACCACAGTCTCAAAGAAAACCATTAGTAACACACTACGCCGTCATGGATTAAAATCCTGCAGCGCACGCAAGGTCCCCCTGCTCAAGCCAGCGCATGTCCAGGCCCGTCTGAAGTTTGCCAATGACCATCTGGATGATCCAGAGGAGGAATGGGAGAAGGTCATGTGGTCTGATGAGACAAAAATAGAGCTTTTTGGTCTAAACTCCACTCGCCGTGTTTGGAGGAAGAACAAGGATGAGTACAACTCCAAGAACACCATCCCAAACGTGAAGCATGGAGATGGAAACATCATTCTTTGGGGATGCTTTTCTGCAAAGGGGACAAGACGACTGCACCGTATTGAGGGGAGGATGGATGGGGCCATGTATCGCGAGATCTTGGCCAACAACCTCCTTCCCTCAGTAAGAGCATTGAAGATGGGTCGTGGCTGGGTCTTCCAGTATGACAACGACCCGAAACACAGCCAGGGCAACTAAGGAGTGGCGCCGTAAGAAGCATCTCAAGGTCCTAGAGTGGCCTAGCCAGTCTCCAGACCTGAACCCAATAGAAAATCTTTGGAGGGAGCTGAAAGTCCGTTTTGCCCAGCGACAGCCCCGAAACCTGAAGGATCTGGAGAAGGTCTGTATGGAGGAGTGGGCCAAAATCCCTGCTGCAGTGTGTGCAAACCTGGTCAAGACCTACAGGAAACGTATGATCTCTGTAATTGCAAACAAAGGTTTCTGTACCAAATATTAAGTTCTGCTTTTCTGATGTATCAAATACTTATGTCATGCAATGAAATGCAAATTAATTACTTAAAAATCATACAATGTGATTTTCTGGATTTTTGTTTTAGATTCCGTCTCTCACAGTTGAAGTGTACCTATGATAAAAATTACAGCACTCTACATGCTTTGTAAGTAGGAAAACCTGCAAAATCGGCAGTGTATCAAATACTTGTTCTCCCCACTGTATATCCCCCCACTAGATTCCCCATACTTTAATGAAGACAGCTTCTCCTTCCTAGAGGGGTAGATCAATCATTTCTAGGCCCAGGGACATTTACTAGTCTGTGGTGACCTAAATGCCAGAACTGGACAAGAACCTGACACTCTCAGCACACAGGGGGACAAACACCTACCTGGAGGTGACAGCAATCCTTTCCCCATTTGCCATCCTAGACACAACTACAACAACATAACCAACAAAAACGGGTCACAACTCCGGCAGCTATGTCGCACTCTAGGTCTGTACATAGTCAATGGTAGGCTTCGAGGGGACTCCTACGGTAGGTACACCTATAGCTCATCTCTTGGCAGTAGTACTGTAGACTACTTTATCACCGACCTCAACCCAGAGTCTCTCAGAGCGTTCACAGTCAGCCCACTGACAGCCCTATCAGATTACAGCAAAATCACAATCTACTTGAATGGCGCAAGAATCAACCATGAGGCATCGAAGCCGAACAAACTGCATAATATTAAGAAATGCTATAGATGGAAGGAGGGTAATGTAGAAACCTACCAAAAAACTATTGGGCAACAACAAATCCAATCCCTCCTAGACAACTTCCTGGACAAAATGTTTTCCTGCAATAGTGAAGGTGTAAACTTAGGAGCAGGAAGCATGAACAATATATCAGCTAACATATCACATTTTAATTCAGGCAGAAAACCTAAGACAACTAACAATGAGAAATGGTTTGATGAAGAATGTAAGAAAGAAAGTGAGAAACCTATCCAACCAAAAGCACAGAGAACCAGAATACCTTAGCTTACACCTTCACTATGGTGAAACACTAAAACAGTACAAAAATACACTAAGAAAAAAGAAGGAACAGCATGAGTGGAGACAAATTTGACCCCAATAATTACAGTGGAATATGCTTCAGCAGCAATCTAGGAAAAATCCTCTGCAGTATCATCAACAGCAGGCTCCAACATTTCCTCAATGAAAACAATGTCCTCAGCAGACTCCAACATTTCCTCAATGAAAACAATGTCCTGAGCAAATGTCAATAACAAAATACCATACGAAAGACCATGTGTACACCCCGCACACCCTTATTGACAAACAAACAAAACAAAACAAAAGCAAAGTCTTCTCATACGTTGTTGATTTAAAAAAAGCTTTTGACTCAATTTGGCATGAAGGTCTGCTATACAAATTGATGGAAAGCGGTGTTGGGGGAAAGCATATGACATTACAAAATCAATGTACACAAACAACAAATGTGCAGTTAAAATTGTCTATAAACACACATATTTCTTTCCTCAGGGCCGTGGGGTGAGACAGGGATGCAGCTTAAGTCCCACCCTCTTCAACATACAGTACCAGTCAAGTTTGGACACACCTACTCATTCCAGGGTTTTTCTTTATTTTTACTATTTTCTACATTGTAGAATAATAGTGAAGACATCAAAACTATGAAATAACACATATGGATTCATGTAGAAACCAAGAAAGTGTTAAAGAAATCAAAATATATTTTATATTTGAGATTCTTCAAAGTAGCCACCCTTTGCCTTGATGACAGCTTTGCACACCCTTGGCATTCTCTCAACCAGCTTCATGAGGTAGTCACCTGGAATGCATTTCAATTAACAGGTGTGCCTTGTTAAAAGTTAATTTGTGGAATTTATTTCCTTCTTAATGCGTTTGAGCCAATCAGTTGTGTTGTGACAAGGTAGGGTTGGTATACAGAACATAGCCCTATTTGGTAAAAGACCAAGTCCATATTATGGCAAGAACAGCTCAAATAAGCAAGATACATGACAGTCCATCATTACTTTAAGACATGAAGGTCAGTCAATATGGAACATTTCAAGAACTTTGAAAGTTTCTTCAAGTGCAGTCGCAAAAACCATCAAGCGCTATGATGAAACTGGCTGTCATGAGGACCGCCACAGGAAAGGAAGACCCAGAGTTACCTCTGCTGCAGAGGATAAGTTCATTAGAGTTACCAGCCTCAGAAATCGGCATTTATCTGCACCTCAGATTGCAGCCCAAATAAATGCTTCACAGAGTTCAAGTAACAGACACATCTCAACATCAACTGTTCAGAGGAGACTGCGTGAATCAGGCCTTCATGGTCGAATTGCTGCAAAGAAACCACTACTAAAGGACACCAATAAGAAGAAGAGACTTGCTTGGGCCAAGAAACACAAGCAATGGACATTAGACCGGTGGAAATCGGTCCTTTAGTCTGATGAGTCCAAATTGGAGATATTTGGTTCCAACCACAATGTCTTTGTGAGACGCAGAATACGTGAACAGATTATCTCTGCATGTGTGGTTCCCACCGTAAAGCATGGAGGAGGAGGTGTGATGGTGTGGGGGTGCTTTGCTGGTGACACTGTCTGTGATTTATTTAGAATTCAAGGCACACTTAACCAGCATGGCTACCACAGCATTCTGCAGCAATACGCCATCCCATCTGGTTTGTGCTTAGTGGGACTATCATTTGTTTTTCAACAGGACAATGACCCAAAACACACCTGTAGGCTGTGTAAGGGCTATTTGACCAAGGAGAGTGATGGAATGCTGCATCAGATGACCTGGCCTCCACAATCACCTGACCTCAACCCAATTGAGATGGTTTGGGATGAGTTGGACCGCAGAGTAAAGGAAAAGCAGCCATCAAGTGCTCAGCATATGTGGGAACTCCTTCAAGACTGTTGGAAAAGCATTCCTCATGAAGCTGGTTGAGAGAATGCCAAGAGTGTGCAAAGCTGTCATCAAGGCAAAGGGTGGCTACTTTGAAGAATCTCAAATATAAAATATATTTAGATTAGTTTAACACTCTCTGGGGTTACTACATGATTCCATATGTGTTATTTCATAGTTTTGATGTCTTCACTATTATTCTACAATGCAGAAAATAGTAAACATAAAGAAAAGCCTTGAATGAGTAGGTGTGTCCAAACCTTTGACTGGTACTGTATATATCAATGAATTGGCAAGGGAACTAGAACAGTCCGCAGCACCCGGCCTAACCCTACTGGACTCAGATATCAAATGTCTACTGTCTACTGGTGATCTGGTGCTTCTGTCCCAACCAAGGAGGGCCGACAGCAGCACCTAGATCTTCTGCACAGATTCTGTCAGAATTGGGCCCTGACAGTGAATCTCAGTAAGACAAAAATAATGGTGTTCCAAAAAAGGTCCAGTAGCCAAGACAACCCTAGAGCACACAAATAACTATACCTATCTCAGCCTAAACATCAACACCACAGGTAACTTCCATAAGGCTGTGAATGATCTGAGAGACAAGGCAAGAAGGGCCTTCTATGCCATCAAAAGGAACATAAAACTCAACATCCCAATTAGGATCTGGCTAAAAATACTTCAATCAGTTATCGAACCCATTGCCCTCTATGGTTGTGAGGTCTGGGGTCCACTCGCCAACCAAGAATTCACAAAATGGGACAAACACCCAATTGAGACTCTGCATGCATATACTTTGAATAAAACGCAAAAACCCAAACAATGCATGCAGAGCAGAATCAGGACTATACCCGCTAGTTATCAAAATCCAGAAAAGAGCTGTTAAACCACCTAAAAAGGAAGCGATGCCCACACATTCCACCACAAAGCCCTGACCTACAGAGAGATGAACCTAGAGAAGAGTCCCCTCAGCCAGCTGGTTCTGGGGCCCTGTTCACAAATACAAAAAGACCCCACAGAGCCCCAGGACAGAAACACATTTAGACCCAACCAAATTATGAGAAAGCAAAAAGATAACTATTTGACACACTGGAAATAATCAACCAAAAAACAGATACAATTGTAAAGCTATCTGGCCCTAAACAGAGTACACAGTGGCAGAATACCTGACCACTGTGACTGACCCCAAACTAAGAAAATCCTTGAATATGTACAGACTCAGTGAGCATAGCCTTCCTATTGAGAGAGGCCACGATAGGCAGACCTGGCTCTCAAGAGAAGACAGGCTATGTGCCCACTGCCCACAAAATGAGGTGGAAACTGAGCTACACTTCCTAACCTCCTGCCAAATGTATGACCACATTAGATACACATATTTCCCACAGATCACACCCACAAAGAATTTGAAAACAAATCAAACATTGATAAACTCACATATCTGTTTGGCAAAATACTGCAGTGTGCAATCACAGCAGCAAGATTTGTGGCCCTTTGCCATTAAAAAGGGCAACCAGTGGAGCACAAACAACATTGTAAATACAACCTATATTTATCTGTTTATTTATTTTCCCTTTCACACTTCCAACTATTTGCACATTGTTACAACACTTTACATAGCCAATAATGTAACATTTCCGTCTATATTCTTTTAGAACTTTTGTGAGTGTAATGTTTACTAATGTTTCCCTTGTTTATTTCCCTTATGTTTATTGTCTATTCCATTTCCTTTAGCAATGTAAACATATGCTTCCCATTACAATAAAGCCCTTTGAATTGAATTGAATTTGAGAGAGAGAGAGAGAGAGAGAGAGAGAGAGAGAGAGAGAGAGAGAGAGAGAGAGAGAGAGAGAGAGTGAGTGAGTGACGGGGAGGAAGAGAGAGCAGGGAGAGAGTGAGCGAAAGGTGTGCTATTCTGATCAGACTGCCATAGAGATGGACAGATTGCCAGATGTTATGAGGAAAGAGTGAGGAGAGAGGAGATAGAGACAAGTTAAGGTGTGGTATTTTAATCTTTCTCTCTACAAATTGACCCCCTCTCTACTCTCTCTTTCTCTGTCCGACTCTCCCCTCTCTCTTTCTCTGTCCCTCCTCTCTCTTTCTCTGTCCCCCTTTCTCTTTCTGTCCCCCCTCTCCCCTCTCTCTGTCCCCTCTCTCCCCTCTCTCTTTCTCTCTCCCCTCTCTTTCTCTTTCTCTGTACCCCCTCTCCTCTCTCTCCCCTCTCAATTTCAATTAAATTCAAATGGCTTTATTGGCATGGGAAACATATGTTTACATTGCCAAAGCAAGTGGAATAAATAATAAACAAAAGTGAAATAAACAATAAACAATAAACAGTAAACATTACACTCACAAACGTTCCAAAGGAATAGAGACATTTCAAATGTCATAGTGTCTATATACAGTGTTGTAACAATGTGTAAATAGTTAAAGTACAAAATGGAAAATAAATAAACAGAAATATGGGTTGTATTTAAAATGGTGTTTGTTCTTCACTAGTTGCCCTTTTCTTGTGGCAACAGGTCACACATCTTGCTGCTGTGATTGCACACTGTGGTATTTCACCCAATAGATATGGGAGTTTATCAAAATTGGATTTTTTTTCAAATTCTTTGTGGATCTGTGTAATCTGAGGGAAATATGTGTCTCTAATATGATCATACATTTCCTCTCTCTTTCTCTGTCCCCTCTCCCCTCTCCAACTTTATCCCCTTCTGCTCTATCTCTCACTCTTCTGTGAGTCAGCACAGAGTCGGAACAAACCAATCAAAACACACTGCAGCTCTGAAACAGCCAATCCCAACCGACAGTTGTGAGGTACATGGAACAATGTTCTCTAGGATGTTCTGTGATCTGGAATATGTGATTGTAAAACAGTAATATGGGTCAATACCCCCCCTCATAGACTAGTTTACATAACACAGTGGTATTGGCTTGTTGTGAGCACGCTGACTGAAGAGCGTTTATCCGGCTGAAGTAGTTTGAACGAGCAGAGCATCTCTCCTCTTTTCCTCTCCTCTATGGGCGCGGGAACAAAGAATGAGAGAGAGAGAGAGAGAGAGAGAGAGAGAGAGGACGATACAGAGAACAGGGCATAGCTATGCCAGTCTATTTCTGGAAAAATAAATGGCTGGTGAATTAATCACAACTATAGGCCACAAACATGCACTCACGTGCACACACACCAGACACATGCACGCACGCGCACACACACACGTACGCACGCGCACAGACTGATACAGGCATACACATGCATGGCCACACGCATGCACACACATAACATTACAATTGTGTAGTTGCCGTTTTTAAGGACTAAAGGACCCTCTCTCTCTCTCTCTCTCTGACTTCTTCGCAGGGCTTCAGAGTTAGAATGAATAGAGAGTTAATCATGCAGCTCTATAGACAGACAGACAGATGCTGATCATACCGGCCGCGTTGCGTGTGCGAGTGTTGCTAAATAAATGTACACATACATGTTATTCTATAATTCCATCCAAACTGCTCGTGCGCGTCAACGAGTGTCTGCGTAGCCAGGCGCTAAAATAGAACTTGGTTCTATTTGTGACGCTTGACGCGCTGCAAGTCCTGCCTGGTTTTTAGGAGCATATACCCACGTGGGTGATTGAAAGATAAATGAGGTCCACCCTCCATTCCAGTTGGTTGCAGTAATGCACCTTAAGGTTGGTTGCCAAAATTCATAGAAGAAGAAGACTGAACTAGGAGAGATTACTAGAAACTAACTAGGCTTCCCCTCTTATCGGAGAAGAGAACACACAATTTTGTGTGACTAAAAATTGGTTGATATTCTACAAAGATCCAGCAAAGAAAAGGACCTTGTACATGTCAGGTAAAATATTGACAAATTAGCTAGCAACAGCAAGCTAGCTAAATGTCCATGAATGTTTGTGTGTTTCGAAATTGTCCCAAAATAAATATAGTTGGTTCAGAGTTCATTTTGATATTTCAACCTGCTTGTCCTGATCGTGTCTGGTGTGGATGGACAAAATCCACATGTGCACGCGGACGCACGCGCGTGCCCGGTGTAGTCGACACGGGTGTTTTCTTTTTTTGGGGGGTAGTCAGCATTTTACTTTAAACAGAGCTAGGTTCCTTCTAGACGGCCAGCAGAGCAGAGCTCTTCTACAGGAGCCTGGTTTGAGCCAAGATATATCCACCTCACCACATAGCAGCAGCTAATGGGGATCCATAATAAATACAAATACAAATACATACAGTCACGACCAAATTATTGGCACCCTTGATAAAGATGAGCAATAAAGACAGTATAAAATAAATAATACAAATACTGAGCTATATTCTATGCTCAAAATTGCTAAATTATATTATTTTATACTAAAACAATTGCTCAGAAAAAAATTGTAAGTAATATTTTTTTTCTCTCAAAAAGATAGGGTTAAAATTATTGACACCCCATTTTTCTCTCAGTAACTGTATTAGTATAAAATAATATAATTTTCCCATGCTCAGTATTTGTATTATGTATTTTATACAGTCTTTTTTACTCATTTCTATCAAGGGTAATTTCGGTCGTGACTGTACATGTGATCCCTAGCACCCTTGTTGTCATGCCAACGGAGAGAGACAGAGACAGAGGTTGTGTGACGTTGGTTATTTTTATTGCTGGATGCCATAGGTAGGAAGTCTAGGTGGAAGCATGCTAAAAACAACCTGGAGCTCTGAGCCAACACACACACACACACACACACACACACACACACACACACATACATTCACAGACAGATGATCACACACAAACACAATGTACTCTGTGACAGTGTTAATGGCCAACTGACATAGGCAGATGGATGTAAGAGAAAAGGCCCTCTCTACCTGTGGAGATGGGAGAAAGACAGACCTCTGCCAGAATGTGACTTTCTCTCTGACCTAACACAACACAGCCCAACACAACGCTCAAGTATTTCCTGTAAGACATGAAACAACAGCTTAACAGAAACAACTGTCATTAATTAGCCAAAAACAGCCCCTGCTGCCATGCCACAATTCTCCCATCACCATGGTAACTGCACACTATGCATTCCCATGTTCTATCCATCACCGTGGTGACCAGTGTGTTCGCAATAAGTCAATTACACACATACATGCTGTGATCACACACTGCAAGCATACATATGCACACGGACATCCACACACACATTTATTGTACACACACTCAACAAAAAAACACAAACACATTGTAGTGTCCGTCAGTGTGTGTATGTGTGCATGTGTGGTGTGTGTGCTCTCTTCCTTGTGAAGACACGTTTCATCTCATCAGTCATCAATAAAGGGGATGATGAAAGCGGCTCCATTGTCAGCATCTACAGCTGGGTAAGCACTTCCTTCCCAATGGGCCATGACACTGAGGATTATATCAACACAAGCACATCTGGGACTGTCAGCCAATGGGAGAGAAGCAGCTAACACAACACAAGTCTGCTAGCACAACACAGCCTCTCCCACTACTGGAATTCCTCTCACTACCATGGTTGGTGGTGAGAAAACGTTCTAAACGGATGCTTCAGCTTTATAGCCCCTGTGACGTGTCTGTGTTACCCCTTCTGTCTGTGGCACAAAACAGCTAGCACAACACAATTGCACAACACAGCACTGCAATGATCAGCTTATAGATGCCTTAAATTCTAGGTGTAAACTACATTTACATTTGAATGAGAAGAGAGACAGACAGAGTAGGAGGAGAGGGTGAAAAGAGAGAGAAATAAAGGGAGGGAGAGAGAGAAAGAGAGAGAAAGAGAGAGAGAGAAAGAAAGAGAGAGAGGGGGAGGGAGTGAAAAGGGAGAGAGAAAAAGAGAGTGAAGGAGAAGGTGCCCCCCCAAGCGAAGGCTCACCTTGATGGATTTGCCGTCCGGCGTTAACACCTCCTCTGACAGCTCCATCATCTTCAGGGCCATGAGTGCGATTGGCTTGGAATGGCTGTCAATCTTCCGGTGGAGCCCGCCCGCAACACAGTAGGCGTCGCCTATAGTCTCAATCTATATGGGGATTGGAGGAGAGTACATGAAGCCATGAGCATTTAATTTGATTTGAGTTCCATATTTTCATCACATTTAAATATTTTCATAATAAAAAATAATAAAACAAGTTGTAAATTTTTTTATCCTGACAGGGTTGATGGCAGAATGAAAATAAACACTCAGACAAGCTGTACCTGACAACAAGAAACACAACTCTCATTTTCAGCCAGTCACAGTCATTTATCCAGAGTAACCATGACAATGGGAACATATGGTTCTCTCTCTCTCTCCTATGTCCTCACATGGAGCAGGAAAAGAGAGAGGGAGAAGTGAAAGTGGAGACGAGAGAAAATTGAAGTAGAAAGAGAGAAGGGGAAGAGTCAAGTAAAAAAGTGGAAGGGTGAGGAGAGAGTAAGGGTGAGGAGAGAGGAAGGGTGAGAAGAGAGGAAGGGTGAGGAGAGAGGAAGGGTAGGGAAAGCAAAAACAGCTGTATCTGTGCTGACTCAAACCCTGGCGAAGGACGAGAGCTGATGTAGTGATAGATGTAGTGATAGATGGAGGGATGGATAGAGGGAGTGATGGTTGTTAATGGACGCACTGGGCCTTGCTGTAAAGCCACTCTGTCAGGCAGCCAGTATTGACACACTGTTGTTAAGCTCCGTTACATTAGCCATTAATCAGTGTGTTTTTCCACACACACACACAGTGCTGATATAAAACACAACTTGATTGGTCCTTGTATTTACCCATGGCAGCACCATTACTCAATTGCACTAAACCTCTCCTACAGTGAGGGAAAAAAGTATTTGATCCCCTGCTGATTTTGTACGTTTGCCCACTGACAAAGAAATTATCAGTCTATAATTTTAATGGTAGGTTTATTTGAACAGTGAGAGACAGAATAACAACAAAAAAATCCAGAAAGACGCATGTCAAAAATGTTATAAATTGATTTGCATTTTAATGAGGGTAATAAGAATTTGAACCCCTCTCAATCAGAAAGATTTCTGGCTCCCAGGTATCTTTTATACAGGTAACGAGCTGAGATTAGGAGCACACTCTTAAAGTCTTAAAGGGAGTGCTCCTAATCTCAGCTTGTTACCTGTATAAAAGACACCTGTCCACAGAAGCAATCAATCAATCAGATTCCAAACTCTCCACCATGGCCAAGACCAAAGAGCTCTCCAAGGATGTCAGGGACAAGATTGTAGACCTACACAAGGCTGGAATGGGCTACAAGACCATCGCCAAGCAGCTTGGTGAGAAGGTGACAACAGTTGGGGCTCCATGCAAGATCTCACCTCGTGGAGTTGCAATGATCATGAGAACGGTGAAGAATCAGCCCAGAACTACACGGGAGGATCTTGTCAATGATCTCAAGGCAGCTGGGACCATAGTCACCAAGAAAACAATTGGTAACACACTACGCCGTGAAGGTCTGAAATCCTGCAGCGCCCGCAAGGTCCCCCTGCTCAAGAAAGCACATATACATGCCCGTCTGAAGTTTGCCAATGAACATCTGAATGATTCAGAGGAGAACTGGGTGAAAGTGTTGTGGTCAGATGAGACCAAAATGGAGCTCTTTGGCATCAACTCAACTCGCCGTGTTTGGAGGAGGAGGAATGCTGCCTATGACCCCAAGAACACCATCAAACATTGAGGTGGAAACATTATGCTTTGGAGGTGTTTTTCTGCTAAGGGGACAGGACAACTTCACCGCATCAAAGGGACGATGGACGGGGCCATGTACCGTCAAATCTTGAGTGAGAACCTCCTTCCCTCAGCCAGGGCATTGAAAATGGGTCGTGGATGGGTATTCCAGCATGACAATAACCCAAAACACATGGCCAAGGCAACAAAGGAGTGGCTCAAGAAGAAGCACATTAAGGTCCTGGAGTGGCCTAGCCAGTCTCCAGACCTTAATCCCATAGAAAATCTGTGGAGGGAGCTGAAGGTTCGAGTTGCCAAACGTCAGCCTCGAAACCTTAATGACTTGGAGAAGATCTGCAAAGAGGAGTGGGACAAAATCCCTCCTGAGATGTGTGCAAACCTGGTGGCCAACTATAAGAAACGTCTGACCTCTGTGATTGCCAACAAGGGTTTTGCCACCAAGTACTAGGTCATGTTTTGCAGAGTGGTCAAATACTTATTTCCCTCATTAAAATGCAAATCAATTTATAACATTTTTGACATGCGTTTTTCTGGATTTTGTTGTTGTTATTCTGTCTCTCACTGTTCAAATAAACCTACCATTAAAATTATAGACTGATCATTTCTTTGTCAGTGGGCAAACGTACAAATTCAGCAGGGGATCAAATACTTTTTTCCCTCACTGTATGTGGACTGACGACACGTTTCAGGGTTGGAGTCAATTGTGAATTTAATTTGAATTGGCCACACCCCACAGGAAGCAGAATTTGAATTTAATTTGAATCAACTGAGATGTGAAAAATGAAAGTCTCATTCATTTGACAAATCTTTTATAAAAAGGACATGCCACTTAGTAATGCAAATAATACACATACCATTTGAAATATACATTTTATTATAACTCAAATATGTCAAACAGTATTTTTCTTTGTCATGAGATATTAAATCACATCAACACCATTATCCCAGAAACCCTAGACCCACTCCAATTTGCATACCGCCCCAACAGATCCACAGATGATGCAATCTCTATTGCACTCCACACTGCCCTTTCCCACCTGGACAAAGGAACACCTACGTGAGAATGCTATTCAATTACTACAGCTCAGCGTTCAACACTATAGTGCCCTCAAAGCTCATCACTAAGCTAAGGACCCTGGGACTAAACACCTCCCTCTGCAACTGGATCCTCGACTTCCTGACGGGCCGCCCCCAGGTGGTAAGGGTAGGTAACAACACATCTGCCACGCTGATCCTCAACACGGGGCCCCTCAGGGGTACATGCTCAGTCCCCTCCTGTACTCCCTGTTCACCCATGACTGCATGGCCAAGCACGACTTCAACACCATCATTAAGTTTGCCGACGACACAACAGTGGTAGGCCTGATCACCGACAACGATGAGACAGCCTATAGGGAGGAGTTCAGAGACCTGGCCGTGTGGTGCCACGATAACAACCTCTCCCTCAACGTGATCAAGACAAAGGAGATGATTGTGGACTACAGGAAAAGGAGGACCGAGCACGCCCCCATTCTCATCGACGGGCTGTAGTGGAACAGGTTGAGAGCTTCAAGTTCCTTGGTGTCCACATCACCAACAAACTATCATGGTCCAAACACACCAAGACAGTTGTGAAGAGGGCACGACAAAGCCTATTCCCCCCTCAGGAGACTGAAAAAATTTGGCATGGGTCCTCAGATCCTCAAAAAGTTATACATCTGCACCATGGAGAGCATCCTGACTGGTTGCATCACCGTCTGGTATGGCAACTGCTCAGCCTCCGACCGCAAGGCACTACAGAGGGTAGTGCGTATGGCCCAGTACATCACTGGGGTCAAGTCTAGGTCCAAAAGGCTTCTTAACAGCTTCTACCCCCAAGCCATAAGACTCCTGAACAGCTAATCAAATGGCTACCCGGACTATTGCATAGTTTTTTTACTTATCTATTTTTTACTTAACACTTATTTTTCTTAAAACTGCATTGTTGGTTAAGGGCTTGTTAGTAAGCATTTAATTGTAAGGTCTACACCTGTTGTATTTGGCGCATGTGACAAATACAATTTGATTTGATTTGATTGTTCCCTTCCATACTGCAGTGTTTGATATAATGCATTAGGGAGAAAAAAAAATCTTCTGATATTTAAAAACATTAAGGGAATTATGAATTATTACAGACAACCGACAACATGATCTTCGAATATTTCCAGACTACTGTAATTATTTAAAATTGTTAATGGAGAATGAGTTTTAAAGATGAAATGTTTCAACCTTATGCTAAATGGTACTAGTCCCCTGTAGCTCAGTTGGTAGAGCATGGCACTTGCAACACCAGGGTTGTGGGTTCGTTTCCCACGGGGGGCCAGTATGAAAATGTATGCACTCACTAACTGTAAGTGGCTCTGGATAAGAGCGTCTGCTAAATGACGTAAATGTAGACGTTGCTATGGTGATGTGTAGAATAACTAAGCCATTTGAATTAAATTCTAATTCCTTTCATTCAAATGCAATTCAAATTTTGCTTCCTGTGGGGTGTGGCCAATTCAAATTCAATTAAAATACAATAATTTAATTGGAATTAAAGAACAATTCGCAACTCAATTCAGAATCGACCCCAACCCTGACACGTATAACACGCATGCAATGAGTGTACAGTATGTGCACGTGCAAACAGGTGTGTGTTCATACCTTATACACGTCCAGTATTCCACACTGGTAGTCGAACAGGTGTGTGTTCATACCTTATACACGTCCAGTATTCCACACTGGTAGTCGAAGCGTGTGTAGAGCTCGTTGAGCATGCTGATGACCTGCATGGGGGTACACTGGGCACACACTGCTGTGAAGCCCACAATGTCAGAGAACAACATGGTGACATCATCAAACTTCCTGGCGGGGACAGACTCCCCCTGCCACAGCTTCTGGGCCACATCACCAGGAAAGATGGAGTAGAGAAGGTCTACTGTCCTCCTCTTCTCCTCTTCTAGAGCTTGGTGTGTCTTTTCTAGAGTGGCCTGGGGAAGAGCAGAGGGATAGAAATACAATTAGTAGAATGGGGATGATGGAGTAAAGATTTAGTGACCGACGCATTTCCTCTTCTTCTAAAGCCGGAGGAGTCCCCTGCTGAATGTCTACATGACAGAATAATGAGTATGAGCACATGTGTGTGTGCGTGCGTGCATATTGCGTGTGTGTGTGTGTGTGACTGTACCTTGAGTTTGTCCATCCTGTTTTTGAGGCCGTCCTGTGCCTTGGCCTGCTGTCCCACCAGTATGACATCACGCGTGGCGTCGTGGATGGGGATGTCTGACAGGTAGAGGCCCCTGCCCATCAGCTCCTCCAGCTTGTCCACCCGGGGGGAACCCAGGAACATCAGAGTAGAGGATTCTGGGGCATGAATCATCTGACCCTTCACCTCCATCACCTGGCAAAGAGAGAGAGAGAGAGAGAGAGGGAGGGAGGGGGGTATTAATGTGATAAAGAGGTCAATGGAATGCAGACCGTGGGAAATACAGTGCCTTCAGAGAGTATTCACACTCCTTGACTTTTTAACATATTTTGTTGTATTACAAAGTGGGATTAAAATGTATTTAATTGTCTTTTTTTTCAACGATCTACACAGTGGAGGAAACATTCTAAAAAAAAAACACTAATATATCTTGATTAGATAAGTATTCAACCTCCTGAGTCAATACATGTTAGAATGACTTTTGGCAGCGATTACTTACTTTCTGGGTAAGTCTCTAAGAGCTTTCCACACCTGGATTGTGCAACATTTGCCCATTATTCTTTTCAAAATTCTTCAACCTCTGTCAAATTGGTATTTGATCATTGCTTGACAACCATTTTCAGGTCTTGCCATAGATTTTCAAGTAGATTTAAGTCAAAACTGTAACCCGGCCATTCACTGTCTTCTTGGTAAGCCACACCAGCGTAGATTTGGCCTTGTGTTTTAGGTTATTGTCCTGCTGAAAGGTGGATTAATCTCCCAGTGTCTGGTGGAAAGCAGACTGAACCAGGTTTTCCTCTAGGATTTTGTCTGTGCTTAGCTCCATTCCATAAATTTTTTATCCTGAAAAACTCAGTCCTTAACAATTACAAGCAAACCATAACATCATACAGCCACCACTATGCTTGAAAATATGGAGAGTGGTACTCAGTTATGTGTTGTATTGGATTTGCCCCAAACATAACACTTTGTATTCAGGACAAAAAGTGAATTGCTTTTCCACATTTTTTGCAATATTACATTAGTGCCTTGTTGTAAACAGGATGCATGCTTTGGAATATATTTATTCTGCACAGGCTTCCTTCTTTTCACTCTGTCAATTAGGTTAGTATTGTGGAGAAACTACAATGTTGTTGATCCATCCTCAGTTTTCTCCTATCACAGCTATTAAACTCTGTAACTGTTTTAAGGTCACAACTGGCCTCATGGTGAAGTCCCTGAGCGTTTTCCTTCCTCTCCGCAACCGAGTTAAGAAGGACACCTGTATCTTTGTAGTGACTGGGTGTATTGATACACCATCCAAAGTGTAATTAATAACTTAACCATGCTCAAAGGGATATTCAAAGTCTGCTTTTTTTATTTTTACCCATCTACCAATAGGTGCCCTTCTTTGCGAGGCATTGGAAAACCTCCCTCTGATTCAGAGGGGTTGGGTTAAATGCGGAAAACACATTTCGGTTGAATGCATTTAGTTGTGCAACTAACTAGGTATCCCCAATTTGCAGGTTTTCCTACTTACAAAGCATGTAGAGGTCTGTAATTTTTATCATAGGTACACTTCAACTGTGAGAGACAGAATCTAAAACAAAAATCCAGAAAATAACATTGTATGATTTTTAAGTAATTAATTTGCATTTTATTGCATGACATAAGTATTTGATCACCTACCAACCAGTAAGAATTCCGGCTCTCACAGACCTGTTAGTTTTTCTTTAAGAAGCCCTCCTGTTCTCCACTCATTACCTGTATTAACTGCACCTGTTTGAACTTGTTACCTGTATAAAAGACACCTGTCCACACATTCAATCAAACAGACTCCAACCTCTCCACAATGGCCAAGACCAGAGAGCTGTGTAAGGACATCAGGGATAAAATTGTAGACCTGCACAAGGCTGGGATGGGCTACAGGACAATAGACAAGCAGCTTGGTGAGAAGGCAACAACTGTTGGCGCAATTATTAGAAAATGGAAGAAGTTCAAGATGACGGTCAATCAACCTCGGTCTGGGGCTCCATGCAAGATCTCACCTCGTGGGACATCAATGATCATGAGGAAGGTGAGGGATCAGCTCAGAACTACACGGCAGGACCTGGTCAATGACCTGAAGAGAGCTGGGACCACAGTCTCAAAGAAAACCATTAGTAACACACTACGCCGTCATGGATTAAAATCCTGCAGCGCACGCAAGGTCCCCCTGCTCAAGCCAGCGCATGTCCAGGCCCTTCTGAAGTTTGCCAATGACCATCTGGATGATCCAGAGGAGGAATGGGAGAAGGTCATGTGGTCTGATGAGACAAAAATAGAGCTTTTGGTCTAAACTCCACTCGCCGTGTTTGGAGGAAGAAGAAGGATGAGTACAACCCCAAGAACACCATCCCAACCGTGAAGCATGGAGGTGGAAAAATCATTCTTTGGGGATGCTTTTCTGCAAACGGGACAGGACGACTGCACCGTATTGAGGGGGAGGATGGAAGGGGCCATGTATCGCGAGATCTTGGCCAACAACCTCCTTCCCTCAGTAAGAGCATTGAAGATGGGTCGTGGCTGGGTCTTCCAGCATGACAACGACCCGAAACACACAGCCAGGGCAACTAAGGAGTGGCTCCGTAAGAAGCATCTCAAGGTCCTGGAGTGGCCTAGCCAGTCTCCAGACCTGAACCCAATAGAAAATCTTTGGAGGGAGCTGAAAGTCCGTATTGCCCAGCGACAGCTCCGAAACCTGAAGGATCTGGAGAAGGTCTGTATGGAGGAGTGGCCCAAAATCCCTGCTGCAGTGTGTGCAAACCTGGTCAAGACCTACAGGAAACGTATGATCTCTGTCATTGCAAACAAAGGTTTCTGTACCAAATATTAAGTTCTGCTTTTCTGATGTATCAAATACTTATGTCATGCAATAAAATGCAAATTAATTACTTAAAAATCATACAATGTGATTTTCTGGATTTTCACAGTTGAAGTGTACCTATGATAAAAAATTACAGACCTCTACATGCTTTGTAAGTAAGAAAACCTGCAAAATCGGCAGCGTATCAAATACTTTTTCTCCCCACTGTATACTTTCCTTTATTATTTTCCCCTCCCCTAATTGGAGTAAACTAATGGACAACAACACATAAGCTTCTACTTCCAGCTTTTACATACTATATACATTTTAAGGACACAGTATATTTTACATTAGTTATCTTGTTATTTTTAGTCCCACCCTTCAGCTCCACTCAACAATCTCCCATCTATCTGTGAACAATAAAAGGGTTAACCCACCCCCTGAGTTTACACACAAGTGCAATGGCAGCACTTTGACCAGAAGTGAAAGCTACATATTGTTATTTAAACCCGGGGAAGCCAGGTCTCTCTCAGGTTCCAGCCCTGGTGTAAGATCCTAGCATCCTCTCTCTCTCTCTCTCTCTCTCTCTCTCTCTCTCTCTCTCTCTCTCTCTCAGTTTTCCTCTCTCTCCCTCTTTCCGTCTGTCTCTCTCTTCCTCTGTCTCTCTCTCTTTCTCTCTCTCTCCCTGGTGTCAGATAGATTATTCCGCCTGTGAGCCCACTGCAGCCTGATTTATTTATAGAACCCTCTCCTAGCTCTGCATAATGCATACAACCTACATCTACAGATCTAACAAACACACACTACCTACATATAGTCTACAGAGAGATAACACACACAAAACCTACATATAGTCTACAGAGAGATAACACACACACTACCTTCATATAGTCTACAGACAGATAACACACATAATACCTACATTAAGTCTACAGAGAGATAACACACACACTACCTTCATAAAGTCTACAGAGAGATAACACACACAATACCTACATATAGTCTACAGAGATAACACACACACTACCTTCATTTAGTCTACAGAGAGATAACACACACACTACCTACATATAGTCTACAGACCAATAACACACACAATACCTACATATAGTCTACAGAGAGATAACACACACACACTACCTCCATATAGTCTACAGAGAGATAAAACACACACTACCTACATATAGTCTACAGAGAGATAACACACACACTACCTTCATATAGTCTACAGAGAGATAACACACACACTACCTACATATAGTCTACAGAGAGATAACACACACACTACCTACATATAGTCTACAGAGATAACACACACACACTACCTCCATATAGTCTACAGAGAGATAACACACACACTACCTACATATAGTCTACAGAGAGATAACACACACACTACCTTCATATAGTCTACAGAGAGATAACACACACACTACCTACATATAGTCTACAGAGAGATAACACACACACACTACCTACATATAGTCTACAGAGAGATAACACACACGCTACCTACACATAGTCTACAGAGAGATAACACAAACACCACCTACATATAGTCTACAGAGAGATAACACACACGCTACCTTCATATAGTCTACAGAGAGATAACACACCCACTACCTACATATAGTCTACAGAGAGATAACACACCCACTACCTACATATAGTCTACAGAGAGATAACACACCCACTACCTTCATATAGTTTACAGAGAGATAACACACACACTACCTTCATATAATCTACAGAGAGATAACACACACACTATCTACATATAGTCTACAGACAGATAACACACACACTACCTTCATATAGTCTACAGAGAGATAACACACACACTACCTACATATAGTCTACAGAGCGATAACACACATACACACTACCTACATATAGTCAACAGAGAGATAACACACACACTACCTACATATAGTCTACAATTTTGCAAATTTCCATTGATCATCCTTGAGATGTTTCTACAACTTGATTGGAGTCCATCTGTGGTAAATGCAATTAATTGGACATGATTTGGAAAGGCACACACCTGCCTATATACTATGTTTTTCAGTGGCAGGGACTGGGAGACTAGTCAGGATCAAGGGAAAGATGAACAGAGAGATCCTTGATGAAAACCTGCTCCAGAGCGCTCAGGACCTCAGACTGGGGCGAAGGTTCACCTTCCAACAGGACAACGACCCTAAGCACACAGCCAAGACAATGCAGGAGTGACATCGGGACAAGTCTCTGAATGTCCTTGAGTGGCCCAGCCAGAGCCCGGACTTGAACCCGATCGAACATCTCTGGAGAGACCTGAAAATAGCTGTGCAGGGACGCTCCCCATCCAACCTGACAGAGCTTGAGAGGATCTGCAGAGAAGAATGGGAGAAACTCCCCAAATACAGGTGTGCAAGCTTGTAGCGTCATACCCAAGAAGACTCGAGGCTGTAATCACTGCTTCAACAAAGTATTGAGTAAAGGGTCTGAATACTTATGTAAATGTGATATTTCAGTTTTCCGGTTATTGCTTTGTCGTTATGGGGTATTGTGTGTAGACTGATGAGGGGAAAAAACAATTTAATCCATTTTAGAATAAGGCTGTAACGTAACAAAATGTGGAAAGTCAAGGGGTCTGAATACTTTCCAAATACACTGTATATTTGTCCTAGTCCACACATGTACAAGTGTGTATTAATGTGCATGTGTGAATTGGAAATTTGTTTTTTACATATCCCAACTCTCCCTCAGAGTGGGGCCATGGCCAGGGTCTGCCATTATCAACGGCGACCCCGGAGCAATTAGGGTTAAGTGCCTTGCTCAAGGGCACATCGACAGACTTTTCGCCTTGTCGCCTCTGGGATTCGAACAAGCAACCTCACAGATGGTTCAACAGTCTTTACAGAGAACCTTAGAGTTCTACAGACAGAAAGAGATCAGGTAAGGACTGCTGTGCTATGCGTGTGTGTGTATGCGTGTGTGTGTATGTGTGTGTGTGTGTGTGTGTGTGTGTGTGTATGTGTGTGTGCGTGTGTCTGCGCCCTTGAGAATGGTGTAGTAGAGGTAGCTATAGGCCTTTGGGAAGAATGAATAAGGAGACTGTGAGTAACGGTTTCTAGTAACATACTGAGGTCACATAAGAGCAAGGCCACTGTACTGTTTTAGCTCATCTAAGTGTTATAAATGAGAAAACCATGTAACTAATTCATCCTTTACATAACACCTGTTTGTATTTTGTGTGAACATTGCGCTGTGTCCTTGTTTTGAATTATACTGAACAAAAATATAAACGCAACATGTAAATGCAACACCGTCTTACACCTGATGACGAGGCGCATGCATGCACAAATTCATGTTGTTCCTATGACCAGAGAAAGTGAAATATTCCTCGATATTAAAATAGACATGACGAGTTGCTAATAATAATAAAAACGCAGGGCTATCGAGACACTTGGCTACTCATTCATTGCAGCTGCAGCGCGAGTGGAAGTAGGGAGAAGCACGTTTTATCTTTTGTAATAGTGTTGAATTAAAACAGTGTTGACAATGCTGAATAAATACTTAGAATGAACTCACTCATAAAAACAGCAGCTCTTTGCTCTATTCTTTGACAGTCTCTCTCTGGTCAAGGTTTTAAAAGTTATGAAATCTCACGTAGGCTAGTACAGTGCCTTGCAAAAGTATTCATCCCTGTTGGCGTTTTTCCTATTTTGTTGCATTACAACTTGTAATTTAAATGGATTTTTATTTGGATTTTATGTAATGGACATACACAAAATAGTCCAAATTGGTGAAGTGAAATGAAAAAAATAACTTGTTTCAAGAAATTCTAAAAAATTAATAACGGAAAAGTGGTGTGTGCATATGTACAGTGGGGTGCATATGTACAATTGTGCAAGTTCTCCCACTTAAAAAAGATGAGAGAGGCCTGTAATTTTCATCATAGGTACACGTCAACTATGACAGACAAAATGAGAAAAAAAAATCAAGAAAATCACATTGTAGGATTTTTAATGAATTTATTTGCAAATTATGGTGGAAAATAAGTATTTGGTCAATAACAAAAGTTTCTCAATACTTTGTTATATACCCTTTGTGTCACGATCGTCGTTAAGAGAGGAGGACCAAGGCGCAGCGTGTTGAGCGAACATACTTTATTTAATTAAAGTGCACACACGAAATACAAAACAACAAACGATACCGTGACGTCCTAAGTCTAACACAACCAACTGGAACAAGATCCCACAAACACTAAGGGAAAACCGACAGTTTAAATATGGCTCCCAATCAGAGACAACCAGCCACAGCTGACACTCGTTGCCTCTGATTGGGAGCCACTCAGGCCAACATAGAAATAAACAAACTAGAACTCCCAACATAGAAACAGAACACATAGAATGAACACACCCTGGCTCAACATATAGAGTCCCAGAGCCAGGGTGTGACACTTTGTTGGCAATGACACAGGTCAAACGTTTTCTGTAAGTCTTCACAAGGTTTTCACACACTGTTGCTGGTATTTTGGCCCATTCCTCCATGCAGATCTCCTCTAGAGCAGTGATGTTTTGGGGCTGTCGCTGGGCAACACGGACTTTCAACTCCCTCCAAAGATTTTCTATGGGGTTGAGATCTGGAGACTGGCTAGGCCACTCCACGACCTTGAAATGCTTCTTACGAAGCCACTCCTTCGTTGCCCGGGCGGTGTGTTTGGGATCATTGTCATGCTGAAAGACCCAGCCACGTTTCATCTTCAATGCCCTTGCTGATGGAAGGAGGTTTTCACTCAAAATCTCACGATACATGGCCCCATTCATTCTTTCCTTTACACGGATCAGTCGTCCTGGTCCCTTTGCAGAAAAACAGCCTTGATGTTTCTACCCCCATGCTTCACAGTAGGTATGGTGTTCTTTGGATGCAACTCAGCATTCTTTGTCCTCCAAACACGACGAGTTGAGTTTTTACCAAAAAGTTCTATTTTGGTTTCATCTGATCATATGACATTCTCCCAATCCTCTTCTGGATCATCCAAATGCACTCTAGCAAACTTCAGACGGGCCTGGACATGTACTGCCTTAAGCAGGGGGACACGTCTGGCACTGCAGGATTTGAGTCCCTGGCGGCGTAGTGTGTTACTGATGGTAGGCTTTGTTACTTTGGTCCCAGCTCTCTGCAGGTCATTCACTAGGTCCCCCCGTGTGGTTCTGGGATTTTTGCTCACCGTTCTTGTGATCATTTTGACCCCACGGGTGAGATCTTGCGTGGAGCCCCAGATCGAGGGAGATTATCAGTGGTCTTGTATGTCTTCCATTTCCTAATAATTGCTCCCACAGTTGATTTCTTCAAACCAAGCTGCTTACCTATTGCAGATTCAGTCTTCCCAGCCTGGTGCAGGTCTACAATTTTGTTTCTGGTGTCCTTTGACAGCTCTTTGGTCTTGGCCATAGTGGAGTTTGGAGTGTGACTGTTTGAGGTTGTGGACAGGTGTCTTTTATACTGATAACAAGTTCAAACAGGTGCCATTAATACAGGTAAGTGGAGGACAGAGGAGCCTCTTAAAGAAGAAGTTACAGGTCTGTGAGAGCCAGAAATCTTGCTTGTTTGTAGGTGACCAAATACTTATTTTCCACCATAATTTGCAAATAAATTCATTAAAAATCCTACAATGTGATTTTCTGGAAAAAAACATCTCAATTTGTCTGTCATAGTTGACGTGTACCTATGATGAAAATTACAGGCCTCTCTCATCTTTTTAAGTGGGAGAACTTGCACAATTGGTGGCTGACTAAATACT
This sequence comes from Coregonus clupeaformis, assembly GCF_020615455.1. Classification (NCBI taxonomy): domain Eukaryota; kingdom Metazoa; phylum Chordata; class Actinopteri; order Salmoniformes; family Salmonidae; genus Coregonus; species Coregonus clupeaformis. The sequence continues at coordinate 41,587,938 of NC_059196.1, forward strand.
TTTTTCCCCCACTGTATTCACCCCCTTTGCTATGAAGCCCCTAAATAAGATCTGGTGTAACCAATTACCCCAAGAACACCATCCCGACAGTGAAGCATGGTGCTGGCAGCATCATGCTGTGGGGATGTTTTTCATCGGCAGGGACTGGGAAACTGGTCAGCATTGAAGGAATGATGGATGGCGCTAAATACAGGGAAATTCTTGAGGGAAACCTGTTTCAGTCTTCCAGAGATTTAAGACAGGGACGGAGGTTCACCTTCCAGCAGGACAATGACCCTAAGCATACTGCTAAAGCAACACTTGAGTGGTTTAAGGGGAAAAATGTAAATGTCTTGGAATGGCCTAGTGAATAGTTATGTACGCTCAAGTTTTCTGTTTATTTGTCTTATTTCTTGTTTGTTTCACAAGAAAAACATATTTTGCATCTTCAAAGTGGTAGGCATGTTGTGTAAATCAAATGATACAAACCCCCCAAAAAACAATTTTAACTCCAGGTTGTAAGGCAACAAAATAGGAAAAATGCCAAGGGGGGTTAATACTTTCACAAGCCACTGTATCAAACTTTGCTGTGGCCAGGGTCGTGGAGGCTGTAGGCACGGTGATTTGAGCTGTCCGATTGGCCAGCGTAGTAGGCACAATTGATTTAGCCACAGATCTCCAGGTCCGCCAGGTAGGCGGAGTATGTATTTTCAGACAAATTAAATGGTTCAAAAACGGAACACTTTGCCTACCCGGTGCGCAGGGCTTCTGAATCAAGTGCACCTACCGCCAACAGGGCTTCTGAATCAAGTGCACCTAACGTCAACAGGGCTTCTGAATAAAATATACCATTTAGCAGACGCTTTTATCCAAAGCGACTTACAGTCATGCGTGCATACATTTTTTGTGTATGGGTGGTCCCGGGGATCGAACCCACTACCTTGGCGTTACAAGCGCCGTGCTCTACCAGCTGAGCTACAGAGGACCACTGAATCAAGTGGACCACCTGAATCAAGTGTACCTACCACCAACAGGGCTTCTGAATCAAGTGCACCTACCGCCAACAGGGCTTCTGAATCAAGTGCACCTACCGCCAACAGGGCTTCTGAATCAAGTGCACCTACCGCCAACAGCACAACACAAATTTTTAAAAAAGAGCTCAAGCCTTTATGCCTTTATCGTTGGCTGTTCTATAGAAATGTTTGGTGATCGACTAGGAATACCTTGAAGATCGACCGGTTGGTGACCACTGATGCAGAGGATGCACACTCACTCACAAGCAAACGATTGCGCTCGCTCACACACACACACACACACACACACAGACTAGAGGCTGTTCTGCCAGCCTTGGTGTGCGTCTCCCTGCTTTAACTCAGTTCTACACTCTCAGCAGCAATACAGTAACACACATCAACACAGACCACAGAGGACCACAGCCCCACTCTCAACCAGAGGACAGAGAAGGAGAGCAGAGAGAAATGGAGAGATGGAGAGAGAGAAAGAGAGAGAGAATGAGAGATAGACAGAGAAAGTGAGAGAGAAAAGGAGAGGTGGGCAGAGAGGGAAAAACAGAGAGATTTAAGCAGACTGGCGTGTAAACAGACTCATTTGCATAGAAGCACAGAGCACAAGTCAATGAGTCACTCACACACAAATACACCTACACACAAACACACATGTACATGCATGAAGGCTGCACACACACACACAAACACACACACACACAGGTAGACAAAGACATCCACACAGCCAGGCATCCTGAAACATGGTATCCCCCTATATGCCCACTCAGATCTATTGAAAGATCATGTGAGACCTTTAGGCCAACCTGTGCTCAGACATCCATTTCTCCTCCAGCCCAACTCTGCTGGTGTCTGGCGCTTTCCAACTTTGATTTCTTTACTGCTCTGTTGCTCTGTTATTGTGGAGGCTGTTTTACAAGACAAGGCCATGAGTGTGTGTGTTTGTGTGCGTGCACGTGTGTGTGTGTGCGCTCATGTGACAGGGAACAAAGAAGATTGAAACATTTAGCAAACCTTTGATCCGATGCCCCCCTCAACACTGTGATTTTTGTTGTTTGTTGTTCAGAAGAACAAAAAGAGAGGAAGCTTTGAAAGTCACTGCGCTCCCTTTCTCTCTGGGTCATATTTACACTACAGAGAGTGGAGATGGTGACCATATGACACAACACCAGTGATAAAAACAGATACATGATGTACACTAGGTGCTCTTAAGGTTACGCTGTAACATGCCGTGTAAATTCAAACTGACGATACTGGTTGAAGATGGATTGCTGTGAGGAGGGAGGGTGGGGGTTCTGGTTAGGTGAAGATGGATTGCTGTGAGGAGGGAGGGTGGGGGTTCTGGTTAGGTGAAGATGGATTGCTGTGAGGAGGGAGGGTGGGGGTTCTGGTTAGGTGAAGATGGATTGCTGTGAGGAGGGAGGGTGGGGGTTCTGGTTAGGTGAAGATGGATTGCTGTGAGGAGGGAGGGTGGGGGTTCTGGTTAGGTGAAGCGAGGATGGTTTGAGGCAAAGGGAAGGTGAAGAGAGGGGTTTGGAGTGAAGGAGCTAGAGAGAGAGGAGGAGTGTAAGGTGCTGGGTAGATGAGGGCGGTCCTGACGGCATGTCAATAAGATGTCTTCTCTGTGTGCAGAAAGGTGTACACACACAGCTGGAGGCTTGGCCTCTCAGCATCAGTAATACGTGTGTGTGTGTGTGTGTGTGTGTGTGTGTGTGTGTGTGTGTGTGTGTGTGTGTGTGAGCGAGGGAAGTTAAAGAAGTAAAGGAAAAGGAGAGTGAGACATTGGTACCACAGACAGAGACAGAGAGAGACAGAGACACAGAGACATTGGTACCACAGACAGAGAAAGAGAGAGACAGAGACACAGAGAGAGACACCGAGAAAGAGAGACACACACAGAGAAAGAGAGAGACAGAGACAGAGACACAGAGACATTGGTACCACAGACAGAGAAAGAGAGAGACAGAGACACAGAGAGAGACACAGAGAAAGAGAGACACACACAGAGAAAGAGAGAGACAGAGACAAAGAGACACACACAGAGAGAGAGAGAGACAGAGAGAGAGAGAGAGAGAGAGAGAGAGAGAGAGAGAGAGAGAGAGAGAGAGAGAGAGAGAGAGAGAGAGAGAGAGAGAGAGGGAGAGAGAGAGAGAGAGAAGCCTAAGTAACCTTTCCAGTAGATCTACTCTTGGAGAGCTCAAGCCCTGGGGGGAGGATGGATGGACAGACAGACACTGGCAGGAGGGAGAGAGAGGGAGTCTGGCAAGGAGGGGTGGGGGAATCAGACACCCCTCAAGGGCTGGAAGACGGACGGACGGACGGACGGACGGACGGGGGGTTTGGGGGTATGGCCTCAGCTGAAGACTATGTCCTGTCGCCTCCACTCTCTGCCCTTTCTGCTGAAAATGTCAGCTCACGCCCCTCCACTGTCCCTAATGACTCTTAATGTATCTTACATCACTGTCCCTAATGGCTCTTAATGTATCTCACTGTTGCATACATCACTGTCCCTAATGACTCTTAATGTATCTTACATCACTGTCCCTAATGGCTCTTAATGTATCTCACTGTTGCATACATCACTGTCCCTAATGACTCTTAATGTATCTTACATCACTGTCCCTAATGGCTCTTAATGTATCTCACTGTTGCATACATCACTGTCCCTAATGACTCTTAATGTATCTTACATCACTGTCCCTAATGGCTCTTAATGTATCTCACTGTTGCATACATCACTGTCCCTAATGACTGTTAATGTGGCTTACTGTTGCATACATCATTGTCCCTGCTATGACTATTATAAAGGTCAACTGCCCCTTAGAACCAACTTCTCTAGTTTTAAACGGCCTCTGTGTCATCGATATGAGAAAGAAACATTAATTGTTGTGTCAAAATGTACTACAAAGTCTAAATAGGATAATTTTGGTCATAAAGTCAGTCTCGTCCAAAACTGAGTTTGGTAAATGACTGCATCATGAGTTACTTGAGGGTTTGGTTTGGATTACAATTATGTCAACAATTCATGCCCCCTTTTGCCTAATAACACATGGTGACACTGTGTTTGCTGGGAAAAGACTGGGCGAGTTCGCTTTGCACTGCCCCGATGCTCCTTAGGAGGACCAATGGAATGGTTGAAAATGAGCAAACCCCGCACACCCGGGGCACTGGGCTTCCATAAAGTTGTTTACAATCTTATGGATTACATTCGACTAGTTTCTACCATTAAAACCTGAGACTGGTGTGTTGTTGGTAAGTAGCTACGTTTTGTTTATAGCTAGCTAGCTACATGCTACATGTCAATATTTGATAGGCTATGCCGCTATGATACTAGGCTGTGATACTGTGATGTAACTAGCTAAATACATAGCCTCTTCCTGTTGTGTAATGTGAGAAGAAGATTTGCATTGCTAACGTTGCACCTGACGACAGGTTTGATCCTTGCTAGCTAACATCAAACCACACCCCCAACACAACTCTTGTTTGCCTTCAGTCATGGCCGCTAGCATTTCTTAATGAGCATTGATGGAAAACTAGGTCAAAACAGGAAGTGCAGTCGCCCTTTAATGTGTCTAACTGTTGCATACATCCCTGTTTATAGGATGATTCCAGCTTTGATTTGACCTTATTATGAACATTTTGTGACAGACCTCCTCCTGATGCAAACACACACACACACACACACACACACACACACACACACACACACACACACACACACACACACACACACACACACACACACACACACACACACACACACACTCACTCACTCACTAATGACAGACTTAGATTCAGATTGCTGCAGGAACATGATGGTGTCCTTTCCACTGCCGAGGTCTATAGTGTTAATGCCACAGTAACACAGTGTGTGTGTGTGTGTGTATGTGTGTGTATGTGTGTGTGTGTGTGTGTATGTGTATGTGTGTGTGTGTGTGTGTGTGTGTGTGTGTGTGTGTGTGTGTGTGTGTGTGTGTGTGTGTGTGCGTGCGTCAAGGAAGTAGGTTTTGGTTTTGCCAAGGCGTTGTGGACGGGATGGCGGATTACAAGGTCGAATCCAACAATAGAAAGTTGTTTTTGATAATTTTGACTAATTATCAAAAATGACTAAATGTATCCTTAAACACTTTGAAATTTGACGTTTGGAACAACTTCAGAATTTGACGTTTGGAACAACTTTGAAATTTGGCGTTTGAGAAACATGGATGAACGTCTAATTCTGACGTAAGACTGTGAGAGCTAGTTGGGAAAGGCAGGTGGTTGTGTTATTCAAACTGAGGTGTGTGTGTTTCTGCTAACTCAGTCAGAATTGACCTGCTCTACACCTCACACTGCTTTCTGATTCATCACCGTGGTTACCCAACCACCGCCGACAGAGAGACCCGGGTGACGCACAGAGACACATTTAATCTGCATTAACTGTATTTTTCTGTCTGTGTGTGTGTGAAAGGGGCCCCCCTAAGCTAAAACGGACAAACCCAGGCCCAACTAAGGCCCTCTAAAACAGGGGACTAATAATCTATTCTCAAAGATAGTAAAGGAGAGCTAAAAAGAGGAAGGGATATGTAGTGACACTCATATATCTGCCTGAGAGGGGAACCCTGTGAGAGAGCGCGAGCAGAGTGGGAGCGAGGAGAGAATGATAAAAGCGAGGGAGTGAGCGTGAGAGAGGGAGATAGAGAGATGTAGTGGTGCTTGAGTTCTGACTGTGGAGAGGAGGTCCTGGTACTGTACAATAAAGAGCATGTGTGTGTGTGTGTGCATGCAGGGGACAGCCACAGCAGATAAGAGCCACTACTGATGATCACAGATGATTTGGGTTTGTGGAGATTTTCAGTCTGTTCGGTGTGTGTGTGTGTGTGTGTGTGTGTGTGTGTGTGTGTGTGTGTGTGTGTGTATGTGTTTAGATGATGTTTTGTGTGGGCAATAATAGTGGAACAGGCCTGCAGGGTAATGCTCTTTCATAAGAGGATATGTAAACATAAACTGGTGTATTTCATAATCATCTGTCCAGATTACCACAGTAAGCCCTGGGTGGCTCTAGTCTGTCAACAGCCTCCCTCTGAAACCCACTGCAACATCACAGCCATCCAATTAAACCCCCCGTAAGGAGCAGAAACAACTACAGGAACACACACACACACACACCTACTACATTGTGTACATTTTTGTTGGTATTCTCAATATTAGCTGATCTTGTGCAGATTCATTATACAGCAATCATGTATTGATATGGTAAATAGAATTGACTATGCTCTCAAACGTATGCACCCTGCATGCAAACCTGATACTTTCAACTCAACGAATGGTTAGAAAAACAGTAGCTTGGAAAGATGGTTAGTTCTGCAAAGTAGCAGACCTTAAGGTATCTTCTCAACTTATTGAAATCAAAAAGATCTACATTTCCAACTAATATCGCTAGCTGATGTACGGATAACACAGTGTTACTAGAAGACAGAAACCTGGCATGAAAAGACTCCCTGAACACAGTCAGTTAAAAGCATTCAAATGAGTTCAGCTGGGACAGATAGGCCCCCAGAGGACAACTAACCTGCAGAAATAGACTGGTAGAAAAGGACAGACAAATCCAAGAAGAACTAAGAAACAACACAGACTTTCAAAGCTATAACCCGGAGGAACAGAACTAATAAAGGAGAGAAAGACAGGAAGACTGGAACAGAAAAATTAAGAAGTGAGAAATAAGAAGATGGAGAGAGTAGAGAGCAGTGTGTTAGCTTGCTGACAGAGGAGACTGCAGATAGAAGATGGAGAGAGCAGTGTGTGTTAGCTTGCTGACAGATAAGACTGCAGATAGAAGATGGAGAGAGCAGTGTGTGTTAGCTTGCTGACAGATAAGACTGCAGATAGAAGATGGAGAGAGCAGTGTGTGTTAGCTTGCTGACAGATAAGACTGCATATCAGAGGTTGTTATTCAACAGGACCATTTTAGCCTCTTTTTCTGATGCGCACACGCACACGCACACAGTACATAAATACCTTCTCCTTGGTGCCTGACTGGGAGCTGTCTGGCCGGGTGCGGATGGTGAAAGGGGAGGCCAGGCGCAGCAGTATGGCCTGGAAGGTGGGCTGGATCCTGGGGGAGATGATCTCAAAGCAGTCCCTGAAGGAGAGGGTCCGGTGAGGCTCGATCCGTGCCTGCCTTCTCAGACCTTCCCCTAGCTGCAGCAGCTCCATGCTGGGGCCCAGCACCAGGTGGAAGGGGAACGCCCTGCAGAATGTAGCCGGACCGATGCGCAGGTCAGTGGGGGAGAGGGAGAGGGGCGGGAGGGTCCGCTTGGAGGTCTCTGTTGGAAGGGTGACAGAGGAGGGAGGGATGTAGAGAGGGGAGGGGGAGGTTTCTCTGATGAGGAAGGAGAGGCAGACGGGGGCAGACGGGGAAGGGGGTGAGGGAGACGAGGAAGGGGAGGGAGTCGGAGTAGGGGTGGAGGCTCCTCCTGAGTGTTCTGCGTCCTCATTGGGTGACAACGCCGCTAGGGGAGGGGCTTCCTTCACCACGACGTGGGAGTGGAAGATTCGGCGTGCAGCGGCTCGGATCAGACCAGGCATAGCCAATCCCACGACAGGGGCGGGGTTAAAGCAGTGGAGGAGGAGAAGCTTTCCTCCCACCCTCTCCCTTCCTCCTCCTCCTCCTCCTCCTCTCTCCTCCTCGTGAGGCTCTTTGCATTGAAAGGAGGGGCTCTCTGAAGAGGCACGGCGTCCGGTCGAGGTTCTGATGTGTTCTAAGATGGCGTCAAAGCCGTTAAAGAAGTCCTGCAGGTTCCCTCCCACCGCTCTTAGAACCCGCTCATTCTCCTCGAAACACAGACCGAAGAACTCCTCCCCGAAACGCTCCCTCAGCTCACAGAACCGCACACCTAGAATACAAAGCAACCAGAACATCAGGACAACATTAGGACAACACAACCACAACCTCAGTATAAGGTAAGGACAACACAACCACAACCTCAGGATAAGGTAAGGACAACACAACCACATCCTCAGTATAAGGTAAGGACAACACAACCACATCCTCAGGATAAGGTAAGGACAACACAACCACAACATCAAAGTAAACAAACACAGCTGGAGTGCCATGGCTGGGCTGTAGGGGGTTATTTACTGTGAAGGACAAGCAATCTGGAGTCAGCTTTAGAGCACACACACAAACACACACACACAGCTGCTGCTGTTTGTCTGACTGATCAGTCAACCCTGATGCATAACAAACAGAGAGAACACAACAGGCTGGACAACACACAAACAACTACAAACCAAACACACACACACACACAGAGGTGGGTTAGGTAATGAGGGTATGGTGAGGAGCATGCTGACATTTACAGGCATGTCACGGAGAGAGCGAGGTAGAGAGAGATGGAGGGAGGGAGGTAGATGGAGGGAGATGGAGGGAGGGAAGTAGAGGCAAATGGAGGGAGGGAGGTAGATGGAGATGGTGGTAGGTAGAGGAGCTGGAGGGAGGGAGGTAGAGAGAAATGGAGGGAGGGAGGTAGACAGATGGAGGAAGGGAGGGTGATGGATGGAGGGAGACAGATGGAGGGAGGGAGAGGATGGGAGGGAGGGAGGTAGAGGGAGATGGAGCGAGGGAGGTAGATGGAGATGGCGGGAGGGAGGTAGGTAGAGAGAGATGAGGGAGGGAGGTAGACAGATGGAGGGAGGGAGGGTGATGGAGGGAGGTAGATGGAGATGGTGGTAGGTATTGGAGATGGAGGGAGGTCGAGAGAGATGGAGAGAGGGAGATGGAGGGAGGGAGGTAGACATATGGAGGGAGGGAGGTAGACGGAGGGAGGGGAAGGAGATAGCGAGCTATGGAGGGAGGGGAGGTAGACAGATGGAGGGAGGGAGGAGAGGGAGATGGAGGGAGGAACGTAGACCAAGGGAGGTAGAGAGAGATGGAGGGAGGGAGGGAGGTAGAGAGAGATGGAGGGAGGAGGTAGATGGAGATGGAGGGAGGTAGATGGAGGGAGGGAGGGAGGGAGGGAGGGAGGAGGGAGGGAGGGAGGTATAGAGAGATGGAGGGAGGGAGGTAGACAGATGGAGGGAGGGAGGGAGGGAGGGAGGGAGGGAGGGAGGGAGGGAGAGGAGGAGGGAGGGAGGGAGGGAGGGAGGGAGGTAGACAGATGGAGGGAGGGAGGGAGGGAGGGAGGGAGATGGAGCGAGGGAGGGAGATGGAGATGGCGGGAGGGAGGGAGGTAGAGGGAGATGGAGTGAGGGAGGTAGAGATGGAGAGAGAGAGGGAGGGAGGTAGACAGATGGAGGGAGGGAGGGAGGGAGGTAGACAGATGGAGGGAGGGAAGTAGACAGATGGAGGGAGGGAGAGGATGGGAGGGAGGGAGGTAGAGGGAGATGGAGCAGGGAGGTAGATGGAGATGGCGGGAGGGAGGTAGGTAGAGAGAGATGAGGGAGGGAGGTAGACAGATGGAGGGAGGGAGGGTGATGGAGGGAGGTAGATGGAGATGGTGGTAGGTATTGGAGATGGAGGGAGGGAGGTCGAGAGAGATGGAGAGAGGGAGATGGAGGGAGGGAGGTAGACGGAGGGAGGGAAGGAGATAGCGAGCTATGGAGGGAGGGAGGTAGACAGATGGAGGGAGGGAGGGAGAGGGAGATGGAGGGAGGAACGTAGACCAAGGGAGGTAGAGAGAGATGGAGGGAGGGAGGGAGGTAGAGAGAGATGGAGGGAGGAGGTAGATGGAGATGGAGGGAGGTAGATGGAGGGAGGTAGATGGAGATGGAGGGAGGGAGGGAGGTATAGAGAGATGGCGGGAGGGGAGGTAGACAGATGGAGGGAGGGACGGAGGGAGGGAGGGAGGGAGGGAGGGAGGTAGACAGATTGAGGGAGGGAGGGAGGGAGGAGGGAGGGAGGAGGGAGGGAGGGAGGGAGGGAGGGAGGGAGGGAGGGAGGGAGGGAGGGAGGTAGAAAGCAATGGAGGGAGGGAGGGAGGGAGGTAGAGAGATGGAGGTAGAGAGAGATGGAGGGAGGGAGGTAGAGAGATGGAGGGAGGGAGGTAGATGGAAATGGAGGGAGGGAGGTAGATGGAGATGGAGGGAGGGAGGGAGATGGAGCGAGGGAGGGAGATGGAGATGGCGGGAGGGAGGGAGGTAGAGGGAGATGGAGTGAGGGAGGTAGAGATGGAGAGAGGGAGGGAGGGAGGTAGACAGATGGAGGGAGGGAGGTAGACAGATGGAGGGAGAGAGAGGATGGGAGGGAGGGAGGTAGAGGGAGATGGAGCGAGGGAGGTAGATGGAGATGGCGGGAGGGAGGTAGGTAGAGAGAGATGAGGGAGGGAGGTAGACAGATGGAGGGAGGGAGGGTGATGGAGGGAGGTAGATGGAGATGGTGGTAGGTATTGGAGATGGAGGGAGGGAGGTCGAGAGAGATGGAGAGAGGGAGATGGAGGGAGGGAGGTAGACGGAGGGAGGGAAGGAGATAGCGAGCTATGGAGGGAGGGAGGTAGACAGATGGAGGGAGGGAGGGAGAGGGAGATGGTGGTAGGTATTGGAGATGGAGGGAGGGAGGGAGGGAGGGAGGGAGGTCGAGAGAGATGGAGAGAGGGAGATGGAGGGAGGGAGGTAGACATATGGAGGGAGGGAGGTAGACGGAGGGAGGGAAGGAGATAGCGAGCTATGGAGGGAGGGAGGTAGACAGATGGAGGGAGGGAGGGAGAGGGAGATGGAGGGAGGAACGTAGACCAAGGGAGGTAGAGAGAGATGAGGGGGGGAGGGAGGTAGAGAGAGATGGAGGGAGGAGGTAGATGGAGATGGAGGGAGGTAGATGGAGGGAGGTAGATGGAGATGGAGGGAGGGAGGGAGGTATAGAGAGATGGCGGGAGGGAGGTAGACAGATGGAGGGAGGGACGGAGGGAGGGAGGGAGGGAGGGAGGGAGGAGGGAGGGAGAGATGGAGGGAGGGAGGGAGGGAGGGAGGGAGGGAGGGAGGGAGGGAGGGAGGGAGGGAGGGAGGAGGAGGGAGGGAGGGAGGGAGGGAGGGAGGGAGGGAGGTAGAAAGCAATGGAGGGAGGGAGGTAGAGAGATGGAGGTAGAGAGAGATGGAGGGAGGGAGGGAGGATGAGAGGTAGGAGAGCCAGGAAAGGGAGAGGATGGAGGAAGGGAGGGAGGATGAGAGGTAGGAGAGCCTGGAAAGGGAGAGGATGGAGGAAGGGAGGGAGGATGAGAGGTAGGAGAGCCTGGAAAGGGAGAGGATGGAGGAAGGGAGGGAGGATGAGAGGTAGGAGAGCCAGGAAAGGGAGAGGAAGGAGGAAGGGAGGGAGGATGAGAGGTAGGAGAGCCAGGAAAGGGAGAGGAAGGAGGAAGGGAGGGAGGATGAGAGGTAGGAGAGCCAGGAAAGGGAGAGGATGGAGGAAGGGAGGGAGGATGAGAGGTAGGGAGAGCCAGGAAAGGGAGAGGATGGAGGAAGGGAGGGAGGATGAGAGGTAGGAGAGCCTGGAAAGGAGAGGATGGAGGAAGGGAGGGAGGATGAGAGGTAGGAGAGCCAGGAAAGGGAGAGGAAGGAGGAAGGGAGGGAGGATGAGAGGTAGGAGAGCCAGGAAAGGGAGAGGAAGGAGGAAGGGAGGGAGGATGAGAGGTAGGAGAGCCAGGAAAGGGAGAGGATGGAGGAAGGGAGGGAGGATGAGAGGTAGGAGAGCCAGGAAAGGGAGAGGATGGAGGAAGGGAGGGAGGATGAGAGGTAGGAGAGCCTGGAAAGGAGAGAGGATGGAGGAAGGGAGGGAGGATGAGAGGTAGGAGAGCCTGGAAAGGGAGAGGATGGAGGAAGGGAGGGAGGATGAGAGGTAGGAGAGCCTGGAAAGGGAGAGGATGGAGGAAGGGAGGGAGGATGAGAGGTAGGAGAGCCAGGAAAGGGAGAGGATGGAGGAGAGAAAGAGAACAGCATAAAGAGGTAAAGAGGTAAAGAAGTGTGTGTTTGTCAGAGCTCCACCGAGATGTCTCTCCTCCTCATTAGAAGGTACCAGAGGGGTTAGTGTGCATGCATGTGGAGAGGTTCCTTTTAGTTGCAAAGTGCAGCTGAAGAATCATTATAGTGTAAGCATTATAAACCACACACCCATTACACACACACACCTTTATATTCGTGACATTTCAGGACTTTTGGGGGAGTCAAAATGACACACACACACTTTTGGACATAAATCAAACCATTAATCAAACACTGATACATGAAAAAGCACACACTATACCTTATAATAATAATAATAAATAATAATAATAATAATAATAATAATAATAAATAATAATAATAATAATAATAATAATAATAATAATAATAATAATAATATGCCATTTAGCAGACGCTTTTATCCAAAGCGACTTACAGTCATGCGTGCATACATTTTTTTGTGTATGGGTGGTCCCGGGGATCGAACCCACTACCTTGGCGTTACAAGCGCCGTGCTCTGAGCTGGTAGAGCTGGTAGAACTCATCCATTGTCAAAATGCCCTTTATACACTCTTACACTATAAAAGCCATGCAAGTTTCATTAAATGATAGGGGCATTGCTACATAACATGCATTTTGTTTGTTTTCATTATTTTTATTCATTCAAGTAATATTGAAATTAGGCATTTCCAAAGGGAACACAAATAAAACCAGGAAATTCCTGTCAAGTACAGCTCATAGGGCACTTTTTTTGTCAAAGCCGAACGTGCCATCGCAGTTTTAAAAAACAATGAACTTTTAGTTTTTATTGGTCCAATAAAAGTATTGACTAAAAGCTTCGTCTTTTGAGTCTTGTAGATCTTCAGTCTGGAGAGTTGGTCCAATTCAATCCAATAACTTTGCCTGTACTTTGCCTGTTAGGACCTTGCATTTCTCTCTGTTTCTGCCAAGCATTCACGTACAAGCCCCCTGGCATGAATGATACCTCGCTTTAGTCTCTCCATGGCACTTTTGCTCCCAGCATAAGTTGGTCTAATCTCCTTCCCAAGCTCTTCAATAATGGCTAGCAGTTCTGCATATTTACTCTGAGGCACTTGACTTCCACTTGAACTCTGTGAAAAGCCGAAAGATGGTGGTCCATAGTCATTCACTAATGGCCTGTAAGATTGCAGTGTTGATATGCTTGTTGATGTAGAGTGAACAACAGCAACTTGGTTCACGGAAGTTCCGAGAACATGCTGATGGAGGTTGGGCTTGTAAGACATTCCTAGAGACATTATAACTGAAAGAAATAAAAATCGTCCTAAAATCCAATGAAGCGCCTCTGTCTCCCTCAGACACTTTTTGTTTACACCTTAGTAAGCATAGTTAGCAGACAGCATTAATCAAACTCCTTGAAATGTGCACACAGAGACTAAGCAGAGAGCATAGAAGTCCTTAAAAGCACACACACACACACACACACACATTAAGCAGGCAGCATCAATAACATCCAAGGTTATTCTGCCAACACACAACTCTATACCGATTGGCCACACACACACGACACACACGGCAGAGTGATACTGACCCTGTAGAGTAGCCATGTACTGTAGTATTCCTGAGATGTCCGCCTCTTCTCCAGAACCAGAATTATCCACAAAGGGACACTTCTCCAAAGTAAAACTTTTATTTTCCTCCTTCCCATCCTCTCTGCACCTTTGAACACACACACACACACACACACACACACACACACACACACACACACACACACACACACACACACGGAATGGAGACAGAGAGATGATATAACAGGCTAGAGAGTGCCTCATTGCTGGTTTGTTTATAAACCAATGGGGCATTACTGTAATATTGATCTGGGCATTACTGTAATACTGACCTGCTATGTCTAATGAGCACATTTACCACCCTACTAGACACAGATCACACACACATACACAATTCACAAACACACATACACACATACGCACATGTATACACACACATACACACACACACAAACACCGAGCATAGAACAGAAACTCACCAACACAACACACAGACAGTAATACTTAAATATACTGAACAAAAAATAAACGCAACATGCAACAATTTCAACAGTTTTACTGGATTACAGTACATATAAGGTAATCAGTCAATTGAAATAAATAAATGAGGCTCTAATCTATGGATTTCAAATGACTGGCAGGGGTGCAGCCATGGGTGGGCCTGGGAGGGCATAGCCCACCCACTTGGGAGCCAGGCCGACTCACTGGTGAGCTAGGCCCAGCCAATCAGAATGAGTTTTTCCTCACAAAAAGGGCTTTATTACAGACAGAAATACTCCTCAGTTTCATCGGCTGGTCTCAGACAATCCCGCAGGTGAAGAAGCCGGAAGTGGAGGTCCTGGGCTGGCATGGTTACACGTGTGGGCTGGCGTGGTTACACGTGGTCTGCGGTTGTGAGGCCAGTTGGACGTACTGCCAAATTCTCTAAAATGACGTTGGAGGTGGCTTATGGTAGAGAAATGAACATTACATTCTCTGGCAACAGCTCTGGTGGACATTCCTGCAGTCAGCATGCCAATTGCACGCTCCCTCAAAACTTGAGACATCTGTGGCTATTGTGTGACAAAACTGCACATTTTAGAGTGGCCTTTTATTGTACCCTGCACCTGTGTAATGATCATGCTGTTTAGTTAGCTTCTTGATGTGCCACACCAGTCAGGTGGATGGATTATCTTGGCAAACGAGAAATGCTCACTAACAGGAAAGTAAACAAATGTGTGCACAAAGTTTGAGAGGAATAAGCTTTCTGTGCATATGGAACATTTCTGGGATCTTTTATTTCAGCTCATGAAACATGGGACCAACACTTTACATATTGTGTTTATATTTTTGTTCAGTATAATTCAAAACAAGGACACAGCGCAATGTTCACACAAAATACAAACACGTGTTATGTAAAGGATGAATTAGTTACATGGTTTTCTCATTTATAACACATAGATGAGCTAAAACAGTACAGTGGCCTTGCTCTTATGTGACCTCAGTATGTTACTAGAAACCATTACTCACAGTATCCTTATTCATTCTTCCCAAAGGCCTATAGCTACCTCTACTACACCATTCTCAAGGGTGCAGACACACGCACACACACATACACACACACACACACACACACACGCATACACACACACGCATACACACACACGCATACACACACACGCATACACACACACACACACACATAGCACAGCAGTCCTTACCTGATCTCTTTCTGTCTGTAGAACTCTAAGGTTCTCTGTAAAGACTGTTGAACCATCTGCGTCTGAAAGAAGATTAAAAAACAAATGTCATTGGGACAGCAACATCTGGTTGCTTGTTCGAATCCCCGAGGCGACAAGGCGAAAAGTCTGTTGATGTGCCCTTGAGCAAGACACTTAACCCTAATTGCTCCAGGGTCGCCGTTGATAATGGCAGACCTTGGCCATGGCCCCACTCTGAGGGAGAGTTGGGATATGTAAAAAAAACATTTCCAATTCACACATTCACATTAATACACACTTGTACATGTGTGGAATAGGACAAATATATAGTGCATTCGGGAAGTATTCAGACCCCTTGACTTTTTCAAAAAATTTTACATTACAGCCTTATTCTAAAAAATATATATAAATATATTTTTTTATCCTCAGCAATCTACACACAATACCCCATAATGACTATGCAAAAACAGGTTTTTAGAAATGGGCAGTGAGGTCACCAAGAACATGATGGTCACTCTGACAGAGCTCTAGAGTTCCTCTGTGGAGATGGGAGAAACTTCCAGAAGGACAACCATCTCTGCAGCACTCCACCAATCAGGCCTTCGCGGGAGAGTGGCCAGACGGAAGCCACTCCTCAGTAAAAGGCACATGACAGCCCGCTTGGAGTTTGCCAAAAGGCACCTAAAGTCTCTCAGACCATGAGAAACAAGATTCTCTGGTCTTATGAAACCAAGATTGAACTCTTTGGCCTGAATGACAAGCGTCACATCTGGAGGAAACCTGGCACCATCCCTACGGTGAAGCATGGTGGTGGCAGCATCATGCTGTGGGGATGTTTTCCAGCGGCAGGGACTGGGAGACTAGTCAGGATTGAGGGAAAGGCGAACGGAGTAAAGTACAGAGAGATCCTTGATGAAAACCTGCTCCAGAGCGCTCAGGACCTCAGACTGGGGCGAAGGTTCACCTTCCAACAGGACAACAACCCTAAGCACAAAGCCAAGACAACGCAGGAGTCGCTTTGGGACAAGTCTCTGAATGTCCTTGAGTCCGGACTTGAACCCGATTGAACATCTCTGGAGAGACCTGAAAATAGCTGTGCAGCAAAGCTCCCCATCCAACCTGACAGAGCTTGAGAGGATCTGCAGAGAAGAATGGGAGAAACTCCCCAAATACAGGTGTGCCAAGCTTGTAGCATCTTACCCAAGAAGACTCGAGGCTGTAATCACTGCCAAAGGTGCTTCAACAAAGTACTGAGTAAAGGGTCTGAATAATCATGTAAATGTGATATTTCTGTTTTTTATATTTAATACATTTGCAAAAAAAAACTTTTTTGCTTTGTCATTATGGGGTATTGTGTGTAGATTGATGAGGGGATAATAAAAAAAAAAATCCATTTTAGAATAAGGCTGTAACGTAACAAAATGTGGAAAAAGTCAAGTGGTGTGAATATTTTCCGAATGCACTGTAAGAACACTGATGTCCTTGTCAGGTCAAGTGGTCACTAAAAACTCAGGCCCTAAATATAAAAACAGATCATTTCAACAGCCTGCATTTAATGCTGACATCTAACGCTTTAATAACATTCCAGCAATGTATTACTGGCACACAAAAAAACGATCCTTTCCTATCAACAATAAGAAATAACTACAGAAAGCTCTAAATATTCCAAATCCAGCTTTAACTCTAAATCCCTCTGCAGTGGGCTCTGACTGAGACAGTGTGTGTTTGAGTGTGTGTGCCTTCGTGTATGTGCGTGTTTGTGTGTGTGAGAGAAAGAGAGAGAGAGACACTGAGCCAGAGGGAGAGGGTTTAACATGATGAACATTCATACAATCCTGTAGCAACACTGTGTCAGTCTGGGGTCACCCTACGGCCTCTGTTGAAACCTGGTGTGCAGGAGACCAGCATCTGGCTTATCCAACTGTATACATAGTAGGCATTGTGTGTGTCCTATGAGAGTGTCCTTGTCTTAGCCATTCATTCACAGAACATACGTCATCGACACACACATTCACTCTCTCCACACATTACCATCAGCAAACCAGTAAACACAATGACGAGCACACATCTTTTATCACATTTCACTGACAAGACAAGCAAACATCCACATCACAAAGTCTTGTTCATTAATCAATACACACACACACACACACACACACACACACACACACACACTATGAAAAGGTGGGTTGGCTTGTTAACACATAGTGGATCAGCTGGCTGATCCATACAAACACAATGAAAAATGTGTCAATTAATTTGTGTCTTTAGTTTTACTCTCTCCATATCTCTCAAGCAGTTCTCCTCTCTCCTCCTTTCTCTCTCCACAAGCAGTTATCCTCTCTCCTCCTTTCTCTCTCCTGAAGCAGTTCTCCTCTCTCCTCCTTTCTCTCTCCTGAAGCAGTTATCCTCTCTCCTCCTCTTTCTCTCTCTTCAAGCAGTTCTCCTCTCTCTTCCTTTCTCTCTTCCCAAGCAGGTCTCCTCTCTCCTCCTTTCTCTCTCCTGAAGCAGTTCTCCTTTCTCTCTCCTCCTTTCTCTCTCCTCAAGCAGTTCTCCTCTCTCCTCCTTTCTCTCCCCTCAAGCAGTTCTCCTCTCTCTTCCTTTCTCTCTTCCCAAGCAGTTCTCCTCTCTCCTCCTTTCTCTCTCCTCAAGCAGTTCTCCTCTCTCCTCCTTTCTCTCTTCCCAAGCAGTTCTCCTCTCTCCTCCTTTCTCTCTCCTCAAGCAGTTCTCCTCTCTCCTCCTTTCTCTCTCCTCAAGCAGTTCTCCACTCTCCTCCTTTCTCTCTCCTCAAGCAGTTCTCCTCTCTCTTCCTTTCTCTCTTCCCAAGCAGTTCTCCTCTCTCCTCCTTTCTCTCTCCTCAAGCAGTTCTCCCCTCTCCTCCTTTCTCTCTCCTCAAGCAGTTCTCCTCTCTCCTCAAGCAGTTCTCCTCTCTCCTCCTTTCTCTCTCCTCAAGCAGTTCTCCTCTCTCCTCCTTTCTCTCTCCTCAAGCAGTTCTCCTCTCTCCTCCTTTCTCACTCCTCAAGCAGTTCTCCTCTCTCCTCTAAGGCAGTATGTTTGTATGTGAGTGTGTCAGTGTACTGCTTTAATTAGGGAATGAAGTGCAAACTGGCTGGGCTCCATGTCCCACAGTACACACACAGCTCCATGTCCCACAGTTCACACACAGCTCCATGTCCCACAGTACACACACAGCTCCATGTCCCACAGTACACACACAGCTCCATGTCCCACAGTACACACACAGCTCCATGTCCCACAGTACACACACAGCTCCATGTCCCACAGTACACACACAGCTCCATGTCCCACAGTACACACACAGCTCCATGTCCCACAGTACACACACAGCCTTTGAAGTTCATGAATCACACTACTTTAGAACAGTTATGGGTCTCTCCACTAACTACCACCTCCCTGCATATGTTTGTGTTTGTGTTTATGTGGTATAATGTGTGGAGACAGTGGGAGGGTATGCCCATTTGTGTGTGAAGATGCTGTGTGTGTGTCCTCTGTTCTGGGTCACCGTGGCTGGCCTGGTTGACAGTATCAGGAATGTACTTGGTCCAAGTACATTCTCTGTCCTCCCGGTCATGGTTGACTGAGAGAGGGTCGTTGTGACTGTAAGCCTCTTATTACAGGTACTGAGGCACCGACCCAGACCCAGACACACACACACTAATTCTGACAGAAGCAGGTATCATAAATATTTTCATTTCAAAGTGGGTTGTGGCGTCTCTGCTTTTGGCCAGGGAGTAGCAAGCTAAACACTTCCCTTGGACCAAGGAAATTAAAACCAGTCTTGTATTAGAACAGGATATCTTTAATCACCATAATCATCATCATCAAATGCATCTCTAATATCTAGCTTATGTCCTAGTTTCTATTCCTTAACCTACACGGTTCTGAAAACACAGGTTAATGATGCTGTAAGGTGGAGGCCTCCCAACCAGGGATTTTATTTCACCTGTCCACCTCTTTCACATCAGTGCAGATGGAGGAGAGGAGGCTAGAGGGAAACATCTACACTACACACAGTAAACATCTACCTTCAGTACACTCACCAGAACAACCCCATCACCCAGTAAGGAGTGAAATAGAATAGGCCGAACCAACTACCCATTCTTCTCTCTCTCTCTCTCTCTCTCTCTCTCTCTCTCTCTCTCTCTCTCTCTCTCTCTCTCTCTCTCTCTCTCTCTCTCTCTCTCTCTCTCTCTCTCTCTCTCTCTCTCTCTCTCTCTCTCTCTCTCTCTCTCTCTCTCTCTCTCATTATTCTAACAGTCATCTCTAGGGTGCTGGCCCTTGTGTAATCACGCAGGTGATGCATGCAGAGGGGAGAGAGGAACACCGGAGAAAATCTCTATCTGCAGTTGTTGTTACTGTATCCTACCGTGGGCGACGTTAACCTCCTCAAGCTCTCCCCGAGCGAGTCCAGGTTCACGCGCTTCCGTCTGGTCGCCCGTTTGGGTCCCGGTGCGTCCTCGAACGGGCACGCGAGCTTCTCCACGGGGCTCTTGCCGTTCCAGATGCGTGAAAATGGACAGGAGTCGCCATCATCTCCGGGGCTCTCCAGGCACTCCGAGCCCATCGAGCTGAACGACTCCGACGAGATCTTGCGCGAGGACATGCTGCTGCTGCTAAGCACGAGAAGTCCGTGCGCGTACGCGTGCGGCGACGAAACACACGGCCACGGGGACTCATCAGATTCACTCGCGTGGAAAAGATGGGGAGGCGCGCGCGCCGGTCAAGAGCGACACTAACGGCACGCGAGCATTTAGAGAAAAAACCTATTCCCCAAACAAAGATGCGCTCGCGTCGGCCAGAGAGAGGGACTAGATTCACCAGCTGAATCTCATGTCTAACGGTTTTAACTCTTGTACTTTTTGTTTTCCCTTTTAGAAGTATTTTGCCTGCTGCGCACCTCGCCACTATCACATCCTCTGCGGCTTCACGGCTTTCTGACTCTCTCTCTGTGTTTTAACTATTCATTCTGTCATTCCTTCATCCCTGCAGTTAGCTGGATGTATTCCTCTCCTAGTGCGGTGCGGGCCCGAGGAGGATCGGAAGATACCGAGAGATGCTCGCGCAGTCAGCATGCAGTCAAACATCTGCTCGAGCTGCTGCCTAGTGGAGTTATATCTGTCCACTCTGCTCAAGCTCTACAGCATCACTATTCTACCGCCACAGCCAATCAGATATAATATCAGACTACCCCCCTCCTTACCATCCATATGAGAGGGAGAATTGAGTCAAGGGCTAGGCTAATGTATGGCGCAGATACTGACGGAGGAGACGCTAGAGTACTACAAGCAACTGCAGGAGAACGAACACCATAACCTACAAATCAAATAGGCATAGTGTTTGCATGTGATTTGATCCTTAATTATTTTCAATTGCCACACAATATGCAAGCTGGCCCCACTGTGCAATGCCAGCAGAACATATTCAGTGTGTTTGTATCCTAGACCAACTTGCCATAATCAACTGAATACTGACCGATGTAAATAATGTACTTCTTACTTTACTCGAGGTCATTGAGATAAAACAATAATTTAAGGTAGACTTGGTTCTAGTAGGCTAGACTATGATATAGTACACCACTAAAGTCAACGGGTGTCTTTGGTTCGCACAGCCTCCTCTCCTATAAGAACCGGCTCTCTGTCCCCATAATACACACATGATAAAAGGTAACTGACATTATTAGGGTAATTAAAATCGCGGAACCGCAGCATGCGACAGGGCGGAATTCATGTTGAACACTAATCGCTTCAGTGACCTTGACCTGCCCATGTGCCTGACTATACCCCCAGCCTGAGACACAAAAACGGAAGACAACAGGATAGTGCTTACATACACTCTGGATAAACACACACTGCATAAATATGCAAAACATATTTACACATACACAGCGGTCATTTTCCTGGATGTGCAATTATTTAAAAATATATATTTGCCAAAGCAGTGTGCCCTGACCCAAAAAGATGACATTGAAATACACTATATAGACAAAAGTATGTGGGCACCCCTTCAAATTAGTGGATTGTCTATTTGTCACACCTGTGCTGACAGGTGTATAATATTGAGCACACAGCCATGCAATCTCCATAGACATACATTGACAGTAGAATTGCCTTACTGAAGAGCTCAGTGACTTTCAACGTGGCACCGTCATAGGATGCTACCTTTCCAACAAGTCAGTTCGTCAAATTTATGCCCTGGTCAACTGTAAGTGCTGTTATTGTAAAGTGGAAACATCTAGGCGCAATAATGGCTCAGCCGAGAAGTGGTAAGCCACACAAGCTCACAGAACAGGACCACCGAGTGCTAAAGCGCGTAAGAATCGTCTGTCCTCAGTTGCAACACTCACTAACAAGTTCTAAACTGCCTCTGGAAACAACGTCAGCACAATAACTGTTAGTCGGGAGCTCATGAAACAGGTTTCCATGGCCGAGCAGCCTAAGATCACCATACACAATGTCAAGAGTCAGCTGGAGTGGTGTAAAGCTTGCCGCCATTGGACTCTGGAGCAGTGGAAATGTGTTCTCTGGAGTGATGATGCACGCTTCACCATCTGGCAGTCCGACAGACAAATCTGGTTTTGGTGGATGCCAGGAGAACGCTACCTGCCCAAATGCATTGTACCAACTGTGAAGTTTGGTGGAGGAGGAATAATGGTCTGGGGCTGTTTTTCATGGTTTGGGCTAGGCCCCTTAGTTCCAGTGAAGGGAAATCTAAATGCTACAGCATTCAATGACATTCTAGACGATTCTGTGCTTCCAACATTGTGACAACAGTTTGGGGAAGGCCCTTTCCTGTTTCAGCATGACAATGCCCCCGTGCACAAAGCGAGGTCCATACAGAAATGGTTTGTCAAGATCGGTGTGGAAGAACTTGACTGGCCTGCGCAGAGCCATGACCTCAACCCCATCAAACACCTTTGGGATGAATTGGAACGCCGACTGCTAGCCAGGCCTAATCGCCCAACATCAGTGCCTGACCTCATTAATGCTCTTGTGGCTGAATGGAAGCAAGTCCCCGCAGCAATGTTCCAACATCTAGTGGAAAGCCATCCCAGAAGAGTGGAGGCTGTTATAGCAGCAAAGGGGGGACCAACTCCATATTAATCCCCATGATTTTGGAATGAGATGTTCGACAAGTAGGTGTCCACATACACTACATTAACAAAAGTATGTTCGGTCTCTCCCCATCCCCCCTCACTTATCTAGCTACACCACCTCAATAACTATAAACAAATAAGGATATTTAATAAACCTGCAGCAACAATTTATCCATATCTCTCCAGACTAAAAGCAAGGGAAATCCTTGACCGTGTGTGCTCAGAGGATGGGTCTATTGTGTAATACCTTTAACAAATCATTAGATGATTAGGTTTATTGAAGATTATAATTAAATGTTACATGAAGAAGACAAAAATGCTGCTTACGCAATGCTTGTTACTATTGAAAGGGAACATAGCCTACAGTATGAAGACTCGTCCCTTCAGTTGACATTACCGAAAACCCAACTTCAATTTTAAAGCCATTATTTAAATTGTGGTGTATGTGTTACCCATAAAACCCCTCTTGGCTGAATATTCCATATGTCTCCTCCATCTCCCTCCAGATCAACAGGCAGTAATAACAGGGTTTTCAACAGTCAGTTACAGTTGTGATTCCCTTAAGGTATGCTTTTTGTAGAGATGTTGCGCAAGAGACAGCCAGTCATCACAATGCACCTAAATACTACAGATATAATAAAACACAGCCAAAGATAATGTTAATGTCAGTCAGAGGCACTAACGCTCACAACCAAAGGTAACATTGTTCCGTCAGTCACATGAAATTAGCAGAGCTAGCAGAGATGGTGCATGAAGTGGCTCCGAGGAGCCTACCGTTAAGTCACACAGAGCCTCACGTCATTCAGATATACACTCACCTCCCCCTTGTCTGATCTAGTTCCAACTGACTGTAGGCTAGTATCTCAGAACAAACGTAGGCTGGGTTTAGACAGGCAGCCAAATTCTGATTTTTTTCCCTCACTAAATTGGTCTTTTGATCAATCACATCAGATCTTTTTCAGAGCTGATCTGATTGGTCAAAAGACCAATTAACCAGAATTGGGCTGCCTGTATAAACGCAGCCATATAGGCCGCGGAGGACTAACGCTGTCTGCTCTACCCTGTGTTTGTGTGTAAACCATAAAACCAAGTTGAGCACTTGTCTGCACCGTACTGTGATAAACGCCACTGTTAACCAGAACTGGTCAGTTTAGTCATGGGATATGGCCTGACGGTGGGTGGGTGTGTGTGAGGGAGAGAGACAGAGAATGTGTGCGTCAGCAGGAGGGGGACAGTAGAGTGGAGCTTGGCTGTAAATCTGTCCCAGGTCCATCTAAGTGGGCATAACCACAGATCACTCGTCACCACTAGAATACCATTACTGATGACATGGGACCATTTACGGTCTACAACACACACATGGAGACATACAACCATTGACACACACGCGCGGGCGAGATGAGTGATAAGAGAAATATGGAGAGAGGAGAGGAAGAGAGAAAAGAGAGACTTAGATAATAGGATAGGGAGGAGAGAGAGCGAGTGAGAGCGGGGTCTTTCAGGGGACAGTAATAGGAGCCATTGGAGTGGTTTAGTCATGTCTAGACCAATCTAGTGTCTGAATGATGAAGGCAGCTGCTGGGTCAGGTTTGGCTGTTTAGCCACGAGTAAAAGTGTGTGTGTTCGTGTATGCGGCTGTGTTTTTGGTGTTTACAAGTTACCTGATGACAAAGCAGTAAATTAAATTAAAATAAATCTACTTATCTTTTTCTACTAGCACTGACTTTGCTGATAACTACTGTATTTTGAGGGGAACATGTACTTGCTACGATTGTGATATCTGGTTGTCTCACCCATCTCTTTTAAAATGAATGCACTAATTGTAAGTCACTCTGGATAAGAGCGTCTGCTAAATGACAGCAACGTAAAATGTAAAAGAACAGAATGCATCATTATCATTTTTTTTTTAACAGAGTAAAAAAACATACCAACATACACAATTGTACATCAGCTTTTAAATCGTTGTATTTTATGGCCTTCTGCCCTTATTTAATCAGAATGGAGTAAAACAGTGTGTTGACAGAATCAGAGGGTTATAAAGCATACTCCTCTTAGTCTTAACCCATCAGAGGACGAGGCAGGGCTAACACCATACGGCTTGCAGTTACATCTACTGTATATTTAAGCAACAAGGCACGAGGGGTTGTGGTATATGGTCAATATACCACGGCTAAGGGCTGTTTACATTTTACATTTACATTTTAGTCATTTAGCAGACGCTCTTATCCAGAGCGACTTACACAACCCTGTCGAACCCACAACCCTGGCGTTGCAAGCGCCATGCTCTACCAACTGAGCTACACAGGGCTCAACGGATACAGTGCCTGGATACAGCCCTTAGCCGAAGCATATAGGCCATAAACCACAAACCCCAGAGGTGCCTTATTGCTATTATAAACTGGTTACCAACATAATTAGGGTAATACAAATACATGTTCTGTCATACCCGTGGTATACGGTCTGATATACCATGGCTGTCAGCCAATCAGCATTCAGGGCTCTAACCACCAGGTTTATAATTTCAGATATACAAGGGGCTAGGGGTTTATTGAGACGTGTTGGTTGGCTGGTTCAGCTGTCCGTCTTGGTGCAGTCGAAGGGTTTCCACCACTGGGAGAACTCAAGGACTTTCTTCCGCTGGTTGTCAAAGTTCTCCCTGATGGACTTCCTCCATATCCTCGGCTCCACGTCCAACATCCCACCAACTATCTCCTGAAGAGAGGGGAGAGAAGGAGAGGGGAGAGGAGGAGAAGGAGAGGAGAGAGAAGGAGAGGGGAGAGAAGGAGAGGGGAGAGAAGGAGAGGGAGAGGGGAGAGAAGGAGAGGGGAGAGGTAGAGAAGGAGAGGAGAGAGGAGGAGAAGGAAAGGGGAGAGGAGGAGAGGGGAGAGGAGGAAAGGGAGAGAAGGAGGTGGTGAGGGGGAGAGGAAGAAGGAGAGGGGGAGAGGAAGAAGGAGAAAGGTAGAGAGGGGGAGAGGTAGAAGGGGAGAGGTAGAGAAGGAGAGGGAGAGGGGAGAGGTAGAGAAGGAGAGGGGAGAGGTAGAGAAGGAGAGGGGAAAGAAAGAGATGAGGGAAAAGGAGAAGGATGGGGAAAGGAGGGAGGAGGAGGGGGGAAGGAGGAGGGAGGAAGGAGGGAGGAGGAGGGGGGAAGGAGGGAGGAGGAGGGGAGAAGGAGGGGAGAAGGAGGGGAGAAGGAGGGGAGAAGGAGGGGAGAAGGAGGGGGAGAAGGGTTAGTGATTGGGCTCCCGAGTGGCGCAGTGGTCTAAGGCACTGCATCTCAGTGCTTGAGGCGTCAATACAGACCCCCTGGTTCGATTCCAGGCTGTATCACAACCGGCCGAGTCCCATAGGGCGGTGCACAATTGGCCCAGCGTCGTCCGGGTTTGGCCGGTGTAGGCCGTCATTGTAAATAAGTATTTGTTCTTAACTGACTTGCCTAGTTAAATAAAGGTAAAAAAATAAAAAAATGCAGCAGACAGTAAAAGCGCCCCATAGTAGTTGTAATTCACTGACCTTGCCAAAGTAGTGGGGGAACTTGTGTTCGTTTTCAATGACGTGAGCAAAGCCCCCCTGAAGACCAAAGTCGACTGAGAAATACGGCAGACCCCGCGGCACCTGGCACAGAGAGAACACACTGTCATACACACTCACAGAATACACCCCCTTAAAAGCCCTAACTCAGGGACAGGCAACTGGTTCTGGAGCTTGGTAGAGAGAGGGAGGTATGGAGGGAAAGAGGGCTAAAGGCATTTCAGGAGTGAGGAAGGGGGAAAGATGTGACAAGAGGAACAGGGAAAGAGAAGATGGAGGTATAACTCACAGCATGGCGGATGTCTTTGGAGGAGAGATCCACAACCTTCTTATTCATCGCCCACTCCTCATCACATTCCATGATGGCTTTCTGTAGAACACACACACATTATTAACCCACAGCTCATCTATTCTATAGATAGTTTTCTATAGGAAGACAAACACACACCTTAAAGTAGATAGGAGCCATGTCTCCCAGTTCTCTGGGTAAAGGGAGACACTCCAGGACCATGTGCTGGCGTCTCTTTGGGTTCATATGAGTCTCCATAAACACACAGTCCTGATCCTGAGACTCAAACATCTGCACCAATGCCCTGCGGAACACCTGCACACAGGACAAACACACAACGTCACACACAACCTCCATTCTCGACCAATCAGTGAAAATCTGAAAGGTGGGCGGGCATGTCTATGCTATAGTAGAACCCGAGTTTTTGATTGGCTAACCTGGATCTCTGTCCACACGTCCTCGTCCAATCCAGTGGCAGAGCAGTGGTGTTGCAGCGGAGTGATCAGACAGTGACCCTCTGTCAGAGACACACCTCCAGGCAGGCTCAGATACACCTGCAGAGACACACTCATGGTCAGAACACACACACACACAGTCAAACCAACCCTCCCCCCCACAGTCAAAACACACACGTCAAAAAACACACCCAGTCAAAAAACACAAACAACAACAAAAAACACACACAGTCAAAAAACATACTAACCAATCTGACACTACAAATCCCAGGGGGCCAAACGCTCCTTCCCTACTTCCTCACCTTGGTTCCTATGGCAATGAGCAGGTGTTTCTGGAGCTCGGGGTTGCTGAAGCAGTGATGGCATTTCTCCATGGTAACGGCCAGTCGCCTGTGTTCCGCTATGGCTCTGCTCCTCATCCTGTCCTCGTCCCTCCCCTCCCCCTCTCTCTGAGCCGCGCTCGAAACAAACATGTCATCCAGGGTGTAGTTGTCATCGTCGGTCTTCCCCATCATCTGACAGAGGGGGAGGGAGGGAGAGAAATATGTTTGTTTGCTCACTGTTTGCCCAAAGTGTGATTATTAACTTATTATAGTGATTTCCCCAAATGAGTCGGTGCATGACCTAGAGTGGTTTTCAACACACACACACACACACACACACACACACACACACACACACACACACGGAGAGAGAGAGACCCAAAGGGCTAGTCTCACACTAGACTAGAGTAATTAATCAGTCTATCAATACAAATCCATATTGCTGTAGCCGGGTCAGTTAACAGACGTCATTGTTAGATCAGTGCACGTCATTGTTGTAGCTCAATAAAGATCACACTAGGGAGCATCGAACAGCGGACGAATATTCCCACTTCACATTGCACACAGAAACAAGATAGGAGGGTGCTTTGAAAAGTTGTGTTTGTGTTGGTTAAGTTGTCATTTTGTCACTAAACCATGTCTATAGGATCTGATGGTTGAGTGTTGCTTGAAGGATCTTTTTTTTAAATGGCAGTGACAGAGAGGCATCTCCATGGATACAGGGTGAGCTGTGGGGATGTGGTGTCTCCACACCCTGTCCTGACTGATTGACAGGTCTGGGTCTGTGTGAGAGCAGGCCTAGGTGTGTGTATGTACAACAACATGCCCGTCTAGTCTATTGTATGTGTGAGAGCATAGCGTGTGCATTCCATCACCTCATCACCCATGAAAATCCAACACCTCATTGGGTAGTCAGTCAGAACGGTATCACCCATACCACACCTCTACCAGTGCCTCCCTTTAGGAGGGAAGTCGACTCTAGAACAGGAACAAAAGGCTGATCTAATATCAGCTCTGATTTATCTACTCTAATTCCAGCTCTAATTTGATCTTTCTCTCTCAGACAGAGTACAGGGAGACATTCGCTCTAGCTAAAGCTGCTTACGGACACTAAGGCAGAGATGTGATAAGCGCATGTGTGACTGTGTGTGTGCTCGGCCAATGTGGGGTTTATATTGCCAGCCTTCACTCGGTGGATAATGAATCAATTTCCCACAGGTCTGTGTGTGTGTGTGTGTGTGTGTGTGTGTAACTGCCACACCTCACTGCTGGAGTTTTAGACAACTTCTACCTGGGCCGCAAGCACGCACGCACGCACGCACGCACACGCACGCACGCATATACCCTATTCCCTGAATGGGACTTTGCCTTGTTTCGATTGAGCAACAGTGGTGGGTGGTGGAACAGGGAACCAAGAAAGTGCAAAAAGCAAATGCTCCTGGAATCCGACCGGTTATGCCACAGAAGGTATAGGGAAGAAAATACAGTATCAGAGTATAAGACTAGCTATCCTTCTACCCTGGCCAGAGTATAAAAGACTAGCTATCCTTATACCCTGGCCAGAGTATAAAAGACCAGCTATCCTTGTACCCTGGCCAGAGTATAAAAGACTAGCTATCCTTCTACCCTGGCCAGAGTATAAAAGACCAGCTATCCTTGTACCCTGGCCAGAGTATAAAAGACTAGCTATCCTTCTACCCTGGCCAGAGTATAAAAGACCAGCTATCCTTGTACCCTGGCCAGAGTATAAAAGACTAGCTATCCTTCTACCCTGGCCAGAGTATAAAAGACTAGCTATCCTTGTACCCTGGCCAGAGTATAAAAGACTAGCTATCCTTATACCCTGGCCAGAGTATAAAAGACTAGCTATCCTTGTACCCTGGCCAGAGTATAAAAGACTAGCTATCCTTGTACCCTGGCCAGAGTATAAAAGACTAGCTATCCTTGTACCCTGGCACCATTGAAACATCAACATAAATACCAGGTCTAGGATTTAGGCATAGTGTAGATGCATCCAGCTGCTGAAAACATATTTACATACGGTGAGGGAAAACTAAACCCAGACAAACGTTGATACAGGAGACAGACGGCTAATATTTTAACACCATATATCTATTAACTGGTTATCAGACCATCTTGATTGAAGAAATCAAAAGTCAGATTTGGGTGGTGGTTGAGGAGTAACCAGGCCAGTGTTAAAGCCGTAAGGACTAGGGTGGTGGGTGTTGAGACAATTACTTTCTCTCCATGCACATTATAAATATATAAATGACTAGATCTAGTATTTATAGTCACTATGCCATGGTAACCGTAGCAGTATTTATAGAGTCCAGTCCCTGCTTGTAGGCTTACAGTGGAGCTAAGGAGAGAGAGAGAGTGTGTGTGTGTGCGGAGCTAATGATATAGCCCACAGAGAGAGAGCTAAAAAAGGTGCAAACTTTGTCGCTTTCATTTTGAATCACCATGGCAACTGACATCTCCTAGTTTATTAATAATGCTTTCTCTCTCTATACTTCTCGCCCTCTATCCATCGCTCTCTCTCCTCTCTCCAACACAGACACACCTCTGTACTCCAAAATATTTATTCATATACTTAGAGAAAAAGAGAGCGATGAAAAGAGAGCGAGAGAGACTCACTTAAAACTGTAAGGATACCAATTCAGATTGATAAATATGACACACCCATCTGCTACTCTGTATGTTTCTAGTACACAGGAAGTGAGGCTGCAAGACTACACATCCCAGAAGGCTGTTCTCTCCATTCTGCCCTCAGGGGGAGCTGACATATTAACCTTGACTTATCCTGTCTCACAGATTGCACCAAAGACCTTCTACTAAGAGACACCGTAAGTATTTTCAATGGGAAAACCTATCAAACTGATACGAAAACTGATATGAATTGAAATAATACAAATTTGATGTGGGGGGGGAAAGTATTTTTTATTTTTTAAGAGATGCTAGGATAACGAGTAGTTCCCTCCTCCTCACTGATTGGGTAGCTACCCACTACAGTGTTCTGCTGTAACCCAAGGTTACCTACCCCAGCAACCCTAGAAATAGTCACTGCCAGAGCAATGCCCGTCTTGATAGGGGAACAAACTCTACTCTGCTAGTGGTTCTGCAGTGTGGACTCTAAATTTACATTTACATTTTAGTCATTTAGCAGACGCTCTTATCCAGAGCGACTTACAGTTAGTGAGTGCATACATTTTTCATACTGGCCCCCAGTGGGAATCGAACCCACAACCCTGGCATTGCAATCGCCACGCTCTACCAACTGACCTCAAATAAATGCAGATTAAAGGATTAAGCCAAAAAAAAGATTGTCCAAAACTCTATGGTGTTCTAGGTTGCCAGATTGATGTCTTGGATGAGTACATTTACATTTTACAGATGGGAAAGGTTGTTTGTAGCGAATGCAGCGTACCTTGCCAGCCATGCGTGCGTAGAGGGAGTTCTGGTCCTCTGCAGAGCTCATCTTCTCCCTGCGGACCATCTCATGAAGACCCACACTGTCATCATCCTGGAAGTATCTCACACGCTCCCCATCCCTGTGGGTCTCAATCTGACCAGGAGAGAGAGACATGATTAGAATTCTGAAAATACCTCTCTTTCCCCATCCCTATGTGTAACCAATAGAGATGGAGAGAAAGAGGGAGTGGGAGAAAAGAGAGATGCTGTAGACGAGACACTCTCTCTGTTACACTTCATAAAGTCATTATAAATCATAAACAGAGAATATACTTTAGATCTGTTTACATAAGCACAGTTAAGAGAGGGAGACTGTTTGTATTGTTGATGTGGCAAAATCAATTTGTGATACATCTCTTCACTCCCAGGTAAGTCCAGACAGAGGAGACACTCTGGCCTCATTTCACACAACCTATCATAACACACACACACACACACACACACACTCCTCACCGCCTTCTTTTTCCTACGTCCTCCTCTGGGCTCCTGGGGTTCTGAAGAGGCGTTGACCGGCCAGGCACGACCCGATTGGTCTGTTCTGAAGAGAAGTACTTCCTGGTCCTCCTCTGTTTGACCTGGAGGCTGAACAAAAAGAGAGGGAGAGGGTTATGAAGACTAACATAGAACAGAAAAAACACATGCAAGCACAACACTCAAACACAATTCATCACATAGCAGACATTACGGTAGCAGCACATTCATTATTCTACAGTAAAATAAAATTATCCAGTGTTATTGTAAGAGGAACACGACAGTTGATAAGGCCGTTTTTCCATGGCTGGGTGGGTTTACAGGAACACTTACAGAATAACGGCACACTGATAATGCAATAACTTACACACACCATCAAACAAGGCAACAGTAAACATGTTGTCCCCCCCAGCCTAATTAGTGACATCAATTAGAGCTCAAACGGGACAGAAGATTTGATTGTTCAAAGTTTGGAATTTCAGTTGATTACTATAGCGCCCCCCTTAGGTCGATTAGTGTTATTTTGTAGATGCCGGAAATCTATGGCAAGATGCATCATTCACCCAAGTTTCGTCAAAATCAGGCCAGTGGTGACTGAGATTTTGCGTGTGACTAACGTACGAATGGATGGAGACAGATCCATAGTCCCGCCCTCCGATTTCATCATGGGGGACAATAACGTTGTTTAAGCCCTCCTAATTTCTACCAGCATGTTAAATGTGCAACCAGAGGAAAATAAACTCTAGACCACCTTTACTTCACACACAGAGATGCATACAAAGCTCTCCCTCGCCCTCCATTTGGCAAATCTGACCATAACTCTATCCTCCTGATTCCTGCTTATGAGCAAAAACTAAAGCAGGAAGCACCAGTGACTCGGTTAATAAAAAAATTGTCAGATGATGCAGATGCTAAGCTACAGGACTGTTTTGCTAGCACAGACTGGAACATGTTCCGGGATTCTTCAGATAGCATTGAGGAGTACACCACATCAGTCACTGGCTTCATCAATAAGTGCATCGATGACGTCGTCCCCACAGTGACCGTACGTACATACCCCAACCAGAAGCCATGGATTACAGGCAACATCCGCACTGAGCTAAAAGGGTAGAGCTGCCGCTTTCAAGGAGCGGGACTCTAACCTGGACGCTTATAAGAAATCCCGCTATGCCCTCCGACGAACCATCAAACAGGCAAAGAGTCAATACAGGACTAAGATTGAATCGTACTACACCGGCTCTGACACTCGTCGGATGTGGCAGGGCTTGAAAACTATTAGACTACAAAGGGAAGCACAGCCGCGAGCTGCCCAGTGACACAAGCCTACCAGACGAGCTAAACCACTTCTATGCTCGCTTCGAGGCAAGCAACATTGAAGCATGCATGAGAGCACCAGATGTTCCGGATGACTATGTGATCACGCTCTCCGTAGCCGATGTGAGTAAGACTTTAAAGCAGTTCAACATTCACAAGGCTGCAGGGCCAGACGGATTACCAGGATGTGTACTTCGAGCATGTGCTGACCAACTGGCAAGTGTCTTCACCAACATTTTCAACATGTCCCTGACTGAGTCTGTAATACCAACATGTTTCAAGCAGACCACCATAGTCCCGTGCCCAAGGACACTAAGATAACCTGCCTAAATGACTACCGACCCGTAGCACTGACGTCTGTAGCCATGAAGTGCATAGTCACTAACTCTACCCACATGTACAAATTACCTCAACTAGCCGGTGCCCCCGCACATTGACTCTGCACCGGTACCCTACTGTTATTTTATTTTACTTCGGCTCTTTTTTTCTCAACACTTTTTTGTTGTTGTTGTTTTATTTTACTTTTTTATTAAGAAATAAATGCATTGTTGGTTAAGGGCTGTAAGTAAGCATTTCACGGTAATGTCACCTGTTGTATTTGGCGCATGTGGCAAATAAAATTTGATTTGATTTGAGACAATAGAAATCATCAAAAGAAAAAGGACAGAGCCCTCCACACGACCTCTCCAATCAGTCTTGCGAGAGAGCTTGTATGACTGCTGGGTGTATCACTAACCATGATCAAAAAAGGCAACAGTAAACATGCAGTCCCCTACGAATGATGCAGCGCCCCCCTTGGGCCAATCAGTGTAATTTTGTAAACACGTCTATGGCAAGACGCATCATTCACCAAGTTTCGCATGGGTTAGCTAGACTCATATCCCTGAGCATGTGTGCCAAATTTCAGCACTCTGAGTCAAACAGATCAAGAGATAAACACGTGCCCGTTATAGCGCCACTGCGTGGTTGATATGAATGTACTTTGTTATGTTGAGTCCTGACAGTGTTTGCAACATGTGCACAAAATTGTGTTACAATACGAATATCCTTGACTGATTTATACGCATTTGTGCCAGACCACGGCCACGTGAATGTTTATTGGTTGTTTTAGGTACTAGTCTGAAAACATTTGTCCATAGATGCCACATATCAAGTTTCGCACAGATCGGTCATTCGGTGCCAGAAGATGAGTGTTTTCCACACAAAAAAACAAAATGGTGGAAAATCCATAATGGCAGACCTTATGGGTCCCTGAGGCATATTTCTTTCCTTGTGAGGAGATGCACCCATGTACTGAATTTCATGACTTCAGGTCAAACGGGGTGAGGTGCGTGACCTTTCAAAGTTTGCATTTTCAATCTCATTATAGCGCCACCATCTAGCCAATCAGTGTAATTTTGTAAATGCCAGATCTCTATGGCAAGACACATCATTCCCCCAAGTTTCGTCAAAATCGGGCTAGTGCTGTCTGAGATATCGCGTGTGGCTAACGTACGAACGGAGACCGATCCACAGTCCCCTCCCCGATTTCATCGTGGGGGACAATGAAGAGTGTGGAATAACTCCAACAGCCACACCCTCACTGAGGAGTCTGAAGAGATTATAGCAGATCTCACCAAGAGAGGAACAGTAATACATTAGCCTACTTCTCCATATTCTTATTCTCCTCACTAATGAAAAGAGAAGCAACACAGAAAAACCTAACTGAGGAGAGGCGGAGGAGAGAGTTCACAATCAGACAGCTCACTAGAGCAGGGTTCCCCAACTGGCGGACCTCTGACCATCCTGTCAAGAAAAGAAATTGGCCCGCGGCTGAATCGAGTTGGAAATCCCTGCACTAGAGGGTTTCATTCAAAGCTGACATGACAGAGAGAGGGGGGGGGAGGAAAAAGAAGGGGGGGGAGGAAAGAGAGAGAGGGGGAATAGCAGAGGACATTCAAGGAGTGCGAGAGAAGTGAAAGAGAGACAGCTTTGGCTACGATGATTACCACCACTAACAATAGACACGGGCCATACCCTTTCCTAAAAAAAAACACCAAAAGCAAGTAGAGCGTTTCACTGAAGGAGAAAGTCTTTGATCCTTGAAAACCACCCATAACCCCTCTGTCATAAAAAAAAAATTATTTAAAAAAAATCCTACAATAAATTCAGAGTTGTAAACAAACCACAGATTAGGTCTGTAAAGCTTTAATACACACTGGTGAATTAACAAGTGGTTGTGGGATATTATGACCATGTAGTGAGCACTAGCCAGCCTCTGTAGCTCAGCTGGTAGAGCACGGCGCTTGTAACGCCAGGGTAGTGGGTTCGATCCCCGGGACCACCCATACACAAAAAAATAATAATATGTATGCACGCATGACTGTCAGTCGCTTTGGATAAAAGCGTCTGCTAAATGGCATATTATTATATTATATTATATTATATTATAAGATCGCGTGTGCAGTCTGTATATCAGGGAGGTGTTGGATGGTGGCGCAGGTTTGCATTCAAGGCATGACCACAGCCAAGGACAGAAAGAACAGTGCGGCAAGTGTTAGCCATAACTCTCTACTAATGACTACCAACGCTCAGTCAGTAAACCCAATGACACACACACAGGAAAAGTAGACCGCCGCAGACTAACAGCGATTGTATTTTCTAATAAATGTTTAGATGTGATGTTGTTTTTGAAGATACCTCAGCTTTGAGTGTCAAATTCCTCATGCCTGGTGGAAGATGGATGACGCAATAACAGCTTTAATTTGAGCCACTTGTGTATTAAAAGTGGAGTTATGAGCTCTCTATTTGGATAAACCCATACCAGGGCAGGAGAGAATGCTAGGGAACACATCTGACTGGGGTAGATGTGTTGGGAGGGTATATACTCTACAACACTAGATTCATATTAAAGACAACTCTTACTGCTAACAGGAGAGAATATACAATTCTAGACAGGCTTTCAGTCAGCAGGTATTCAGAGAGAAAGGCAGGCAGGCAGGCAGAGACAGACAGACAGACATGGGTAAAGCAGTCAATCAGCCTGCAGGCTTGTTGCTATTGAGCACTCAGTCAGTCAGCTGACAGTGATTTAGTTTGTTCTAAAGTGCTAGTAGTCATCTCCACAAGAGTAGCACATACTTACAGTAGGCTACTACCTTATCCTCTTGGCTCCCTGAGGGGTAAGGGAGGCAGAGTCTAGAATGCCCGTCCCTCCCTCCCTCCCTATACACCTCCACTCACCCTGTCTGATTTCCCAGGTTGCTGTGCAGCACGGTTCTCCTTGGCTTTACGGGCTGATTCCAGCTGGGTCTTCAGTTTCTCCATCAGAGCCTAAAGGTGACACACATTTAAAAACTTCACATGTTCCTTGACAGCACCCCGCCCACACTAATGATTTAAAGACGTTACCTGTCTGGATTTCTCGTACACAGAGTGCTGTTTCTCCATCCATCCATAACACACTGAATTACATTTAACAACCTCTCCTGATCGTATTTGACCACTACAAGAGGCTGACTGTTCAATCAGTGATTCTACTAAACATAGTAGTATGGTGGTGTCCTTCACCCCTGCAGCCCTTCCCATGAGTCTAAATATTAAAGCCTACTGAATAAGAGATGTTCTCACCACCATCTCCTTCTAACCCTCTGTCTCATGAGAGGGATGTGGATAATGTGGAAAAGCAGCAGAAGAAGAAGCCACTGAGTGTGTGTGTGTGTGTGTGTGTGTGTGTGTGTGTGTGTGTGTGTGTGTGTTCTTGCCTGGCCCATCTCCACCAGGAACCTTGTCAGTTAAGAAGAGCTGCCTGTGACTGGACACTGTCAGAGCAGACAGTCTGAAGGGGATATAGAAAAGTAGTGGCCACATCCACACTCAGTCCTCTGAAGGGGATATAGAAAAGTAGTGGCCACATCCACACTCAGTCCTCTGAAGGGGATATAGAAAAGTAGTGGCCACATCCACACTCAGTCCTCTGAAGCCTGTCTCTAGTGACAGATGCCCATGCTGTTAATCTATAGGGTATACAAGTACACAGTTAAAAGGCAATTAACAAACACACACATCAACCCAGTGTCTATCAAACCAGGGGAACTTAGTGGTCTGCTATAGAGTAGTCAAGGGCCAGTCAAACTGTCTGTTATAAATGTGTGTTATATAGTACTGAGGCCAGTAAAACCTGTATGGATTGACATACAGAGATGGATGGGGGTTGAGTGGCCTGAGTGAGTGCTATAAAATGAGTCGTTTGCTTTGATCAAGGAGAGCGAGAGAGAGCTGTGGGACCTGATATGCTAGGGGAAGGGCCTATGGGCAGGGGTGTAAGGAAAGCGCCTAGAATGGGGAATTGTCTGTCTTTTTTTGTGTGACCAGGTAGGATAAGGACAGGAAACACGGCGCATGTGGTCGACCTCACCGTGTTACCCATAATCTCTGCCTTCACCAGCCTGGCCCCCAGTTTGTTCATCTCTTCATCTGTGAGGATCGGTACCTCTTCCTCCTCCTCACTCGAACTGTCACTACTGCTCTCAGATCTGAAGACACAGGGGAAAAGTGAAATTAAGCAAAGACAACAAGGGGTCCACATTGTAAACATCAGACACCTGTGTGTGGTAGTGTGTGTTAGAGAGATAAATAGCAGCATGGGAACAGACACACCGATCCATCAGGACCTTATAGCTGTTCTGCTCTCCTCTCCCCTGATGGCTCTCTCTCTCTATCCCTCCCTCCCACGCCACCCTTCGCTCTCTTTCCGGTCCATTTCCTTGCTCTCTTTCTCACTCCATCCCTTTCTAACCCACCCCCCTCTCTCTTTCTGCCATGTTCTATCTGATGGTCGTCGTCGTCTCAGAAACAGGCTTCTTCTGTCTCGTTCCCTCCAGACTGTTTCTCTCCTCACACATTACCTTCTTCTAAAACGGCACCTTCATTTCACGCTGCAGAGGTTTAAAGGGCTTCTGGGTGCAGGTTTAACTTAATGACTTAGCTAATGATAGAGAGAGAAGGGGGAGCGGTGGAGCAATAAGGACGGAGAGAAAGAGAGAGAAAGGTGGTGGAAAGAGGAATAGAAGAATGAGGAGAGATGGGAGAGAGAGATGGGTATAGAGGGAGTGAAGGCGAGAAAAAGAGACAGTGAATATGAACGAGAGAAAATCCAGTTAATTCAGTGAGCATTCTATGGTGCGTGAAGTGATAACTGCTGCTTTGGAACGGCTAAACGGTCACTGTGCAGACTGTCTGATGAACGGAGGGAAAGATTGTGTGTAAAAAGAGAGGAGAAGGTCAAGTGGAGGACAGAATCGTCTGAGGGGGTCATTTTAAAGTTAGGATGAAGTGATGAAAGGTTTTCCCCATCAGTAGACAGGAACAGGGTCAAGGACAGTGTGTGTAGAAAAATACAATCTTAGTCTTACAGAGAATAAATGACTTCAGGTTCAGAGTTCAGATATTCAGAGAATCTTCTGGGGATTGGAAGAATGCTTCTACAAGTTCAGTCTAGCCAATAGCTAAACATCTCTAGTACCGATAAATCATATTCAGTTGAAATGTAGTGCATCCAAGCATATTAGAGATGTTAGATGAGTGATTAGTAGAGGGGGGAGAGGAAGCCAAAATTAACTGTTGGAACAGTGCTATGGCCTCTGACCTGGATGATGTCACTGCAGGCCTGTTGCTGCTATGACCCTGGTCAGGAGAGGACATGGTAATCCCAGACTCCCTCTCTTTATCCTGCTCTGGTTTTCCTGAAGCAGATTTCTGTCCGGAGCTGCTCTTCCTCCAGGCCGGACCACTGCTCTTCCGATCCGACTCCTCATCGTCAGACACAGGTTTCAGGAAACCCATGGAAGTTCGGGCCGGAGCAGGGGCTGACACTCCGTCTAGAAAATAAATGTATCAGTAGAGTGTGTGTGTGTATATTTGTGTGTGTGGAACAAGGTACTACACTCAACTCACCTCCATCATCATCGTCAGCAGGCTTGAGGAAGCGACTTTTCAGAGCTCCGAGGGAGAGGGGAGGCAGACTCCGGCCTAGCCCAGAGCCAAGGCTCTCATCCGCACCTCTGTCTCTGGGTCTGTCCCCCTCTCTGTCTCTATCTGTATCCCTCGCTCTACCTCCATCCCGGTCACTAGGTCTACCTCCATCCCTCTCTCTATCCCGGTCACTAGGTCTACCTCCATCCCTCTCTCTATTCCGGTCACTAGGTCTACCTCCATCCTGGTCACTAGGTCTACCTCCATCCCTCTCTCTATCCCGGTCACTAGGTCTACCTCCATCCCTCTCTCTATCCCGGTCACTAGGTCTACCTCCATCCCTCTCTCTATCCCGGTCACTAGGTCTACCTCCATCCCTCTCTCTATCCCGGTCACTAGGTCTACCTCCATCCCTCTCTCTATTGCGGTCACTAGGTCTACCTCCATCCCTCTCTCTATCCCGATCACTATGTCTACCTCCATCTCTATCCCTCTCTTTCTCTCCAGGTAAGGAGTCCCTACCCTTGTCTGGTCTCCTCCACCTCTCTCTATCCATCCCCTCCTCTCCTTTCCTCCACCTCTCTCTGCCCATTCCCGCTTCCTCCCCTCCCCTCCATCTTTCTCCGTCTCTCCCCTCTCCTCTCCTGTATCCATACACAGCAATCTCAGCCTCATCCATCCTCTTCTGAAACTTCTCCATGGACTGCATGTGAGAAACACAAATATAATACATACACACAAGTGAGTGGTGTGATATGATGTTCCCATGGTGCATTGCAATGTACCTAAGTTGTAGTTTGGCATGAGCTTTCTAACTTTTGAAAGACAGGGAGTGCCGACCCTGCATAGAGGGAATTAACCAGGGAGATAGGGAGAGAGTCTGAAGTAGGAATGCATATGGAAGGATGCACGTTGTAGAATTTCTGTGCATGTGAGAATGTTTATATAGTTAGCTGTTTATACAGGTGGTTTTTGTATTCGTTATGTCTGTCTACCGGTGTATGCTTGTGCATATGGTTGAGAGTGAGTGTGTGTACTCTCACCCCATATCGCTCTGCCACTATGACCTCCAGACTGCGTTGCTCTCTCTCCGCCTGCTCTCTCATCCTCTGGTAAGACTTCCTGAGCCAACCTAGTCCTCCATCATCTACAATTGCAGCTACAGACAGAGGGGGATGGGGGAGAGAGGGTGAGGAGAGACAGGGTGAGGAAGTAAGAAGGGAGGGAACAGAGCGATGGACAGAATGACCAGAGGATGGAGGGGAATAATTAGAGTTAAACTTTTATCTGTGGGAAATCAGTGTTCTTTCACTGAGAACAGAACATCATTGTCAACTTCCCAAGAGAACAGCTAGGCCTCACCCTCTTCTCCGGAACACAGCACAGAGAATGGGAACATTTCACATCTGCCTTCCCCAGAGAAGACATCCCCTTCCCCTCCCTCAATCTCTTTTCTCTCAAAATGTATGTGTGCGCGCATGTGAGTTTGTCAAAAGCCCAAGTTAAAAGTTATGTTTAAACCCCCCCTCCATTCACACACACACACCTCTTCATTACCCTCTCAGTCAAACCAGGGATGACGAAAACATTCCCTTCTGACACACACAGCTTACAGAGATAAGAGAGTCTGTACTGTCCATGTCTGTATTTAGGAGTTTGGTTTGCATACGTAAGTGACAGTGTGCGTCACTGTCTGTGTGAGTGTGTCTTAAGTCTGCTTCTTCTGCCACGCTGTTAAAGTAAAGCTCACTCAGGAGATGGCAGAGTGTACCCTTCTGAGTGGAGACGCTTAACAGAACCAAGCCCCTCTCTCTGTACCTCTTACTTTTTAAATGTTCCTCTCTCACATCTCTCAATACTGCCTGCCTCCCTCTTTCTCTCAGCAATCTCTTTCTGCCTGCACTCCTCTCCACACACTCTGCCTGCCTCCACTCTCTCTCGTTGTCCTTCTGCCTGCCAGAAATGCTTTACCCGATTTGCCCTGACAGTGTCTCCCTCTCCCTCCTTCTCTCACTCCTATTTTCCCCTCTCTTATTTATCTCCTCCTTATATCTCCCTCAGTCGGTCTGTCTGTCTGTCCGTCCGTCTGTGATTTACGTAGTGTCTGGGCCCTCAGTGCCTGTACACACAGTGAACCATTAACCCACCCCTCCCCTCTCAGAGACAGACAGAGAGGAGGGGGAGTCCTAGCACAGACGGAGGGGAGGGGGGAGTCCTAGCACAGACGGAGGGTAGGGGTGAGTCCTAGCACAGACGGAGGGGAGGCGGGAGTCCTAGCACAGACGGAGGGGGAGTCCTAGCACAGACGGAGGGGAGGCGGGAGTCCTAGCACAGACGGAGGGGAGGGGGGAGTCCTAGCACAGACGGAGGGGAGGCGGGAGTCCTAGCACAGACGGAGGGGAGGGGGGAGTCCTAGCACAGACGGAGGGGAGGCGGGAGTCCTAGCACAGACGGAGGGGAGGCGGGAGTCCTAGCACAGACGGAGGGGAGGGGGGGGAGTCCTAGCACAGACGGAGGGGAGGCGGGAGTCCTAGCACAGACGGAGGGGGAGGCGGGAGTCCTAGCACAGACGGAGGGAGGCGGGAGTCCTAGCACAGACGGAGGGGAGGGGGGAGTCCTAGCACAGACGGAGGGGAGGGGGGAGTCCTAGCACAGACGGAGGGGGAGGGGGGAGTCCTAGCACAGACGGAGGGGGAGGGGAGTCCTAGCACAGACGGAGGGGGAGGGGGAGTCCTAGCACAGACGGAGGGGGAGGCGGGAGTCCTAGCACAGACGGAGGGGAGGGGGGGAGTCCTAGCACAGACGGAGGGGAGGGGGGAGTCCTAGCACAGACGGAGGGGGGGGGGAGTCCTAGCACAGACAGAGGGGAGGGAGAGTCCTAGCACAGACGGAGGGGAGGGGGGAGTCCTAGCACAGACGGAGGGGAGGGGGGAGTCCCTAGCACAGACGGAGGGGAGGGGGGAGCCCTAGCACAGACGGAGGGGAGGGGGAGTCCTAGCACAGACAGAGGGGGAGTCCTAGCACAGACGGAGGGGAGGGAGAGTCCTAGCACAGACGGAGGGGGAGTCCTAGCACAGACGGAGGGGAGGGAGAGTCCTAGCACAGACGGAGGGGGGGGGGGAGTCCTAGCACAGACGGAGGGGAGGGGGAGTCCTAGCACAGACGGAGGAGGGAGTCTAGCACAGACGGAGGGGAGGGAGAGTCCTAGCACAGACGGGAGGGGGAGGGGGGAGTCCTAGCACAGACGGAGGGGAGGGAGAGTCCTAGCACATACGGAGGGGAGGGGGAGTCCTAGCACATACGGAGGGGATGGGGAGTCCTAGCACAGACAGGAGGGGGAGTCCTAGCACAGACGGAGGGGGAGGGGGAGTCCTAGCACAGACGGAGGGGAGGGAGAGTCCTAGCACAGACGGAGGGGAGGGGGGAGTCCTAGCACAGACGGAGGGGAGGGGGAGTCCTAGCACAGACGGAGGGGAGGGGGGAGTCCTAGCACAGACTGAGGGGAGGGGGGAGTCCTAGCACAGACGGAGGGGAGGGGGAGTCCTAGCACAGACGGAGGGGAGGGGGAGTCCTAGCACAGACGGAGGGGAGGGGGAGTCCTAGCACAGACAGAGGGGAGGGGGAGTCCTAGCACAGACGGAGGGGGAGGGGGGAGTCCTAGCACAGACGGAGGGGAGGGGGAGTCCTAGCACAGACGGAGGGGGAGGGGGAGTCCTAGCACAGACGGAGGGGAGGGGGAGTCCTAGCACAGACGGAGGGGGAGGGGGAGTCCTAGCACAGACGGAGGGGGAGGGGGGAGTCCTAGCACAGACGGAGGGGGGGGGGGAGTCCTAGCACAGACGGAGGGGAGGGGGAGTCCTAGCACAGACGGAGGGGAGGGGGAGTCCTAGCACAGACGGAGGGGAGGGGGAGTCCTAGCACAGACGGAGGGGAGGGGGGAGTCCTAGCACAGACGGAGGGGAGGGGGGAGTCCTAGCACAGAGGGGTTGACCAAAGACTGGGCTGATATAGAGAGTTGTGTACATGGGTTTGATGATTCAACTTCAGGTACAAGTGTGAGAGCAGAAAATATTTAAATAATAATATAATATGCCATTTAGCAGACGCTTTTATCCAAAGCGACTTACAGTCATGCGTGCATACATTTTTGTGTATGGGTGGTCCCGGGGATCGAACCCACTACCTTGGCGTTACAAGCGCCGTGCTCTACCAGCTGAGCTACAGAGGACCACAAATTTATGTAGTATGACGTTGTGTAGGGGGTTAGATTTACCTTTTTTAACCACATTACTGGCCTTCTCTTCTGGGGGCAGGCCACTCCCCCCATCCTTCCAGAACGGGTTCAACTCCAGCTTGTGCAGACCTGCCTAGGGCACCACACACACACAGCAATTGTCAAGTCCCTTGTCCCTGCTCAGTTTTGCACTTTTGGTTGCCCAGGTAACCAACAGATGAGGTGAGGCAATCAACTTCCATCAACCTTCCATTTAAACATAGCGAGCACACACACCTGCTCGATGACCCGGGCCTTATCTTTCTCCTCCGCTTTCAGCCTTTCTTTCTCAGCCCTCTTCTCTGCTGTTGACGTTGTTCTCATTGTCAAGAAGTCAAAGGTCATCCACTCATCTCTCTAGCGGATGGATGGCGACAGGGATAGAGAGAGAGGGGAATGGACAAAACACATGAATCATGTTATGAAATGTTGTCTGACAATAACATCAACCCAATCAATAAAGAAATCAATATAGAAAATAAA
Source organism: Coregonus clupeaformis (assembly GCF_020615455.1). Taxonomy (NCBI): domain Eukaryota; kingdom Metazoa; phylum Chordata; class Actinopteri; order Salmoniformes; family Salmonidae; genus Coregonus; species Coregonus clupeaformis. The sequence continues at coordinate 41,630,770 of NC_059196.1, forward strand.
ATCATTATGTACATGGGTTCATAACCCCCAACACATAAACGATCAATGCTAATATGACTATCAAGCCATTATCTAGGATCCTAACAAAAAGCCTATTTTAAGACCAGTGATTTCTCTCACTGATCAGGCTGTTACACACAGACAGACAAAAACACACACAGTGGGGGTAAATCTAATAAGGGAAGGTGTGCGACTGTGTGTGTGTGACAGCATTAGTAAAATCAAAACAGGTGGCTGCGCCACTATGTAAAAACATTGTAGATTGCAGGAAAGGTGTTCATAAACGCAAAAATCTCTTGAGTCCAAAGTGGGGCAGAGCACCCCTCCGGACCACCCCTCCTTACTCATCAACACCACCTTGTTCGAAAATCCTGGAGAGAAACCTGAAAAAGCCTGGTTATTGATTGTTGATGGTGACACAGGCTGTGTATCGATCAGAGGCTCTATTGATCCCATCTCCTAGAAACACACACACACAATAAGCATTTCACTGCACCTTTTACACCTGCTTGAAAATGTGGACGTAACGAATATAATTTGATTTGGAAGAAAAAAAAATGCACAGACACACTTCCTAGATCATACAGCTCAATAAGACGACACCACTATGTAAACCAAGAGCAGCGTAGAACCCTCCAGCTCAACCCCCATCTTGACTACCTTGCCTAGCTACTTGTTCTCTTAGGGCATCAATGAAAGATGGGGCAGGTTTGATAATGCTGTGTTTTTTTTTGTTGCTGCCTCTGATACTGGGGGCCTTGAACATGCGCAAGGCATCATGAAATCAGCAGATTATCAGGTGTTTTGTAGTCCAGTGTTCAACCCAGTGTCCAAAAACTAGGTCTCTGTTGAAGGTTATGAGTCTTTCAGCAGGACAATGATCCCAACAATGCATCAAAAAGCACCCAGGAATGGTTAAAGGGATACTTGGGGATTCTGGTAGTGAGGCCCTATATCTACTTTTTTTTATGTCTCTGTGTCCAGTATGATGGAAGTTAGAGGTAGTTTTGCGAGCAAATGCTAACTAGTGTTAGCAGATAACCATAGACTTCTAGTCATTGTGCTAACGCTAGTTAAACATTCAAAAGGCACTCGCACATCTGTGCTATCTTTGTTGCAGGTGCATGGTAACAGTTGAATAAGATGAGAAAAAAGAAGAAACCTGCACACTGCTCTTGCTAGTATCACTGCTCTTTATTAAGCTTTACGTATCGGCCTCAAGGCCTTAGTCAGAGCTTTTTAGCAATTGCGCTAGTGCTAGTTAGCAACTTCCTTCAAACTGCACACAGAGACATAAAAATGGAATCCACAAGTGCATCGGACTCTGGGGAAGTAGATACAGTGAGGAAAAATAGTATTTGATCCCCTGCTGATTTCGTACGTTTGCCCACTGACAAAGACATGATCAGTCTATAGTTTTAATGGTAGGTTTATTTGAACAGTGAGAGACAGAATAACAACAAAAAAATCCAGAAAAACGCATGTCAAAAATGTTATAAATTGATTAGCATTTTAATTAGGGAAATAAGTATTTGACCCCTCTGCAAAACATGCCTTATTACTTGGTGGCAAAACCCTTGTTGGCAATCACAGAGGTCAGATATTTCTTGTAGTTGGCCACCAGGTTTGCACACATCTCAGGAGGGATATTGTCCCACACCTCTTTGCAGATCTTCTCCAAGTCATTAAGGTTTCGAGCCTGACGTTTGGCAACTCGAACCTTCAGCTCCCTCCACAGATTTTCTATGGAATTAAGGTCTGGAGACTGGCTAGGCCACTCCAGGACCTTAATGTGCTTCTTCTTGAGCCACTCCTTTGTTGCCTTGGCCGTGTGTTTTGGGTCATTGTCATGCTGGAATACCCATCCACGACCCATTTTCAATGCCCTGGCTGAGGGACGGAGGTTCTCACCCAAGATTTGACGGTACATGGCCCCGTCCATCGTCCCTTTGATGCGGTGAAGTTGTCCTGTCCCCTTAGCAGAAAAACACCTCCAAAGCATAATGTTTTCACCTCAATGTTTGATGGTGTTCTTGGGGTCATAGGCAGCATTCCTCCTCCTCCAAACACGGCGAGTTGAGTTGATGTCAAAGAGCTCCATTTTGGTCTCATCTGACAACAACACTGTCACCCAGATCTCCTCTGAATCATTCAGATGTTCATTGGCAAACTTCAGACGGGCATGTATATGTGCTTTCTTGAGCAGGGGGACCTTGCGGGCGCTGCAGGATTTCAGTCCTTCACGGCGTAGTGTGTTACCAATTGTTTTCTTGGTGACTATGTTCCCAGCTGCCTTGAGATCATTGACAAGATCCTCCCGTGTAGTTCTGGGCTGATTCCTCACCGTTCTCATGATCATTGCAACTCCACGAGGTGAGATCTTGTATGGAGCCCAAGGCTGAGGGAGATTGACAGTTCTTTTGTGTTTCTTCCATTTGCGAATAATCGCACCAACTGTTGTCACCTTCTCACCAAGCTGCTTGGCGATGGTCTTGTAGCCCATTCCAGCCTTGTGTAGGTCTACAATCTTGTCCCTGACATCCGTGGAGAGCTCTTTGGTCTTGGCCATGGTGGAGAGTTTGGAATCTGATTGATTGATGGCTTCTGTGGACAGGTGTCTTTTATACAGGTAACAAGCTGAGATTAGGGGCACTCCCTTAAAGAGTGTGCTCCTAATTTCAGCTCGTTACCTGTATAAAAGACACCTGGGAGCCAGAAAAAGGGCCTCATTGCCAAAATCCCAAAGTACCCCTTTATGAAGAGATGCTGGACAGTTTGAGTGGCAAGCGAAGAGACCAGATCTGAATCACATCCAAAACCTATGGAGAGATCTGAAAACAGCAGTTGTTGGAGGGCACCAATGTTCCCTCAATTTTTTTTTAGGTACAGACACATTTCAGGTCTGCTGAGCGCAAAGTTGAATGTTGTGAAAATTCTGTGCAACTTCCGGCGCACGTTTACTGTGAACACTGAGGCTGTACCCGCTTTACATTACAGTTTTAACAGTGGCCAAGTCGGCTACTGTGGCAATTTGATCATAATGCAGGCCTACCAGAGTGGCCTACCATAAAACAATATATATATTATAAAAATGCATCCCATAACATTTTAACATGGAAATAGCTGTTCTATCATTCAGCCTACAGTAGCAGCCAATGTGTGGTGTTCAATGTAGGCCTACATTCCATGAGACTTTTGAAAAGAATAACATGCAGGGCTTGACATTAACCTGTTTATTCCCTTGTCCTTCAGACAAGGAGGTAGCTGAAAAAGTGTTTTTGCTACAACTCTGCCCACAACAGAATCTCTTGAACAGTTAGTTTTTCATACTAAGTCCTGCATAGTTTGTTTTGGTATTTTACATTGAAAGTGGCTAATGTTGCGTTGATTCGATCACAACTACAACAGTAGAGCGAAATGTTGAGTGGAAAACTCTAGAAAGTGGAGTGAAGTTCAATCTCTTGCTTTTCTGCATGGGCTGATCTTTATTTTGCGGGGCAGTCCGAGGGGAGCTGCGCGCATGCGCGCAGATTAGAAGGAACATTGGAGGGCACCCCTCAAATATTAAAAAATTAGAGTAATTTGCTGCTGAAAAGTGGGCCAAATTGTCAGTAGAATGATGCAGCAAGTTCATTAATAGCTACAATAAGTGTTTGTCTGCAGTTATCTTGGCCAAAGCCTGTGCAACCAAGTACTAGCTCCGGGGTGACAATAATTTTGTCGATGCCATTTTCTTTATTTTCAATTAAAATTGTAAACTTAAGGTTACGAAAATAAAATGGGTTCTGCAATGTTGAAAATCCAATAACAAGGTGCGGTGACAGACATTTTTTATGTCTACTTATTTGATCAGAAATAGGGAATGATTTAAGAAAAGTGTGAGGGTGCCAATATATTTGGCCGCAACTATGTGATCGTATACAAATGTAAGCAAGGTTTGAAATTAATATGCTTTAATCAAATATTATATCGGTCTTGCAGTTAATTAGCAGTCTACAAATAATTTTTCTTTATGTTCCGGCCCCTTGACCATCCGCTCAATAAATGTTTTTACCCACGGCTGAATCTATGTAGTTGATGATCCCTGTGTTAGGGTTTACCGGTGCTGTGGAGGGGGATGGATGGGGGTGTTACCTGGTTGTTCTCGGCTGGGGTAGGGCTGCTGTCTGTGGGCTTGGCCTCAGACTTGGCAGGAATCTTCCAGGCTTTACCCGATGCCTCTGCCTGGGGCTGGGCCTCAACCCACTCATCCTCTGACCCCTGTAGGGAGAGAAAAGAGGGCTAAAATTGACACAGTGCCTTCAGAAAGTATTCATACACCTCGACTTACTCCACATTTTGTTGTGTTAGAGCCAGAATTCAAAATTGATTAAATTGATTTTTTCCCCCTCACCCATCTACAAACAATACCCCATAATGACAAAGTGACAACATGTTTAGAAATGTTTACAAATGTATTGAAAAATAAATACAGAAAAAATAAAAAATTACATAAGTATTCACACCCATGAGTCAATACTTTGTAGAAGCACCTTTGGCAGTGATTACAGCTGTGAGTCTTTCTGGGTAAGTCTCTAAGAGCATGGCACACATGGATTGTGCAACATTTGCCCATTATTCTTTTCAAAATTCTTCAAGCTCTGTCAAATTGGTTGTTGATCATTGCTAGACAACCATTTTCAGGTCTTGCCATAGATTTTCAAGTAGATTTAAACCAAAACTGTAACTTGGCCAATCAGGAACATTCACTGTCTTCTTGGTAAGTCACTCCAGTGTATATTTGGCCTTGTGTTTTAGGTTATTGTCCTGCTGAAAAAAAGTGAATTAATCTCCCAGTGTCTGGTGGAAAGCAGACAACCAGGTTTTCCTCTAGGATTTTGCCTGTGCTTAGCTCCATTCCGTTAATTTTTATCCTGAAAACTCACCAGTCCTTAGTCCTTAACAAGCATTTCAATTTTGGAGAATCTCTTATAAAATGGGTCAAAATCATGTATAGTAACCCTAGGTGTAAAATAGTAAATAATGGCTATTTCTCAGAAAGTTTTAAACTGTCAAGAGGAGTGAAACAAGGTTGTCCACTATCGGCATATCTATTTATTGTGGCCATGGAGATGTTAGCTATATAATCAGATCCAATAATAATATCAGAGGATTAGAAATACAGGGCTTAAAAACAAAGGTGTCATTGTACGCTGATGATTCATGTTTTCTTAAATCCACAACTAGAGTCCCTCCACAGCCTCATAGAGGATCTAGATACATTTTCTAACCTCTCTGGATTACAACCAAATTATGACAAATGTACTATATTACGTATTGGATCACTAAAAATACAATTTTTACATTACCATGTAGTTTACCAATTAAATGGTCTGATGGTGATGTGGATATACCCGGAATACATATACCAAAGAAAATAAATGATCTCACTTCAATAAATTTTTATAGAAAGTTAGCAAAAATAGATAAGATCTTACTACCATGGAAAGGAAAATACCTGTCAATTTGTGGAAAAATCACCCTTATTAACTCTTTAGTATTATCCCAGTTTACCTATTTGCTTATGGTCTTGCCTACGCCTAGCGAACAGTTTTTTAAATTATATGAGAAAAAAATATTCAATTTTATTTGGAACGGCAAGCCAGACAAAATTAAAAGGGCATATTTATATAATGAATATGAATTAGGAGGACAGAAATTATTAAATATTAAAGCATTAGACCTATCACTAAAAGCTTCAGTCATATAAAAATTATACTTAAATCCGAACTGGTTTTCAAGCAAATTAGTAAGATTGTCTCACCCCATGTTCAAGAATAGCCTTTTCCCTTTATTCAGATTACAACCTCTCACTTTCAGTTATTTGAAAAGGAAATAATCTCCCAAATATCACTATTTCTAAAACAAGCCATAGAAAGTTGGTTGCAATTTCAATTTAATCCTCCAGAAACGACAGAACAAATAATGCAACAAACATTGTGGTTAAATTCAAATATACTAATTGACAAAAAAAACTTTATTTTTTGACAGAATGTTTAAAAAAGGTATAATCTTCATAAATGATATCATCGGTAGGACTGGCCCTCAAAATTGTCAAAGACTCCAGCCACCCTAGTCATAGACTGTTCTCTCCGCTACCGCACGGCAAGCGGTACCGGAGTGCCAAGTCTAGGTCCAAAAGACTTCTCAACAGCTTCTACCCCCAAGCCATAAGACTCCTGAACAGCTAATCATGGCTACCTGGACTATTTGCACTGCCCCCCCACCACATCCTTTTTACGCTGCTGCTACTCTGTTAAGTATTTATGCATAGTCACTTTAACTCTACCCACATGTACATATTACCTCAACTACCTCAACTAGCCGGTGCCCCCGCACATTGACTCTGCAACGGTACCCCCCTGTATATATAGCCTCCCTACTGTCACTTTATTTTACTTCTGCTCTTTTTTTCTCAACACTTTTTTGTTGTTGTTTTATTCTTACTTTTTTGTTTAAAATAAATGCACTGTTGGTTAAGGGCTGTAAGTAAGCATTTCACTGTAATGTCTGCACCTGTTGTATTCGGCGCATGTGACCAATAAAATTTGATTTGATTTGATTTGGAGTTATGTCGCACATGCAGCTAACAAAAACATATGGAAATGTCTGCTCTACCCAAAATTACAACCAAATAATTGCAGCCTTACCGCAAAAGTGGAAGAGGAAAGTGGAAGGGGGAGAAAGTAAGGAACTTGTCTGTCGGCCTTGCATTAAAGAACATAATTGGTTAAGGAAAACTGTGATAAATAAAAAAGTATATCAGTTTCACTTAAGGACCAAAGGATTGACAGCCGTCCCATATAGATTGCAAAATAGTTGGGAAGAGATCTTTGAAGTAACGATCCCATGGCATAGTGTTTATGAACTGACACGCAAAACGACACCGGATTCAAAAATTAGAATCTTTCAATTTAAATTATTATATAAAATTATTGCTACCAATAGAATGTTATTTATATGGGGGATACAATCTTCCCAGCTCTGCAAATTTTGCTGTGAAGAGACAGAATCATTAGATCATTTGTTTTGGTTCTGTCCATTTGTAGCTTGTTTTTGGACACAGGTCCAGAAATGGCTAAAGGATTGCAATATTTACCTGGAGCTAACCTTGCAGATAGCATTACTGGGTGATCTGAAAAGTCATAGTCAATCAATCAATAATATAATAATACTTTTAGCAAAAATGTTTATTTTTAATTCACAATCTGTAGAAGCAATGAGAATAGAAAGGTTCAGAACTTTTGTAAAACATCACAGTACGGTTGAAATATATATGGCAAATAGAAATCCTATATGGATGGTGTTAAGAGATAGATGGGAGGTATTGAATAGAGTTGAAGGATGGGACCAATAACAAATAACAACAAATAATAACAAAGATAGCTAATAATGTAAGCATACTGTGTCCATAATAAGTATATAGGTTGTATGTTGGGAGCTTTTGGGAAAGAGCACAGTTAGAAAGATATGGCATATAGAAGCAAACCGGATGGACATCATGAAAATGATCGGAGAGGTTGAGAGTAGATGAAGTTCAGGAGCAAAAAATAATATATATATATATATATATATATATATATATATAATATAATTATTGTAAAATTAACTCTGTCCATAAGGTGTAGATAGTAAGTATAGACCGGAAGTAGAGGCCTGGGCATTGTTGTTCACTAATTTACAAGTAGGGAAAGGATGGTGGGGGTTGAAAAGTAATAAAGGGGAGTATATATATATATATATATATATATATATTATATATATATATATATATATATATATATATATATAAAACATGGGGATTGGAAGTGATGCAGACAATTACATTGATAGAAGATACAATATATTTGCAATATTAAGCTGATCCATCCCCCCCCCAAAAAAAAAAAAAAAAAATGTACAAGCATACCCATAACATGATGCAGCCACCACTATGCTTGAAAATATGGAGAGTGGTACTCAGTAATGTGTTGTATTGGATTTGCCCCAAACATAACACTTTGTATTCAGGACAAACAGTGAATTGCTTTGCCAATTTTTTGGCAGTATTACTTTAGTGCCTTGTTGCAAACAGGATGCATGTTTTGGAATATTTTTATTCTGTACAGGCTTCCCTTTCACTCTGTCAATTAGGTTAGTATTGTGGAGTAACTACAATGTTGTTGATGTTGAATCTGTGCTTGCAATTCACTGCTTGACTGAGGGACCTTACCGACAATTGTATGTGTGAAGTATAGAAAAGAGGTAGTCATTCAAAAATCAAGTTAAACACTATTATTGCACACAGATGCAACTTATTAAGCAAAATGTTACTCCTGAACTTATTTAGGCTTGCCATAACAAAGGGGTTGAATACTTATTGACTCAAGACATTTCCGCTTTTAATTTTGTATTACCTTGTAAACATTTCTTTAAAAATTATTCCACTTTGACATTACGGGGTATTGTGTATAGGCCAGTGATCAAAAATCACAATTTAATCCATTTTAAATTCAGGCTGTTACAACATTTGGCAACATTACAACATTACAACGTTCTAATCCCCGAGCCGACTAGGTGAAAAATATGTCGATGTGCCCTTGAGCAAGGCACTTAACCCTAATTGCTCCTGTAAGTCGCTCTGGATAAGAGCGTCTGCTAAATGACTAAAATGTAAAATGTAAATATGTTCTGGATAGAGGAAAGGAAGCACAAGAGAGGGAAGGAGAGGGAATGTGAGATGCGAGAGAGAAAGAAAGAGGTGAGAGGAAAGGAGGGAGCAATACAATGGCGCTTACCTCTGAGCTGGCACTGGACCCATCTCCTCTCTGAGCTCTCTTCTCCTTCTTCTTCTTCTTTTCCTTCTTACTCTTCTTGGTCTTTTTCTCTTTCTTCTTCTTGGTTTTGCTTGAAACCTCCTGAAGGTGACAGAAATTAGTGGGCCTGATTAAATTATGCAAAACGAAGTGATCTTTATTAAGCCATGATAGATAGGATAAATGGATTGGAAACATCAATATGCTCAAGCTAGAGCTACAAAACCAGCTCAGCTCTAGATCTACTGTTGCTGTATGAGAACCAAATATTGACTTTGGGGTCAACCTTACTACTAGGCCATGCAGAGGATAGGGAGGTCACACAAGTGACCTCCTTAAAAGATAATGGGGTTACCAAAGCAACAACCTGCTGACCTGTTCTAGCTGCTGTAGTCGGAGGTCAACTTCAGGGAGCATCCAGGTGTCCTCTCCTCTCTGTCTCTTCAGCTCCTTCCTCTTCTCCTCCTTCTCATACTGCTGCTTCGCCTGGGGGAGGGGGAGATGAGGTGAGGGAGAGGAAGAAGGGAGAGCGGAGATGGAGATGAGGTGAGAGAGAGGGAGGAGAACGGAGATGAAGTGAAAGAGAGGGAGAGAGGAGATTTAGAGATAAATGGAGAGAGTTCAGATGACTTCCTCCAGGAAGCTTATCAGTCACCATTACACACACACACACACACACACACACACACACACACACCTCACACTGTTTATGAAGTCAACACAGCTGCTCAGGAGATAACATGGACCTGACTACTCTGTGTTGATGTTTTTGTGTGCATGAAATGCATATGTATGGTGTAAGGTGTTAAGTGAGTGTATGTGTCTTCTGAAGGAGGAATTTAACCATGCTAAACTGTATCCGGAGTGGTTGCGTCACAGCCCTTATCGCCCTGCAGCAGTGTTTGCCCTGCCATCCCCTGCAGACGCCACTACCTGACTGATGACACCTCATATTTACACACACACTATGGTGCGCCTCGATCAATCACACCACTGTAAACACTATCAATCTGCTTCCATTGATGCAAGCGTCCATCCGCCTTGTCATTTCCTTCCTGTCTTCAGAGGGCACAGCGTCTGTTGCTCCTTATTTCTCCCTAGTAATCTTTTGATCACCTGAGGCATGGTGGGTAGACATTCAGCAAACAGATATAGCTCTGCTATGTAGAACTTCGCCACCTAGTGTCTGCCATGCTCACATCACGACTGACTACCAGAGAGAGAATAACAGCATAGTACCGTAGCAGAGGCACCATGGGGGGAAAAGGGGTCATGTAAACAAGTGAATGTACTTGGGCAGGAATTGAAAAGGAATGCAAATAATGTTAGCTAGTTTCTACAAAGACTTAACATTTCAGTCAGTAGTGTTCGACTGTATAGTTCTAACAAACGTTTAAAAGGTAGTTAGCTTAGCCAATACTTAGCTAAGACTAAATAGGTACAGTAGCTAGCTAGCCAGCCATGTGACTCCGGTTCGTGCTATTCGGAAGTCCCTAACCTAAACCCTAACCCATTTTAATGTTCAACTTCAGTGTGTGTGGGGGGGCGTCCTAAAGACCCCTTATAGCAAGGACCATGTGACTTCCTCTCGCTGTTTTGATGATTGCTAGCGAGCTGGCTAAGATAGCTAACTAGCTAGCTACACATCTTTGCTGTACTAGCTAGTAGTAGGTAATTGCATTATTCAAAACGGTTTATTAACACTATATGATATTACAAACATACGTATATGTACCAATTACAAATATTGTAGAAAATGCACCAGAAAACTAGCTAGCTAATTCGTATGGCAGACGTTCAGGCTAGCTATTTGTTAGCATTCAGCTAGCTGTTGCAGCCACACACTTGACTTTTGTACTGACGTTATATCAAAGTATCTTCTTACATTGAGCATGTAGTTTGGTATCTACTTATAAAGCACACATATTTACCTTCTGAATAACCTCCTCCCTGGCTTTACGTTTGTATTCTTTTCGGTCTTCGATGCTATTAACACTTTCAAAACTGCTTCCGTAAGCCGCCATGACACTGCCGTTAAATGTGCTTCCATCAACTGTCGCAAAAATATTTGCGACCCATGAAAAAACATTGTTTCTGATTCATGTAGTCCACTGTAGTGTATTCTTCTTCTTCGTCTTCTTCTTCTTCAGTGGGGTTTGTCGGTGGTTGGCATCCAACGTTATGGTGAATTACCGCCACCTACTGTACTGGAGTGTGGGCCAGAGACGGGGAGAAACTAAATCCTACCTGCCAGCCCCGTTGCTCTTAAAAAAGATAACAAAATATTTGAGACTATATCTAATGACGTTCTACTCAATATATTCTTTAAACTAATTTCCTGTATCCCCTTCTCCCTCATACTAGATCTCATCCTCTCTCTTTCCCTCTGCTACTGCCCACACTGTAGCAATACATGCTCCATGGTCTCTGTTTCCTGACAATAATCACACTTTCCTGTTGGATGCTTTCCTATCACATTTAATGTATTATTCAACTGGCTGTGTCCCACCCTTAATCTTGTAAAAATAGCCTCCTCTCTTCTGTCCCTTCCTGCCGTCCTCCCCTCCCCGACTTTCCTCTGTACTTGAAATAAATGCCTTCCCTTATTATCTATATTCCACTGCTCCTGCCATCTCTGCACGATCACTGTATATATCAGTCTTTTTGCCTCTGCCTTGCTCATTGAAACTTCAACATCAACATCCCCACTACTAAGTGCTTGTTTAGCCTGTTCATCTACTGCCTCGTTCCCCTCCACCCCCACATGGGCTGGGACCCAAGTAAATCTTATCTGAATACCCATCTGTTTAATCCTGCCATGGGTTTGTAGCACCTCATAAAGCAGGTCTTGTCTGCTACGTGAGCTAAAGGACTGGAGACTTATTAACACTGCACATGAATCCAAGCAAATAACTACTCTGTCTTGTTTGTCTTCCTCCACCCACTGCAAGGCCAACAGTATGGCCATCAGCTCCGCCGTATATACAGCCAGATGATCTGTAATACGTTTTCTGACTTCCACCCCACATTCCTGCACTACAAATGCTGACCCAGTACGTCCTGTCCTTGGATCTTTTGAACCATCTGTGTAAATGGCCACAAAATCCTGATACACAGTTTCCAGACGTCTCTTAAAGAAATCAGATGGATCAACATCCTCCCTATCTTTCTGTAGTCTCTCCAACACTTCCACTGCAGTGTATTGTACATACAAATACATTAAAACAAAACAAGATAGAAATACAGTTGTATTTTGTGCATGTGTGATCAAACAGATATAAAAAGCAACCTGGGTTACCTGGAACATGATTGTACAGGTAGTAGGGCAGTGCACTCATCCCATAACCACAAGGTTAAATCCCCCCTCCCTTAGGCCTTCATTGAACGTTTTCTCTGTTTTCAATCTCACTGTGTCTGCAAAACACTACTTGAGAAAAGGGAAATAGTGTAGCTCTCATAGAATTAAAATCTAATTCTCATTCTGTGTAGCCCCAGTGTGTTATGCTGAGTAGGCTAAAGGAGAAAATATTTTACAGTATAGGCCTGCCTATGACAAGGCCAAGATGTTGACCATAATAAGGAATGCAAAATGGCCTATAATGAATAGGAATGTATTGCAATGATGTTGTCTTGATGTTACCTCCTCAGTAAATAGATTAGAATAGAATGCATTAGACCTATCCATTTGATCAATACACTGTGGGCAGGCAAACATCTAACCACCTTGAATTTTCTGAAAATGTCAAGTGCCTATCTGCAGCCAGGTAACAGCAGCACAACAATCAATAGATAAAACACCAGGCACGGTAGACTCTAGACTCCACCTCCTTTTAACTACATAACTAGCGGTTCAGTTCCAGTGGACTCAGACAGTCGTGGAGGTAATTTACCGGGAGCCATTTCTCAATTATCACGGGGCTGCTTTGAGATACGGCATCGTCACTGCCGTGAACAAGAGCCCATTACCCCGAGATCCATTCAGCTATTTAACTAGTCTGTTGGACCTTATCTTGTTAAGATTGGTGTGTGTGAGTGTGTTCGGTGCGTGTGTTCATTTTCAGGTGCGGTCTACAGAGATCCAGACTCCCTGACAGCACATATTTGGTCCTGAATACTGATACTCAGGCTGCTCAGGGACCATGCAGTAACAGATAGGGAGGGGAGGGATGGGGGAGGGAGAGGGGGAGGGGAGGGGAGGGAGAGGGAAATAAGGAGCAAGACAGAGGAGGATGGGAGAGGGAGGGGAGAGGGAGGAAAACTGATACACAGGCAGTGTAGTGACCACGATGATCCCAGTTTACAGCAGCAAGGGGAGAGAGGGAGAGGCGAGAGATGGAGACTGCAAGCAAGAGAGAGACTGAGAGGAGAGAGAGGAGCATACAGTTTATGATGAGCTGGACATTTGAGGCCCCTCTCTCTGTGATTGTCTGGTACCGCCCTCATTGAGATGAATTAGTCTTGCATTGGGAAGCAATGGCGGCAGCAGCAGACCAACACACTGCAGTAAATTTACCAGACCTTACAGTGACTCAGCTTGGCAATGAAGGGGACTTAAAGGAATAGTTTACCCCAAAACGAACGTTTCCATAACACCAAAGTGGTCTTGAGTCTAACGGAGGTATGAAAACTTTGTAAAGTGAACTATTCAGATGTTACAAAGACACAAATACTCCTTTGTCCCACCCCCCATACACGCGGAGACCGGCTCAATCGGTCACTCCAGTGATGCTATCTCTTTCATAGTTACCCAATGCTTAGGTTTACCTCCACTGTACTCATATCCTTCTATATCCTTGTCTGTACATAATGCCCTGAATCTATTCTACAACGCCCGGAAATCTGCCCCTTTTATTCTCTGTACCCAATGCACTAGAAGACCAGTTCTTAAATCCTTATTCTATTCCTCCTCTGTTCCTCTGGTGATGTAGAGGTTAACCCAGGCCCTGTAGCCCCCAGTATCACTCCTACCCCCCAAGCGCAATCATTTGTTGACTTCTGTAACCATAAAAGCCTTGGTTTCTTGCATGTTAACATCAGAAGCCTCCTCCCCAAGTTTGAGTTATTCACTGCGTTAGCACACTCTGCCAACCCTGATGTTCTAGCAGTGTCTGAATCTTGGCTTAGGAAGGCCACCAAAAATTCAGAAATGTCCATCCCAAACTATAACATTTTCCGTCTAGATAGAACTGCCAAAGGGGGCAGAGTTGCAATCTACTGTAGAGATAGCCTGCAGAGCTCTATCATACTATCCAGGTCTGTGCCCAAACAGTTTGAGCTTCTACTTCTAAAAATCCACCTTTCCAGAAATAAGTCTCTCACTGTTGCCGCTTGCTACAGACCCCCCTCAGCCCCAGTTGTACCCTGGACACCATATGTGAATTGCTTGCCCCCCTTCTATCCTCAGAGTTCGTACTGCTTGGTGACCTAAACTGGGATATGCTTAACACCCCGGCCGTCCTACAATCTAAACTAGATGCCCTCAATCTCACACAAATGATCAAGGAACCTACCAGGTACAACCCTAAATCCGTAAACATGGGCACCCTCATAGATATCATCCTGACTAATTTACCCTCTAAATACATCTCCGCTGTCTTCAACCAGGACCTCAGCGATCACTGCCTCGTTGCCTGCGTCCGTAATGGGTCCATGGTCAAACGACCACCCCTCATCACTGTCAAACGCTCCCTAAAACACTTCAGCGAGCAGGCCTTTCTAATTGACCTGGCCCGGGTATCCTGGATGGATATTGACCTCATTCCATCAGTAGAGGATGCCTGGATGTTCTTCAAAAGTGCTTTCCTCTCCATCTTAAATAAGCATGCCCCATTCAAAAAATTCAGAACTAAGAACAGATATAGCCCCTGGTTCACCCCAGACTTGACTGCCCTTGACCAGCACAAAAACATCCTGTGGCATACTGCATGAGCATCGAACAGCCCCCACAATATGCAACTTTTCAGGGAAGTCAGGAACCAATATACACAATCAGTTAGGAAAGCAAAAGCTAGCTTTTTCAAACAGAAATGTGCATCCTGTAGCACTAACTCCAAAAAGTTCTGGGACACTGTAAAGTCCATGGAGAATAAGAGCACCTCCTCCCAGCTACCCACTGCACTGAGGCTAGGAAACACTGTCACCACCGATAAATCTGAACCGCTAGGAAGCTCTTTGCCACCTTCTCCTCCCTGCTGAATCCCCCCCCCCCCTCCTCTCTGTGGATGACTTCGTCAACCATTTTGAAAAGAAGGTTGACGACATCCGATCCTCGTTTGTTAAGTCAAATTACACCGCTGGTCCTGCTCACACTGCCCTACCCTATGCTTTGACTTCTTTCTCCCCTCTCTCTCCAGATGAAATCTTGCGACTTGTGATAGCCGGCCACCCAACAACCTGCCCGCTTGAACCTATCCCCTCCTCTCTTCTCCAGACCATTTCCGGAGACCTTCTCCCTTACCTCACCTCGCTCATCAACTCATCCTTGACTGCTGGCTATGTCCCTTCCGTCTTCAAGAGAGCGAGAGTTGCACCCCCTTCTCAAAAACCTACACTCGATCCCTCCGATGTCAACAACTACAGACCAGCATCCCTTCTTTCTTTTCTCTCCAAAACTCTTGAGCGTGCCGTCTTTAGCCAACTCTCTTGCTATCTCTCTCAGAATGACCTTCTTGATCCAAACCAGTCAGGTTTCAAGACTGGTCATTCAACTGAGACTGCTCTTCTCTGTGTTACAGAGGCTCTCCGCACTGCTAAAGCTAACTCTCTCTCCTCTGCTCTCGTCCTTCTAGACCTATCTGCTGCCTTTGATACTGTGAACCACCAGATCCTCCTCTCCACCCTCTCCGAGTTGGGCATCTCCGGCGCGGCTCACTCTTGGATTGCGTCCTACCTGACAGGTCGCTCCTACCAGGTGGCATGGCGAGAATCTGTCTCCGCACCACGTGCTCTCACCACTGGTGTCCCCCAGGGCTCAGATCTAGGCCCTCTCCTATTCTCGCTATACACCAAGTCACTTGGCTCTGTCATATCCTCACATGGCCTCTCCTATCATTGCTACGCAGACGACACACAATTAATCTTCTCCTTTCCCCCTTCTGATAACCAGGTGGTGAATCGCATCTCTGCATGTCTGGCAGACATATCAGTGTGGATGACGGATCACCACCTCAAGCTGAACCTCGGCAATGCGGAGTTGCTCTTCCTCCCGGGGAAGGACTGCCCGTTCCATGATCTCGTCATCACGGTTGACAACTCTGTTGTGTCCTCCTCCAAGAGTGCAAAGAGCCTTGGCGTGACCCTGTACAACACCCTGTCGTTCTCCGCTAACATCAAGGCGGTGACCCGATCCTGTAGGTTCAGGCTCTACAACATTCGCAGACTACGACCCTGCCTTTCACAGGAAGCGGCACAGGTCCTAATCCAGGCACTTGTCATCTCCCGTCTGGATTACTGCAACTCGCTGTTGGCTGCGCTCCCTGCCTGTGCCATTAAACCCCTAAAACTCATCCAGAACGCTGCAGCCCGTCTGGTGTTCAACCTTCCCAAGTTCTCTCACGTCACCCCGCTCCTCCGCACACTCCACTGGCTTCCAGTTGAAGCTCACATCTGCTACAAGACCATGGTGCTTGCCTACGGAGCTGTGAGGGGAACGACACCTCTGTACCTTCAGGCTCTGATCAGTCCCTACACCCAAACGAGGGCATTGCGTTCATCCACCTCTGGCCTGCTGGCCCCCCTACCTCTGCGGAAGCACAGTTCCCGCCTCTGGCACTCCAATGGTGGAACAAGCTCCATCACGATGCCAGGACAGCGGAGTCACTCACCACCTTCCGGAGACACTTGAAACCCCACCTCTTTAAGGAATACCTGGGATAGGATAAAGTAATCCTTCTACCCCCCCCTTACCCCACCCCCCAAAAAAAATATATTGTAAAGTGGTTGTGTCACTGGCTATCATAAGGTGAATGCACCAAGTTGTAAGTCGCTTTGGATAAGAGCGTCTGCTAAATGACGAAAATGTAAATGTAAATGTTGGTGTCTGGTTAGACTGTAAACTCTCCTTCCAGAATCACATTAAGCATCTCCAATCCAAAGTTAAATCTAGAAGCGGCTTCCTATTTCGCAACAAAGCTTCCTTCAGTCATGCTGCCAAACATGCCCTCGTAAAACTGACTATCCTACCGATCCTTGACTTCGGCGATGTCATTTACAAAATAGCTTCCAACACTCTACTCAGCAAATTGGATGTAGTCTATCACAGTGCCATACGTTTTGTCACCAAAGCCCCATATACTACCCACCATTGTGACCTGTACGCTCTCGTTGGCTGGCCCTCACTACATATTTGTTGCCAAACCCACTGTCTCCAGGTTATCTATAAATCACTTCTAGGCAAATCCCCGCCTTATCTTAGCTCATTGGTCACCATAGCAACACCCACCCGTAGTATGCGTTCCAGCAGGTATATCTCACTGGTCATCCCCAAAGCCAACACCTCCTTTGGCCGCCATTCCTTCCAGTTCTCTGCTGCAAATGACTGTAACGAACTGCAAAAATCTCTGAAGCTGGAGACACTTATCTCCCTTACTAACTTTAAGCATCAGTTGTCAGAGCAACTCACCGATCACTGCACCTGTACACAGCCCATCTGTAATTAGCCCACCCAACTACCTCATCCCCATATTGTTATTTACATAGTTATTTATTTTGCTCATTTGCACCCCAGTATCTCTATTTGCACATCTATCACTCCAGTGTTAATACTAATTGTAATTATTTTGCACTATGGCCTATTTATTGCCTTACCTCCATAATTTACTACATTTGCACACACTGTATATACAGTGGGGGAAAAAAGTATTTAGTCAGCCACCAATTGTGCATGTTCTCCCACTTAAAAAGATGAGAGAGGCCTGTAATTTTCATCATAGGTACACGTCAACTATGACAGACAAATTGAGCATTTTTTTCTCCAGAAAATCACATTGTAGGATTTTTTATGAATTTATTTGCAAATTATGGTGGAAAATAAGTATTTGGTCACCTACAAACAAGCAAGATTTCTGGCTCTCACAGACCTTTAACTTCTTCTTTAAGAGGCTCCTCTGTCCTCCACTCGTTACCTGTATTAATGGCACCTGTTTGAACTTGTTATCAGTATAAAAGACACCTGTCCACAACCTCAAACAGTCACACTCCAAACTCCATTATGGCCAAGACCAAAGAGCTGTCAAAGGACACCAGAAAAAAAATTGTAGACCTGCACCAGGCTGGGAAGACTGAATCTGCAATAGGTAAGCAGCTTGGTTTGAAGAAATCAACTGTGGGAGCAATTATTAGGAAATGGAAGACATACAAGACCACTGATAATCTCCCTCGATCTGGGGCTCCACGCAAGATCTCACCCCGTGGGGTCAAAATGATCACAAGAACGGTGAGCAAAAATCACAGAACCACACGGGGGGACCTAGTGAATGACCTGCAGAGAGCTGGGACACCCCTTCAAATTAGTGGATTCGGCTATTTCAGCCACACCCGTTGCAGACAGGTGTATAACATTTAGCACACAGCCATGCAATCTCCATAGACAAACATTGGCAGTAGAATGGCCTGACTGAAGAGCTCAGTGACTTTCAACATGGCACTGTCATAGGATGCCACCTTTCCAACAAGTCAGTTCGTCAAATTTCTGCCCTGCTAGAGATGCCCCGGTCAACTGTAAGTGCTGATATTGTGAAGTGGAAACATCTAGGAGCAACAACGGCTCAGTCGCGAAGTAGTAGGCCACACAAGCTGACAGAACGGGACCGGCGAGTGCTGAAGCGTGTAGCACGTAAAAATTGTCTGTCCTTGGTTGCAACACTCACTACCGAGTTCCAAACTGCCTCTGGAAGCAACATCAGAACAAGAAATGTTAGTCGGGAGCTTCATAAAATTGGTTTCAATGGCCGAGCAGCCGCACACAAGCCTAAGATTACAATGTGCCACGCCAAACCTCGGCTGGAGTGGTGTAAAGCTCGCCGCCATTTGACTCTGGAGCAGTGGAAACATGTTCTCTGGAGTGATGAATCACGCTTCACCATCTGGCAGTCCGACGGACTAATCTGGGTTTTGCAGATGCCAGGAGAACGCTACCTGCCCGAATGTATAGCGTCAACTGTAAAGTTTGGTGGAGGAGGAATAATGGTCTGGGGATGTTTTTCATGGTTTGGGCTAGGCCCTTTAGTTCCAATGAAGGGAAATCTTAATGCTACAGCATACAATTACATTCTAGACGATTCTGTGCTTCCAACTTTGTGGCAACAGTTTGGGGAAGAACCTTTCCTGTTTCAGCATGACAATGCCCCCATGCACAAAGCGAGGTCCATACAGAAATGGTTTGTCGAGATCAGTGTGGAAGAACTTGACTGGCCTGCACAGAGCTGTGACCTCAACTCCATTGAACACCTTTGGGATGAATTGGACTGCCGACTGCAAGCCAGGCCTAATCGCCCAACATCAGTGCCCGACCTCACTAATGCTCTTGTGGCTGAATGGAAGAAAGTATGTTCCAACATCTAGTGGAAAGCCTTCCCAAGCAGGGGGGACCAAGTCCATATTAATGACAATGATTTTGGAATGAGATGTTTGACGAGCAAGTGTCCACATACTTTTTGGTCATGTAGTGTATTTCAAGGTTACCATTCCCATTCAACAACCTGGGGCTTTTTCTAACACTTAAAACTAAATACATACATTTGGAGTGAAGGAAATCCAACAGGCACTTTCCTCATTAATTTGAAGGGCATTATGTTTTTCTATCTTTATTATTTACAATAATAAGAGACAATAAAACGCATCATTGGTTTGTTTAATTGTCTCATCTTTATCTGATGAGTTGAAAAGCTAATTTATTTCAGAATTCAATGTTTATCAGTTTAGGAGCTCATTTACTAAAATCTTGATAGTGTTTGTTTATCTGTCTCCAGACAAACAGCTCCTCTAGCTCCCCCTTCTGGAACACATGGTAGAAGCTGTGAAACACAGGGCTCAGAGCAGGGCTGGGGGTAGGGCTGGGGCTGGGTGCAGTATTGGGTGCAGAGGCCTGAGCTTCAGTGGGGGGTCTAAAGTATTTTTGGAGCCTCGTCCCCCCTGCTCATCCCCTCCCCTGGTTACACCCTCCTCCCCCTCCACCCTTGAGGTGACAGGACACCAGCAGGTCCTGGGTGTTGAAGGCAGTGCGGTTGGTGTGAACGCTAAGTTTTGCTGGACTCTCTGTCTCAGGGTGGACCTTGGTGCAGTCCGTGGCTATGCCTGAAAGATCACGTGCTGTGTTGCGGGCATCTGTGGCAAGACTCTTTGACTCCAGGTTGTTGTGGTCTGTGGAGTCGCCTGTAGGATGCTGGTGTCTGGTCTCTGAGGTATTTGGACTTTGGCTTGTTGTATTCCTGTTCCAGAACCCACATATAGATCAGAGCCCATCCTCCATGCCTCAGTAGCAGAAGCAGCTCCTCAACTACAGCCTGCCTCTACTCCTACACACACACACACACACACACACACACACACACACAGGCAGACAGACACACACACACACACACACACACACACACACACACACACACACACACACACACATAAATAACTCAGATTAACAACTACACTTGATTAAACATTAAATAAAATATTTTCAGTTCATGACCACTGACAGCTTGATAAGGAAAGACAATCTCAATGTGAAATAGATGAATTAAATCACTAAATGGAAAAGCGTCTGTGTCGGTCTGTGTGTGTGTGTGACCTGTGTGGAGAGGTGGTGTATGACTGCAATAGAGATGCAGGCATCACAGGCGTCACTGCGTAGAGGTACACTGAGGGCATCTGACACAAAGGCATGGATGCCTCTCTCAGGGCAGGTCTGGACCAGAGCACTGCTACTGTCACAGCCCACCTACAGGAAGGAGATACAGACACACACAACTTTATTAATCCACCCAGCCCACCTACAAATAGGAGATACAAACACACACATCTTTATTAATCCACCCAGCCCACCTACAAATAGGAGATACAAACACACACATCTTTATTAATCCACCCAGCCCACCTACAAATAGGAGATACAAATGCACACAACTGTATTAATCCACCCAGCCCACCTACAAATAGGAGATACAAACACACACATCTTTATTAATCCACCCAGCCCACCTACAAATAGGAGATACAAACACACACATCTTTATTAATCCACCCAGCCCACCTACAAATAGGAGATACAAACACACACATCTTTATTAATCCACCCAGCCCACCTACAAATAGGAGATACAAACACACACATCTTTATTAATCCACCCAGCCCACCTACAAATAGGAGATACAAATGCACACAACTTTATTAATCCACCCAGCCCACCTACAAATAGGAGATACAAACACACACATCTTTATTAATCCACCCAGCCCACCTACAAATAGGAGATACAAACACACACATCTTTATTAATCCACCCAGCCCACCTACAAATAGGAGATACAAACACACACATCTTTATTAATCCACCCAGCCCACCTACAAATAGGAGATACAAATGCACACAACTTTATTAATCCACCCAGCCCACCTACAAATAGGAGATACAAATGCACACAACTTTATTAATCCACCCAGCCCACCTACAAATAGGAGATACAAACGCACACAACTCCTTTTCCACAGTTGGACACAACTAATGATCATAAAGCTCCTATATGACCCCAGCCAACCCCATTACTGGCCTGCCTTTACACACGCCTCATCGAGAGAATCATTAAGACCTTTATATCCTTATCAAAGTCACCCAATTTACTCCACATAATGAAAACCAGCAGTGGACAAATTACAGCCAGATTAGCCAGCTGCAATAACTCACAGCAGAGTAGGAGAGGAGAGAGTGAGGGAAATTGATAGCAGTAATAATCTTTTCAATAAAACTCTTGTTCGGGGGAGAAATGTAATTAAGCTTTATGAGGCATTCGCTCTAGCCTATGAGGAGGGGTCTGGGGCAAGGCTGGGGGAGAATGTCATATAGTCTGTTTCATCATGCGTGAGTGTAAACACACACGCGTGCCAAAAAACGCACGTTCACTCTTGCTCATACACAGAGGCAGACACACAAAGGTCAACATTTGCATTAAATTCAAAGTAGTGAAGTTATCACTATTAGAATGGCTGAGGGGGTGAAGAGTCTCTACAGGTAGCCTAATCCATTTATACTAAAGTAGAGTAGCATTCACAAGGCTTCGCTAAGCTGGGAACATCGTGTAGAGATTGTTTGGAGTCTTTGAAAGCTTATATGGTATATCTAAAACCTAGTCTCTGAGTACCCAGATAGAGGAAAATAAATGTTTTTAGACAAATAATACATTCTCACAAAAATAGTGTAGCATTTGTAACTGTAAATTGTCTTCATCAGGGTTCGTAAAACTGAGAAAAAAAATTGAGTCTGTGAAACTTGTATGGTAGGCTAATTGAATTGAGAGAAGATAGGGAACAGTAGGGTCAATAAACAGGACACTCTCTCTTCCATAGATACTGTTAAAAGATGCTAGTATTTATAAACAACCCTCACAGACCCCTTTAATGCAATCACTTCCGGATTTACGCCCAGGTACTTTCCGTTCCCACAGCCCACATCAGCAAGAATGCTTCCTGGTTCTAGGGAAGACAGGAAGTGACACACGCGTGGCCAGCGGGAGTGTCGAGTGATGCTGAAATGACCAGCGATCTCCTCGTACACGTGGTGCACGAACTCTGCCTCCAGACGGCAGGCGTCAGTCAGTACACACAGAGACACACAAAAGCTTTTAGGGTGAGGTTACTATGGTTACTGAGGTCAGAGATCACTGCAGCAGGGGATTCTGGGTCACAGGCTGGCACCACGTCAAACTTCCTGGGGGTTATCATTTGGTAGAGCATGGCACTTGCAATGTCAGGGTTTGTACTAACAAATATGAAAATGTATGCACTTACTACTGGAAGTCGCTCTGGATAAGAGCGTCTGCTAAATGACTAAAATGTAAATGTATCCTAGAAAACCACAGAAAACACACATTTTAAGGGATAGTTCACCCAAATTACAAAATGACATTGGTTTCTTTACCCGGAAAGCAGTCTATGGACAAGGTATGACATCAATCCATGATTTGGTGTCCATGGCAATGTTTACACATACTAACATTTTAGCATTTGTGGCAGAAATCCTGAAACCTTCACCCCCACTTTCTCTCTCCATCTCGCTCTCTCTCTCACTCTCCATCTCCATATCCCTCTTAGCAGTGAGTCCATAGGTATCAGCTCTCTTTCCCTCCCCATCACTCCCCCCTCCATCTCTCTCTTTCTCTCTTTCTACCTCTCCCTCCCATCTCTTTTCTCTCCCCAATCCATCACCGTCTAGAGAGAGAGAGAGAGAGAGAGAGAGAGAGAGAGAGAGAGAGAGAGAGAGAGAGAGAGAGAGAGAGAGAGAGAGAGAGAGAGAGAGAGAGAGAGAGAGAGAGAGAGAGAGAGATGGAGCGAGAGGAAGAGATGGCGAGAGAAAGAGATGGAGCGAGAGGGAGAGATGGTGAGAGAGATGGAGCGAGAGAGAGAGAGATGGTGAGAGAGAGATGGAGCGAGAGGGAGAGATGGTGAGAGAGAGATGGAGCGAGAGGGAGAGGGAGAGATGGTGAGAGAGAGATGGAGAGAGAGAGAGAGATGGTGCGAGAGAGATGGCGTGAGAGAGAGAGATGGTGCGAGAGAGATGGAGCGAGAGAGAGATGGTGAGAGAGAGATGGAGCGAGAGAGAGAGATGGAGTGAGAAGGAGAGATGGTGAGAGAGAGATGGAGCGAGAGGGAGAGATTGTGAGCGAGAGATTGAGCGAGAGAGAGATGGTGAGAGAGAGATGGAGCGAGAGAGAAAGATGGTGAGAGAGAGATGGAGCGAGAGAGAGAGATGGTGAGAGAGAGATGGAGTGAGAGAGAGATGGTGAGAGAGAGATGGAGCGAGAGGGAGAGATGGTGAGAGAGAGCTGGAGCGAGAGGGAGAGATGGTGAGAGAGAGATGGAGCGAGAGAGAAAGATGGTGAGAGAGAGATGGAGCGAGAGGGAGAGATGGTGAGAGAGAGCTGGAGCGAGAGGGAGAGATGGTGCGAGAGAGATGGAGCTAGAGAGAAAGATGGTGAGAGAGAGCTGGAGCGAGAGGGAGAGATGGTGAGAGAGAGATGGAGCGAGAGAGAAAGATGGAGCGAGAGGGAGAGATGGTGAGAGAGAGCTGGAGCGAGAGGGAGAGATGGTGAGAGAGAGATGGAGCGAGAGAGAAAGAGAGAAAGAAAGAAGAGAGAGTGACAGGATATAATGGAACTTCAGACACTGCTGAACCTGTGTGCTACAAAGCAGGAACAGATCACAACTTTCTACACCACTTTCTCCCCTATCAAATCACAGGCCCTATTGATATAGACATGCGCATGCACAAACACACGCACAAGATCTGGGCTTTCTTCCTCCTCTCAGATCTTCTGAGGAGTATTAACCTATCAATGGAGCTGCTCAGCTGTGACCAAATCAATCCAGAACCAGACAGCTTTGTTACGCTTCAATACTCAGCAATTAATCATACACACACTCACCAATTGAATAGAAAGGCAGTTCAATGTTTACTGATTCATTACCATTGCTTGACGACTTCCTGTTAAATTACTGCTGCAGAGGAAAGAAAGACATCTTCAAGTAGGCCTAACCTATTTTACATTTACGTCATTTAGCAGACACTCTTATCCAGAGCGACTTACAGTTAGTGAGTGCATACATTTTCATACTGGTCCCCCGTGGGAATCGAACCCACAACCCTGGCATTGCAAGCGCCACGCTCTACCAACTGAGCTACACTCCAGATAACCTCCTTTACTACAACGTCAGAAATATTAACACAGTAGAAGCCTACAACTAGCAGTTATAACTGCCTATTTATTTCTACTGAAGAAAAAAAGACCCTCAAGACTGCCTACTGCTTCATTACAACTTACAAACATAGACGTCCCTCAAGACACTTCATCACAAAGACATATCACAAACGATATCAGTATCACAAATGATATCAGTATCACAAACGATATCAGTATCACAAACGATATCAGTATCACAGACGATCACTCAACACTACCTACTTCACCACAGCTTCAGAGACAAGGATATCTACAGTGTCTATTATATATAAAACAAACAGTGACACAATGCCCTGTCAGAATGTCGCAGTAAAAGCTGCCCCCTCCTGTCAACCAGTCATGTGCTGACAGTGTCTCCCGAGTAGCTGTGACAGGGAACAACGTCACACAGACATAAGGGACATTGGAACCTCTCTCTCTCTCCTTTTCCATTCCCTTATTTGTTTTTTCTACATCGGTCTTTGTATTTCTTTCATTAATTCACCATTAACCAAAAGAAACAGTCTTCAAAGAGACGCACCATCAACTCAGTCTATGAGACGGAACTCTCCAGGGTAGAGTTTGTGCGTGTGTGTACACGTGTGTGTGTCTCTTGTGGGATACTAAACATCATTGTGAAGGCCTCTCCAGCAGAGACAGGTCTTAAATATAACATACCCTCCCATTAGACTGAAAAACCTTCATACACAGACGTGCGCGTGCAAACTCACACCTGCCTATCCTCAATCCTTTCAATTAGACTGCTACAGTAACACGTTCACAGAAACTCTGAAAAGCTGGTTCACTGCAGTGGTAGAGAGAGAGAGAGAGAGAGAGAGAGAGAGAGAGAGAGAGAGAGAGAGAGAGAGAGAGAGAGAGAGAGAGAGAGAGAGAGAGAGAGAGAGAGAGAGAGAGAGAGGAGAGCAAGAGGAGAGCGAGAGAGTGAGAGGGGAGAGAGACCGAGCACAAGAGACAGAGACAGAGAGGCAGAGACAGAGAGGCAGAGACAGAGAGGCAGAGACAGAGAGGCAGAGAGGCAGAGACAGAGAGACAGAGACAGAGAGGCAGAGACAGAGGCAGAGACAGAGAGGCAGAGACAGAGAGACAGAGACAGAGAGGCAGAGACAGAGAGACAGAGACAGAGAGACAGAGACAGAGAGGCAGAGACAGAGAGGCAGAGACAGAGAGACAGAGACAGAGAGGCAGAGACAGAGAGGCAGAGACAGAGAGACAGAGACAGAGAGACAGAGACAGAGAGACAGAGACAGAGAGACAGAGACAGAGAGGCAGAGACAGAGAGACAGAGACAGAGAGGCAGGGAGACCAAGACAGAGAGACCAAGACAGGGAGACCGAGACAGGGAGACCGAGGTCTCCGTGACAGGGTGACCGAGACAGAGAGACCGAGACAGGGAGACCGAGACAGGGAGACCGAGACAGGGAGACCGAGGTCTCCGAGACAGGGAGACCGAGACAGAGAAAGGGGAAAGGGTGGGGAGAAGAGAGAGATGGTGAACAGAGTACAGACAATGTTCTGTGAGAAAAGAAAGCAGATCGAAGCCATTTACGTCACCATCATCTACCCTACCCTCACCACTGTAGATGTACCATAGCCCCAGGCTTAGGGAGAGGATGAGGTCTTCAAAGGCAGAGTGAGTGTCCACATGAGGAGGATAACCTGACAACAAGAACACAAATAAACCATTGGCACTATTAACATGAGTTATCCAAACACCAACCAGTAAAAAGGTCTATAAATTACCTCTGAATAACTGCCATGAGGGTTGTGTTCATTTCCAATTCCACACACTACAGTCTGATTCTACAGCAGCGTTGATACTACCTTCATTGTCCTCTACCTTATGACTGCAGAGCTCTGCTGCCCCTATGTGGTCAAGGAGAGTACTACAGCTGCTGGATGAGATAAGATTACGCTCACCTACTGGTTCACAGTCAGCTGGTCTGGCATGACGTCTTTGTGTCTATCCCTCACACACCTGTCCAGCACAGGGACACACACCTGGGGAAGACCTGGGAACAAGACAACAAACATCAATGTTTAGCATGGGAATCACTGAGAGTATATTCCATACGCTGTAATCGTGATATTAGGGACTGACAGACATACACACCTCCAGGTAACGGTTTGTTTTTGTCCACATTGTTGTTGTCGTAGCGAAACTCGTAACCATAATGCTTCACTCTCCTGTACTTCAGGGCTTTCTGCACTGAAAGACAAACAAGTTAAACAACAACCATCAGCCAGTGACTGAAACCTGCACAGCCACTGACAGTTGGTTGATTGGTTGCCTGGGGACTAGATGGTGAATTTCTAATACACCATCTGGAACACTTTTAGTCATTTAGCAGATGCTCTTATCCAAAGCGACTTACATGAACAATTAGGGTTAAATGCCTTGCTCAAGGGCACGTCGACAGATTTTTCAATTAGTCGGCTCGGGGACTCCAACCAGCGACCTGTTGGTTACTGGCCCAATGGTCTTAACTGCTAGGCTACCAGTACCTGCCGTGTGACAGTGTTTGATTGTGGAAATGGTCCTCTACAAGCCGGAATGTTTAATAAAATTACATTTGAACTTTGCCAATTGTCCATGGTATTGGTCCCTCAGCTGCTCTAAATTTGAGACAAAATACGAAGACTTTTAATAACACTTCTATCTTTTGGGGGGTTAACTATTTTTTAGCACAGATAGAACACATGGAAATGAATTTCCTTATGCATTAATCATGCAAACACATTTCTTATTTTATTGTGACACGGCATCAGTGAGAGTCGAACTTATAACCATCTGTTCTCTATCCATATAATATTTTTTATGCAAGTTCATTAAATGTGCTGAGAATGTTCCAAAGCCAAGCAACTATCCTGCACCATTCTCAGAAAGTTGCGGGAAGGTTGTATGCAAAATAAGCATAGGACAACCACACTCTCACCAAGCTCTAAGAAACATATGGTTCTCAGAATGTTATGTGCTAGCAGGGAAGCTTCTGTTCTGTCCAATCACTATCTACAGAGTAATATGGGGAACAGGATATGGACGGATATTGCACTGTCCACACTCATCCATGGTGTGCATTCGGGAGCAGTGATGTCTCTCTCTCTCTCTCTCTCTCTCGTAAATTTATACAGATTCACTATTTGAATTCTCCTTCAGTTAGTGTGTGTCTGAGGTCCACTTGGCTCTGTGCTTCTGACAGCTGCATATGGCTCTAAGAGGAGCCCAAAATAGAGAAAACAGGATTATCCCCATATTGATGAGACATGGGGATGTCAACAGGCTCGACCACCATTCCATGATGAGACATGGGGATGTCAACAGGCCCCGACCACCATTCCAAAATGAGACATGGGGATGTCAACAGGCCCCGACCACCATTCCAGGCATTCTAAAGGGGTCATGGGTGTGTAGTGTGCATAAGTGTAAACACTATGAGATCAAAACTCCAGTTTAGTGTGTGGTTTGTTATTGCTACTGTTTCCCCTATTTGCTCTTTGGGGGATTAAGCCTGTGATGCTGTTGTTTGTGATAAATGCATTTGTAAAAGCTCTGAATAAAAACTGAATTGGTTTAATTTGATGAGATTTGGTAGGGCACCACATAGCCGCAGGAAGTAGTTTGGGGATGGAGGTGATGCAATCTTTATCTTCTACGGGGCGGGGGGGTTTGCAGGTCCGCTAATACAGGACTATTAAAGGCCCAGTGCACTACTTTGTGAGAAAAAAATACATATAAATAAAATATATATACACTGCTCAAAAAAATAAAGGGAACACTTAAACAACACAATGTAACTCCAAGTCTTCTGTGAAATCAAACTGTCCACTTAGGAAGCAACACTGATTGACAATACATTTCACATGCTGTTGTGCAAATGGAATAGACAACAGGTGGAAATTATAGGCAATTAGCAAGACACCCCCAATAAAGGACTGGTTTTGCAGGTGGTGACCACAGACCACTTCTCAGTTCCTATGCTTCCTGGCTGATGTTTTGGTCACTTTTGAATGCTAGCGGTGCTTTCACTCTAGTGGTAGCATAAGACGGAGTCTACAACCCACACAAGTGGCTCAGGTAGTGCAGCTCATCCAGGATGGCACATCAATGCGAGCTGTGGCAAGAAGGTTTGCTGTGTCTGTCAGTGTAGTGTCCAGAGCATGGAGGCGCTACCAGGAGACAGGCCAGTACATCAGGAGACGTGGAGGAGGCCGTAGGAGGGCAACAACCCAGCAGCAGGACTGCTACCTCCGCCTTTGTGCAAGGAGGAGCAGGAGGAGCACTGCCAGAGCCCTGCAAAATGACCTCCAGCAGGCCACAAATGTGCATGTGCATGTGTTTAGAACGTTCTGCTGCCTGCAACATCTTCCAGCATGACCGGTTTGGCGGTGGGTCAGTCATGGTGTGGGGTGGCATTTCTTTGGGGGGCCGCACAGCCCTCCATGTGCTCGCCAGAGGTAGCCTGACTGCCATTAGGTACCGAGATGAGATCCTCAGACCCCTTGTGAGACCATATGCTGGTGCGGTTGGCCCTGGGTTCCTCCTAATGCAAGACAATGCTAGACCTCATGTGGCTGGAGTGTGTCAGCAGTTCCTGCAAGAGGAAGGCATTGATGCTATGGACTGGCCCGCCCGTTCCCCAGACCTGAATCCAATTGAGCACATCTGGGACATCATGTCTCACTCCATCCACCAACGCCACGTTGCACCACAGACTGTCCAGGAGTTGGCGGATGCTTTAGTCCAGGTCTGGGAGGAGATCCCTCAGGAGACCAACCACCTCATCAGGAGCATGCCCAGGCGTTGTAGGGAGGTCATGCAGGCATGTGGAGGCCACACACACTACTGAGCCTCATTTTGACTTGTTTTAAGGACATTACATCAAAGTTGGATCAGCCTGTAGTGTGGTTTTCCACTTTAATTTTGAGGATGACTCCAAATCCAGACCTCCATGGGTTGATAAATTTGATTTCCATTGAACATTTTTGTGTGATTTTGTTGTCAGCACATTCAACTATGTAAAGAAAAAAGTATTTAATAAGATTATTTCATTCATTCAGATCTAGGATGTATTATTTTAGTGTTCCCTTTATTTTTTGAGCAGTGTATATAGTCCCAGTCAAAACTTTGGACACACCTACTCATTCAATTATTATTATTATTATTATTTATTTTATTTTTTAAAAACTATTTTCTACATCATAGAATAATAGTGAAGACATCAAAACTATGAAATAACACATACAGTGGGGAAAAACGTATTTAGTCAGCCACCAATTGTGCAAGTTCTCCCACTTAAAAAGATGAGAGAGGCCTGTAATTTTCATCATGTGTACACGTCAACTATGACAGACAAAATGAGAAAAAAATATCCAGAAAATCACATTGTAGGATTTTTAATGAATTTATTTGCAAATTATGGTGGAAAATAAGTATTTGGTCAATAACAAAAGTTTCTCAATACTTTGTTATACACCCTTTGTTGGCAATGACACAGGGCAAACGTTTTCTGTAAGTCTTCACAAGGTTTTCACACACTGTTGCTGGTGTTTTGGCCCATTCCTCCATGCAGATCTCCTCTAGAGCAGTGATGTTTTGGGGCTGTCGCTGGGCAACACGGACTTTCAACTCCCTCCAAAGATTTTCTATGGGGTTGAGATCTGGAGACTGGCTAGGCCACTCCAGGACCTTGAAATGCTTCTTACGAAGCCACTCCTTCGTTGCCCGGGCGGTGTGTTTGGGATCATTGTCATGCTGAAAGACCCAGCCACGTTTCATCTTCAATGCCCTTGCTGATGGAAGGAGGTTTTCACTCAAAATCTCAAGATACATGGCCCCATTCATTCTTTCCTTTACACGGATCAGTCATCCTGGTCCCTTTGCAGAAAAACAGCCCCAAAGCATGATGTTTCCACCCCCATGCTTCACAGTAGGTATGGTGTTCTTTGGATGCAACTCAGCATTCTTTGTCCTCCAAACACGACGAGTTGAGTTTTTACCAAAAAGTTATATTTTGGTTTCATTTGACCATATGACATTCTCCCAATCCTCTTCTGGATCATCCACATGCACTCTAGCAAACTTCAGACGGGCCTGGACATGTACTGGCTTAAGCAGGGGGACACGTCTGGCACTGCAGGATTTGAGTCCCTGGCGGCGTAGTGTGTTACTGATGGTAGGCTTTGTTACTTTGGTCCCAGCTCTCTGCAGGTCATTCACTAGGTCCCCCCGTGTGGTTCTGGGATTTTTTCTCACCGTTCTTGTGATCATTTTGACCCCACGGGGTGAGATCTTGCGTGGAGCCCCAGATCGAGGGAGATTATCAGTGGTTTTGTATGTCTTCCATTTCCTAATAATTGCTCCCACAGTTGATTTCTTCAAACCAAGCTGCTTACCTATTGCAGATTCAGTCTTCCCAGCCTGGTGCAGGTCTACAATTTTGTTTCTGGTGTCCTTTGACAGCTCTTTGGTCTTGGCCATAGTGGAGTTTGGAGTGTGACTGTTTGAGGTTGTGGACAGGTGTCTTTTATACTGATAACAAGTTCAAACAGGTGCCATTAATACAGGTAACGACTGGAGGACAGAGGAGCCGCTTAAAGAAGAAGTTACAGGTCTGTGAGAGCCAGAAATCTTGCTTGTTTGTAGGTGACCAAATACTTATTTTCCACCATAATTTGCAAATAAATTCATAAAAAATCCTACAATGTGATTTTCTGGATTTTTTTTCCTCAATTTGTCTGTCATAGTTGACGTGTACCTATGATGAAAATGACAGGCCTCTCTCATCTTTTTAAGTGGGAGAACTTGCACAATTGGTGGCTGACTAAATACTTTTTTTCCCCACTGTATAGGACTGACACTTCATAACAAACTTCCTTTAGATTTTTGTTTTTGGGACTATCTGTTGCTCCATGTAGTGAATCTCTTATTTAATGCATTTCAATTGGCTAATAGCATTAATGCCAAATTCAATGTTCCATCCAATGATTTTTGCATGTATTTTTTTGATACCTTAAGGGGTCTTAAAATTCAAAATCAAATAGCTAAATGATCCTTGCTATGACCATCTTAAAACAATTCCATATGTTAGCTTAGAACCTCCCCTCCCTCCCCTGGCTTAGACAGGGCTTAGACTCTAGATGGTTAAGTGCCAAATAAAGAACATTGTTGAACGTAACAGGGTTGACAACTTCATCTTAAAATCAGCCATAATCCCCTTGTGACAATGGGAATTTAAGCTTGTTATGTGCAACAGGGAGGGGCAATTGAATGAAAGCTTCACTAAAAATGTAAATCATTAAAACATTTCTAGCCTGTCTATCTATGAGTCACAGGGTAGACGTGTTATACTCAACCCGCTCAGTTTTCCACCACAAAACACCAGAAAATGGCCAAAAGGAATAGAACCAGCTCACCTGCTTTTACACTATGATTTGACTATTAGATGTTCAATGTTCCTTTTGATTTTTTTAAAGGAATCATTTTACCATAGTTAAACTAGAGTTCAGTTCATGTAAAAGGGTTAACCTTAAAATGAGGTACAGGATTTGAATCACTTATAACATGAAATAATTAATAATCTTCAGAAAATACTTTGTCAAAGCAAGTCTTTATACAGTGGGGAGAACAAGTATTTGATACACTGCCGATTTTGCAGGTTTTCCTACTTATAAAGCATGTAGAGGTCTGTAATTTTTATCATAGGTACACTTCAACTGTGAGAGACGGAATCTAAAACAAAAATCCAGAAAATCACATTGTATGATTTTTAAGTAATTCATTTGCATTTTATTGCATGTACAATATGAAAGTATGCACTCACTAACTGTAAGTCGCTCTGGATAAGAGCGTCTGCTAAATTACTAAAATGTATATGTCTTTAGAAGTACTGTAATCCAGCTCAGACAATGGGCTTTTATAAATAACACTTGTGTCCCCCTTGCCCTGGATCCTGCCCTCATCAGCAGAGGAGATGTGTGTGAGGGTCTGCGTGTACGTGCATGTCAGGCTCCAGAGGGTTCAGCCCCACCCCACGGCCCAAACATCCAGAGGCTATATCTGAACCGTGGGCAGTCCATTGGCAGTGGGTTACTTTAAGGATGGACCCTGGCCCTCAGGACTGTAGAAGACAGACGGACAACTCGGAGACCCTGACCACAGGACCACAGAGGACCTCTGCCCGTCACACCCACCATCAGACCCAGGCAGGTAAATGCCCAACGGCTGACATTTTACACTGTAGAGATAGACACACTGTAGATTGATAAGGAAGTGTCTGTCAAGTTACTGGACATTATTTTTTTTGAGCATTTCTTATACCAATAGACTATTCGAAGATGGACGCAAGCTCTTTTTTTGCTGAATGTTAAATACAGCAAATTCGATCTCCAGCTGTCCCATAGTAATGAACGTGTTGGGAGTCAGGACGAGACAGACAGGCAGACAAACATATTTTTTCAGCTAGTCGAAATCATGAATAAGCTGGCATCATTTTTATGGATATATACAAAGAAATGTCAATAGAAAACAGGTAAAACGAAACAAAATGCAGCTAGTTTGCGGTCTTTCCAGTTTCAGTTTGAAGTGATTGTGTTAGCTGTGTTGTTGGCTAGCTCCTGTGAACAACAGTGTCCTGATGAGAGAGCACATTTTCTATGCCAGGCGAAATCGCGCATCATTAGCTCATTGTTATGGATGTATCCAAATAAATGTCACTAGAAAACAGCTGAAACAAACACAAATGCAGCTACTTTGCTGTTATTATGGCTGCACTGATTGACATGACTGTAAATTAGCCGTAGTTGGCTAACTAGCAAGCAAGGGATAAGAATGTTCCCAGCCAGTATTGCAATGGAACATTTAGTACTAACGACTGGGTCACATCCATAGATACAGAACAAAAAGACTGAATGACTGGGTCGCGTCTCTGGCAACCGAACCAATAGAACGAACGACCAGCCGGCTTGGGTAGCAACCTTAGACATGTGTCGGGACTATTTATTGTGGAAGGATGAAATAGTATGAATAAATTCATCAAAATAACATTTGTTATGAAAATATGTCAATCATTATTTAAATATGTTGCTAACCCAAGGCCGCCTCAAAACCCTTTCTACCTGCAGTGGTCAGCTGATCATCATTGCCCTCTATATTCTACCCAGGTTCTGTATTTATCTGTCCAGTAATATCGGCATTATATTCAGCACTGATTTACGTATTGTTATTATCATCATGTTGTATAGCCTGCTCCCTCCCATGATCAATCCAATGATATACTGTTTCAAGACAAAAGATATAAAACAGTGCATGCTAGCTTTGTTATAGAAGTATGATCGCAGTAGCACTGTTCGATTGTGTTTGAGTCACAGTAAGGAAGAGGATAGGCCCTAATTACAATCATCAATGGACAGGCTTTCGCAACAACCCACGCAGTGACATTGAGTATATGAATAGTGGAGTTGTTGATAACCATTGGGTATCTGATTGACACATATCTGTCTAAAGCCATTATCAATAGGAGAAAGCTAGTTACGGATCCAAAATAGTGAACTAAGTACATTTGCAAAAACCAACCAAAGACGCGTACTGAGTATACGAAGAGGCAGGACGCAGACGCAGGAATTAACAAGGTCAAGGTTTACTAAACAATGAGCAAGAGAAATAACAAAGATAGAGTAAACGGCACGAAGCTAAACAATCACACACAACATCATCCAGAAAAGTCCAGGGCTAAATAAAGGTGGTGATGAGATGATGAGGTGCAGGTGCGCTGGAGGTGATTAGGGTGCGTTGGGTTTCCGCTCAGACCGGTGGCTCAGTAGGACGGCGAATCAGAGCGCCGGAGGGGAGCAACGGGAGGAGACGTGACAGTACCCCCCCTCCCAGTCCACCAGGTAATGGAGCCGTCCCCCACGGAACCTGGAGTCCAGCAGGTCCCTCACCGCATACGCCGGACTCCCGTCAATGTCCAGGGGCGGAGGAGACGTACCCCGGGGGACGGCATCCGCCAGAGGACCAGGAACCACCGGCCTGAGGAGAGACACATGAAAAGTGGGTGAGACACAGTAGTGAGGGGGAAGGAGCAGCCGGTATGATACCTCATTAATCCGCCGGAGGACCTTAAACGGCCCCACAAACCGGGGGCTCAGTTTCTTGCAGGGCAGGCGGAGAAGGACGTTTTTTGTGGACAGCCAGACACGATCCCCAGACTGGAATACAGGGGCCTCACTGCGGTGGCAGTCGGCTTGGTCCTTCTGCCGACGAATGGCCCTCTGGAGATGGACATGGGCGGCGTCCCAGGCCTGTCCGGCCCTGTGGAACCACTCGTCAACAGCGGGCGCATCGGTCTGGCTGGGTTTCCAAGGGCCAGCGCCGGCTGGTACCCCAGGACGCACTGGAAGGGAGTGAGACCCGTGGAGGAGTGAACGAGGGAGTTCTGGGCACATTCTGCCCAGGGAAGAAACCTTGCCCACTCACCCTGCCGGTCCTGACAGTGGCAACGAAGAAACCTCCCCAGCTCCTGGTTCATGCGCTCCACCTGCCCATTTGACTGAGGCCTATATCCGGAAGTGAGGCTGGCCGTGGCCCCGATCTTCTCCAGGAAAGCCTTCCACACTCGGGAGGTGAATTGTGGGCCACGGTCCGGGACGATGTCCTCCGGAAGTCCATAATGCCAGAAGACCTGTTGGAACAGGACCTCAGCGACCTGGAGAGCAGAAGGAAGACCAGTTAGTGGCAAAAAACGGCATGATTTGGAGAACCGATCTATGACCACCATGACTGTGGTGAAGCCGTCAGTACATGGAAGGTCGGTGACAAAGTCTATGGACAGGTGTGACCAAGGTCGCTGAGGCACTGGGAGAGGAACTAGTTTGCCTGCCGGTGCATTCCGAGGTGTCTTCGTTTGGGCACATACGGAACAGGAGTTGACGTAGCGGGAGACATCAGAAGCCAAGGTGGGCCACCAGTATTTTTGGGCTAGACAATGCAGGGTTCGCATAATACCAGAGTGCCTTGCCGTAAGGGCGGTGTGCGCCCAGATCAGCAGGCGGTCACGGACATTGGTGGGTACATACACAGGCCCCGGAGGGGCGTTGGCAGGCGTTGGGTCCTCCTGAGCCGCCAGGCGGATGCTTTCGTCCACATCCCAAACGACAGGAGCAACAATGAGAGACGAGGGCAGGATAGGACCCCCCAGATCCTTCCTTTCTCCGGTATGGTGCATCCTTGAGAGTGCGTAGGCCTTCATATTCTGGGATCCTGGGCGGTAGGACAGAGTGAATTGGAAGCGAGTGAGAAATTGGGCCCACCTGGCTTGACGAGAGTTCATCCGTTTCGCTGCCCATATGTGCTCCAAATTCCGGTGGTCAGTAAGAATCTGGAATGGATGGACTGCGCCCTACAGCCAGTGTTTCCATTCCTCCAGAGCGAGGACCACCTCCAACAGCTCCCGGTCTCCAACTCCATAGTTCCTCTCTGCGGGAGTAATTCTTTAGAGAAAAAGGCACAGGGATATGTGGTCCTCTGTAGCTCAGCTGGTAGAGCACAGCGCTTGTAACGCCAAGGTAGTGGGTTCGATCCCCGGGACCACCCATACACAAAA
Organism: Coregonus clupeaformis; assembly: GCF_020615455.1. NCBI lineage: Eukaryota > Metazoa > Chordata > Actinopteri > Salmoniformes > Salmonidae > Coregonus > Coregonus clupeaformis. The sequence continues at coordinate 41,667,143 of NC_059196.1, forward strand.
ATGTATGCACGCATGACTGTAAGTCGCTTTGGATAAAAGCGTCTGCTAAATGGCATATTATTATTATTATTATTATTATTATTATACATCTTCTCTGGCAAACTCTGCCGCTGGGAGAGGAACGCACCCATGCCCTCCTCCGATGCATCCACCTCCAGGATGAAAGGACGAAATGGATCTGGGTGTTTTAGGATGGACGCTGTGGTGGGCGCTGTGGTGAACCTCCCCTTAAGCCTTTTGAAGGCAGCGTCAGCCTCAGGGTTCCAGGCCAGCTTCTGAGGCCCACCCTTAAGGAGAGAGTTGAGCGGGGCGGCTATGGAGCTGAAGGACCTGTTGAAACGCCGGTAGAAATTAGCGAAGCCCAGGAAGCTCTGTAGCCCTTGATGGTGGTGGGAACTGGCCATGACCTGACGGGGTCCATCTTCACTCCTTCCATGAACACCCCCTGAGGACTGATCCGGTATCCCAGGAAGGAGATGGCCTGTGGGTGTAATTCACATTTCTCCCCCTTCACCAACAGGCTGTGTTCCCGGAGGCGGAGTAGGACAGCTTGGACATCCCTGACGTGCTCCTCAAACGTAGCCGAGTAGATCAGGATATCGTCAATGTATACCACCACCTGTCTACTCAGCATGTCCCGGAACACGTCATTGACGAAGGACTGGAACACAGAAGGTCTCCCGAGTGGCGCAGTGGTCTAAGGCACTGCATTGCAGTGCTAGCTGTGCCACTAGAGATCCTGGTTCGAATCCAGGCACCTCCATGGGTGAGGACTCAGAAGCAGGGTGGCTTCCATAGCTCAAATGGGGTGAGCGTCGAGGCTCCGGGAGGTGTTGGGAACGCTGTCTCTCTGTCATCAAGACGGATGGACGTGGTGATGCGGGTATCAAGGTCCATCTTGTCGTCCCGACATGCGAGTTCCGTCTTGATGTCCTCATGTAAGCCTCTCCTGAAGATCGTGCGCAGAGCACGCTCATTCCAGCCGGAAGACACCGCCACTGTACAAAAGCTCAGAGTGTACACAGACGGGTGCCCCTCTCTCTGTTGTAGATGGAGGAGACACTCACCCCCGTCCTTTCCCTCTGTGGGATGATTAAACACTGCCCTGAACCGAGAGAGGAAGGTGGGGTAGGGAAGCCCCACTGCCTCCTCTCCTTCCCAGACTGCCGTGGCCCAATCCAGCATCTTTCATTTAAGAAGCAAAATCACCAGCGCTATCCTGGTTTGTTCAGATGGATGTGCGCCAGATAGTGAAACCTGTAGCAGGAAGCCGCTACATTTAGTAGTTTTACCGTCATAGCGCTCAGGTAGGGCGAGGGTTCCCGCAAGAGTGGGTGATAGCACGGGAACAGGTGGATTGGGGGCACTCACCACTCCCTGAGGTGGAACTGGAGCGCTGGGCAGATTATGCAGAGTTTGGAGCACTTCCTGCATGGCGGCGTTCAACTGGGCAAGCTGCTGCTGGTACTGGTCGAGGCACTGGGAAACTCCTGCTGCATCCATTTTCGTTTGGTGTGTGATTCTGTGACGCGTACTGAGTATAAAAAGAGACAGGACGCCGACGCAGGAATTAACAAGGTCAAGGTTTACTTAACAATGATCAAGAGAACTAAGAAAGATAGCATCAACGAATATAATGTATAACCAGGACCTGGAAAGCTATACTAATCATGAACAACAGGCCTTATGCATGGATTTACTAAATGTAGTAGTAAACTAACAAAGCAATAATGTGTGTAAGCAGTTTAAAAGCAGACATTCAAATAGGGTGTTGGCAAATCAAATGAGAAACTAAGTACCATTATCACTGATCATCCATGTTATCACAGTTTGATACATCAAAAATCTAGTCAATGCTGTTAGAAAAATGTCCTTACCTAGATTACAATAAACTCAAATGTAAGTACGAAGACACTTCCTGAGAAGCTCTGTATGCTCACAATGTATCTATTTAGTGACCGAATCATTTATGATAACATTGACAAGTTCTGTAGAGGGCAAAGCCACAAGGGGAAAAACTACCCAGTGAGTTAACACAGTACTCTTTCTAAAACAATAAACTGTACATGCTGTGTCTGTGTCAATCTAACAACATGTGTTCCCTACTGAGCAGGTTACACAGAATCAGGGCCTTGTACAATGCCTTCAGAAGTATACATATCTCTTGACTTATTCCTCATTTATTTGTGTTACATCCTGAATTCAAAATGTATTAAATATTTTTTTTTCTCACCCATCTACACACAATACCCCATAATGACAAAGTGAACAGAAGTTACATTTTTTAAAATTTGCATTAGAATTCACACCCGAGTCAATACTTTGTAGAAGCACCTTTGGCAGTGATTACAGCTGTGAGTCTTTCTGGGTAAATCTCTAAGAGCTTTCCACACCTGGATTGTGCAACATTTGCCCATTATTATTTTCAAAATTCTTCAAGCTCTGTCAAATTGATTGTTGATCAGAAACCAGGCTTCCATCCAACCTTTTTCTGCAAGTAAAGTACATGTCGGATAAAAAAATGTCATGACATATGACAGGCCTGGAAACGTAAATATTTTCGGTAAACTTTCCAAAATGCAACAAAACAAAATACGCTAGAAAAGGTGGGATCAGTAAAATGAATTATGCGAGAAATGTCTGTCTAAACGCTTTTATGCGCAAATATTGATATAATAACCATCATGTCTAAGTAAACTTGGAGTCACGCGATGACTTGTTGTTTGGACCTCACACTGCGACGAGTCGGGAAAGCATGCAGTTTATTAGGCTTCAGATTAAATCAATTATGATGAACTTCACAGGGTGGTGAAAGTGCAAGGTGATGAGCTTGATGCTCATTTCCAATAAATATCGTGGCTCTTATTCTGGTGACATGATTGATAATCGATGCTTGGCTGCCGTTTGACATAATCTTGCTCTTTTGTCCATAATAATAATCTCATCATGTAGGCTATACGTGCGCTCTAGCCAACAGCGTGCTGGCTACAGCGCACATGCCAATACCAGAGTGGGCACACTCGCTGTATAACAAAACAGTTTTGTGAGAAAATCATCTGTAGAGTTGAAAATGCCATGGAAACCCATTTAACTTCTATTTTTTTATTTGGTACATGGGAATTTAACTGCAAATTGTATTTTATGGGCACTATGCCATCATGCACAGTCTTTTATCTGCAACAAATGAATTTGATGGAAACATCTCTGTTGGGAAAATGTACATATTGTTTTCATGCTGATTTTAGAATATTCACATGCAACACATTCGCAAATTGGATGGAAACCTAGCTATTGCGAGACAACCATTTTCAGGTCTTGCCATAGACTTTCAAGGAGTTTTAAGTAAAAACTGTAACACGGCCACTCAGGAACATTCTCTGTCTTCTTGGTAAGCAACTCCAGTGTAGATTTGGCCTTGTGTTTTAGGTTATTGTCCTGCTGAATGGTGAATTCATCGCCCAGTGTCTGGTAGAAAGCATATTGAACCAAGTTTTCCTCTAGGATTTTGCCTGTGCTTAGCACCATTCTGTTTCTTTTAACCTGAAAAACTCCCCAGTCCTTAACGATTACAAGCATACCCATGACATGATGCAGCCACCGTTATGCTTGAAAATATGGAGAGTGGTACTCCGTGGATTTGCCCCAAACATAACACTTTGTATTCAGGACAAAAAGTTAATTGCTTTGCCACAATCTTTTGCAGTATTACTTTAGTGCCTTGTTTCAAAAAGGATGAATGTTTTGGAATATTTGTATTATGTACATGCTTCCTTATTTTCACTCTGTCAATTAGGTTAGTATTGTGGAGTAACTACAATGTTGTTGATCCATCCTCAGTTTTCTCCTATCACAGCCACTAAACTCTGTAACTGTTTTAGTCACCATTGGCCTCATGGTGAAATCCCTGAGTGGTTTCCTTCCTCTCCGGCAACTGAGTTAGGAAGGTTGCCTGTATCTTTGTAGTGACTGGGAGTATTGATACACCATCCAACGTGTAATGAGTAACTTCACCATGCTCAAAGGGATATTTAATGTCAGCATTTTGTTTAACCCATCTACCAATAGGTGCCCTTCTTTGCGACACATTGGAAAACCTCCCTGGTCTTTGTGGTTTAATCTGTGTTTGAAATTCACTATCTGGACTGAGGGACCTTAAAGATAATTGTATGTGTGGGGTACAGAGATTAAGTAGTCATTCAAAAATCATGACAAACACTATTATTGCACACAGAGTGAGTCCATGCAACTTATTATGTAACTTGTTAAGCACATGTTTACTCCTGAACTTATTTAGGCCTGCCATAACAAAGGGTTTGAATACTTATTGAGTCAAGACATTTCAGCTTTTAATTTTTAATTGATTTGTACACATTTCGAAAAACATAAGTCCACTTTGACATTGTGGGGTATGGTGTAGGCCAGTGAAAAAAAATATATTTATCAATATTTAATCATTTTTTAATTCAGGCTGTAACACAACAAAGTGTGGAAAAAGTCAAGGGATGTGGATACTTTAAAAAGGTACTGAATGTCCGTTTTCGATTTCAAGGTAGGATTTGGTAATCAGTTGATATTGTTGTAGGGACTTCTGAACATAATGAAAGAAACAGATTCAAAACAAATTTAATCATTGGCTATAACTGGCAATAATCTTGGGTAATGTGGTGATACTAAAGAGAATATCAGAAACAACTAGATTTGAAATAACTAAATATATAATACTCTTTGTCCAACAATAAACACTACATGCTCCATCTGTGCCAATCTAACAAGGGGATATCTACTGCTACACAGAGTCAGGGCCTTATATGTCAATTTTGGATTTCCATTTAGGATATGGTACTCAGTTGCTATTCTTGTAGGGAAAAGTATTCCTAAACATAATAACAGAACTCAAACTCTGATTAAAAAATCATTTTAAGCATTGGCTTACAGCAAAGACATTCTCCTTTTATGGAGCAGTTGACTTCTTGAATATTTTCATCAAGCTCTGTTTTATATCTTTTGTCTTGAAACAGTATATCATTGGATTGATCATGGGAGGGAGCAGGCTATACAACATGATAATAACAATACGTAAATCAGTGCTGAATATAATGCCGATATTACTGGACAGATAAATAAAACACCTGGGAAGATAATACAGGGCAATGATGATCAGCTGACCGCTGCAGGTAGAAAGGGTTTTGAGGCGGCCTTGGGTGCTCGCAATCTTAAGCACTGCCACAATAATAGAGCAATATGAGAATATAATAAAGACAAGCGGTCCCAGTAATACCACCATTGCTGAAACAAAAGCAGGAAAACCATAAGGGGCCCTATCAGTGCATGCTAGCTTTGTTATAGAAGTATGATCGCAGTAGCACTGTTCGATTGTGTTTGAGTCACAGTAAGGAAGAGGATAGGCCCGGATTACAATCATCAATGGACAGGCTTTCGCAACAACCCACGCAGTGACATTGAGTATATGAATAGTGGCAGTTGTTGATAACCATTGGGTATCTGAGCGGGTAACAGATTGCTACATATCTGTCTAAAGCCATTATCAATAGGAGAAAGCTAGTTACGGATCCAAAATAGTGCACTAAGTACATTTGCAAAAAACAACTAAAGAAAGAAATTGCCCCTGCCTGAAACCAATACCTGGCAATAATCTTTGGTAAAGTGGTGGTGCTGAATAGTACGTCAGACACAACCAGATTCAAAATGATAAAATACATAGGTTTATGGAGAACGTTATGAGTTGCAAACAAGACAATAACAACACCATTTCCTATTAAAGTGCAACAATAAACGAGGAATAATACAGCTGAGGCAAGGCCGTAGAACTTTGGGTGAAGTCCAGGGAAACCAACGATGACAAACTCTGTCACAAAGCTGTGATTCCCCTCAGACATGATGATGTGGAGTTCTCTTAGAACCAACACTGGAAAGTAATGGATTAAATACTTTGTTTAAATCCAAATGAAAATGTTATCTGTTTCATCATGAAACATACACGTTTAGCTAATGACTTAAAATGTTATGTTGTATGAAGTTGTAACACATTTTATTTTACCCAGTTTTGTCATCTCAATTAGATTTTCCATAACTTAAGTTACTCTGCTATCTTGCATTTTTAAAACACAGTATATCAACTCAGGAAATCAAGTTGAGTTAACAATACTAGGTAAAAAGTAAGTAAAGCAATTGGTTGCATTATCACAAGTTTATACAACTTCATACATTTTACATCAACGGAGTAAAATCTTTTTCTTGTTTTACAGGGAAAAGTAGTAGGACATCAATGCAATATGTATCATTATAGGTTAATGTACACATCTCTTCTAACGTACCGGTATGTTTTAACATCACATTATCTTATTGATATTACAAGTGACACCAAATTATTATGTCCCACTATATATTAATGTCAAGATATAAAGACATTTAAATAATAATTAAAAAATAACGAATTACTGTTATTCAGCAATCGCACAGAGAACAATCTATTTTCGCCCAATGTGTGGCATGTCAATATAAAAGCTTCACCTCACAATAAGCCTTTCAATGGAGTCTTGTATCATGGACTAAAGTTATCCAATGTTGTATTCTAAAGATTAGAGAACATATTCCATCACATTCAGATAAAAAATATATTCAGATCCCACACATTAAGAAGATGCATAAAGTGAGCTATTAAAGACATGCCATGTAAGTCCAGAGCTGATAGTAAATCAGGGCTTACCAAAGTCTGATGTCTGACACGGACACTTGCAGTGCCCAATTTATAGTAACTGCTGACGTAAATATACACCTGACCTTTACTCCCTAAGGAAACGATCCGCACATGTTTTTATTTCATTATACTTAGCAACGAAAAAAGCTAGGTAGTTGGCCATCTTAATATGTTCATCTGTCTTGTAAAGCTAGCTGGCTGCTATGGGAGACCATCGACATGGTGATGACCTCTTTGGCTTTAATTTAATTTTGTCTGCTGAATGTCTCATAGTTTGTTGTCTAAAATAGTGGTTTTACCATAACTTTAGACTACATTTGACATATTACACTTTCCTTTGAGGTTGTTGTCTTTTTACACTACAGAAAATAGACATGAGGCAGAATCTGAGCCCAGTTCGGTTTCTCACCCTGCTTCTTGACGTGTGCACTCATTTACTCCCCCCAAGGATTTAAAAGCAGGGGGTTAATAACTACATGGAGTGTCAAATTAAATGAAATAAAATTGTATTGGTCGCGTACATGTCAGTATAAACAATGTAACTAAAATGCAATGTAGAGTAGTAGAAATATTAGAATGAGCAATGTCGAGAATACAGTATTTACATTCACAGTACAACACTACATGACAAAATTGATAGAATTACAGGAAATTTGCTTCCGGAACAGTCCGGAATATAAATATATATTTATGTGAACGGTGTGTATAAATCGTATGAACAGTATGTGAATAGAAAATGTGTGTACTGCAGTAGTTATATAGGATTAGCCATGACTAGAATACAGTATATACATATAAAGTGGGTAGAACAGTATGTCAACATTATTAAAGTGACCAGTGTTCAATGATGTACATAGGGCAGCAGTCTCTAAGGTGCAGGGTAGAGTACCGGGTAGTAGCCTGCTAGTGACAGTGTCTAAGGTTCAAGGCAGGGTACTGGGAGCAGGCCAGCTAGTGATGACTGTTTAACAGTCTGATGGCCTGGAGATAAACAGATTCTATCAGTCTCTCGGTCCCAGCTTTTATACACCTGTACTGTCTCCGCCTTCTACATTGAACAAAAATATGCAACAATTTCAACGTTTTTACTGAGTTACAGTTCATATACTGAAATCAGTCAATTGAAATAAATTAATTAGGCCTTAATCTATGGATTTCACATGACTGGGAATACAGATATGCATCTGTTGGTCACAGATACCTTTAAAAAAAAGTAGGGGCGTGGATTAGAAAACCAGTCAATATCTGGTGTGACCACCATTTGCCTCATGCAGCGCGACACATCTCCTTCGCATAGAGTTGATCAGGCTGTTGATTGTGGCCTGTGGAATGGTGTCCCACTCTTCAAAGGCTGTGCGAAGTTGCTATGAACACGCTGCCGTACACGTCGATCCAGATCATCCCAAACATGCCGAATGAGTGACATATCAGATGAGTATGCAGGCCATGGAAGAAGTGGGACATTTTCAGCTTCCAGGAATTGTGTACAGATCCTTGCGACATGGGGCCGTACATTATCATGCTGAAACACGAGGTGATGGCGGCGGATGAATGGCACAACAATGGGCCTCAGAATCTCGTCACGGTATCTCTGTGCATTCAATTTGCCATTGATAAAATACAAGTGTGTTCCTTGACCGTAGCTTATGCCTGCCCATACAATAACCCCACCTCCACCATGGGGCACTCTGTTCACAATGTTGACATTAGCAAACCACTCGCCCACACGACGCCACACACGCTGTCTGCCATCTGCCCGGTATAGTTGAAACTGAGATTCATCCATGAAGAGCACACTTCTCCAGCATGCCAGTAGCCATTGAAAGTGAGCATTTGCCCACTGAAGTCTGTTACGACGCCGAACTGCTGTCAGGTCATGACGCTGGTGAGGACGACGAGCATGCAGATGAGCTTCCCTGAGATGGTTTCTGACAGTTTGTGAAGAAATTATTTGGTTGTGCAAACCCACAGATTAATCAGCTGTCCGGGTGGCTGGTCACAGACGATCCTGCAGGTGAAGAAGCCGGATGTGGGCTGGGCTGGCATGGTTACACGTGGTCTGTGGTTGTGAGGCCGGTTGGACGTACTGTCAAATTCTCTCAAATGACGTTGGAGGCGGCTTATGGTAGAAAAATTGACATTTAATTCTCTGGCAACAGCTCTGGTGGACATTCCTGCCGTCAGCATGCCAATTGCATGCTCCCTCAAAACTTGAGACATCTGTGGCATTGTGTTGTGTGACAAAACTGCACATTTTAGAGTGGCCTTTTATCGTCCCCAGCACAAGGTGCACCTGTAATGATCATGCTGTTTAATCAGCTTCTTGATATGCCACACCTATCAGGTGGCTGGATTATCTTGGCAAAAGAGAAATGATCACTAACAGAGGGATGTAAACACATTTGTGCACAAAATTTGAGAGAAATACGCTTTTTGTGCGTATGGAACATTTCTGAGATATTTTATTTCAGCTCATTAAACATGGGACCAACACTTTACATGTTGTGTTTATATTTTTGTTCAGTGTAGATGGTAGCGGCGTGAACAAGCCGTGGCTCGGGTGGCTGAGGTCCTTGATGATCTTCTTCTCCTTCCTGTGAGACTGGGTGCTGTAGATGTCCAGGAGGGCAGGCAGTGTGCCCCTGATGATGCTTTGGGTGGTCCGCACCTGCGGTTGTGGGCGGGGCATTTGCAGTACCAGGCCGTGATACAGCCCGACAGAATGCTCTCTATGGTGCATCTGTAGAAGTTTGTGATGGTCTTAGGGGTCAAGACAAATTTCTTCAGCCACCTGAGGTTGAAGAGACACATTTCAGGTCCTCAGTGACATGCACGCTGAAGAACTTTAAGCTTTTGACCCTCTCCACTACGGCCCGTCGATGTGGATGGGGGCATGCTCTCTCTGCTGTCTTCTGTATTCCACGATGAGCTCCTTCGTTTTGTTGACGTTGAGCGAGAGGTACTGTTCCTGGCACCACGCCACCAGGGCACTCACCTCCTCCATGTAGACTGTCTCGGCATTGTTGTGTCTTCAGCAAACTTGATGATTGAGTTGGAGACATGCGTGGCCACGCATTCATGGGTGAACAGGGAGTACAGGCAGGGGCTGAGCACGCACCTCTGTGGGGCCCCTGTGTTGAGGGTCAGCATGGCAGTGTCAGTACGACGTGTATGCGGTGGGTGAAGTCAAGAGCAGGACACCGAGCTACTGGCACGTACTTTACTGTACACAGTAAATACAAAGTAACAAAACAAACCTCCAAACAGAGAGGAACAACTAACCCGCACACAAAATAGCTACAGCCGAAAATGACGAAAAACAATCACACACAATACATAATGAGAGACAGAGGGTTATAAAGGGAATACAATACAACATAATTGGAAACAGGTGTAAACAATAAAGACCAGACAAGACAACCACCGAAACATAGATCGGTAGCAGCTAGTACTCCAGGGACAACGAACGCCGAAGCCTGGCCGAGCAAGGAAGATGAGCAGCCTCGGCTGAATCCGTGACAGTACCCCCCCCCCTCGACGTGCGGCTCCAGCCGTGCGCCGACCCCGGCCTCGGGGATGGCCAGGAGGACGCGGAGCAGGGCGAGTCGGATGACTCCAGTGGAATTCCCTCAACATGGAGGGATCTAGGTTGTCCCTCCTAGGGACCCAGCACCGTTCCTCCGGACCGTACCCCTCCCACTCCACGAGATACTGCAGGCCCCCCATCCGACGCCTTTAATCCAAGATGGAACGGACTGAGAACGCCGGAGCCCCCTCGATGTCCAGTGGGGGCGGAGGAGCCTCTCGTACCTCACTCTCCTGGAGTGGACAAGCTACTACCGGCCTGAGGAGACACACATGGAACGAGGGGTTAATGCGGTAATTAATGGGCAGTTGTAACCTATAGCATACCTCGTTCAATCTCCTCAGGACTTTAAATGTTCCCACAAACCGCTGACCCAGCTTCCAGCAGGGCAGGCGAAGGGGCAGGTTTCGGGTCGAGAGCCAGACCCGATCTCCCGGTGCATACACCGGAGCCTCACTGCGGTGGCGATCGGCGCTCGACTTTTGCCGCCTGATAGCCCGCTGCAGATGGACATGCGCAGCGTTCCAGGTTCCTTCCGAGCGCCGAAACCACTCGTCCACCGCAGGGGCTTCAATCTGGCTCTGATGCCAAGGTGCCAGGACCGGCTGATAACCTAGCACACACTGGAAAGGCGTAAGGTTAGTTGAGGAGTGGCGGAGTGAGTTTTGGGCTATCTCTGACCACTCCCCCTGCCGGTCCTGGCAATAGGACTTCAGAAACCTACCCACATCATGGTTCACTCTCTCCACCTGCCCATTACTCTCGGGGTGAAAGCCTGAGGTAAGGCTAATCGAGATCCCCAGACGTTCCATAAACGCCCTCCAGACTCTAGAGGTGAACTGGGGACCCCGATCAGACACTATATCCTCAGGTACCCCGTAGTGCCGGAAGACATGTGTAAACAGGGTGTCAGCAGTTTGTAGGGCTGTAGGGAGACCAGGCATAGGAATGAGATGGCAGGCCTTCGAAAACCGATCCAAAACGACCAAGATCGTCGTGTTCCCCTGGGAGGGGGGAAGGTCCGTGACACAATCCACCGATAGGTGAGACCACGGCCGTTGTGGAACGGGTAGGGGTTGTAATTACCCTCTGGGCAGGTGTCTAGGCGCCTTACACTGGGCGCACACCGAGCAGGAGGAAACATAAACCCTCACGTCCTTAGCTAAAGTGGGCCACCAGTACTTCCCACTAAGGCAGTGCACTGTCCGACCAATCCCAGGATGACCAGAGGAGGGTGACGTGTGAGCCCAATATATCAATCGATCACAAACCTCGAGCGGCACGTACATACGACCCTCTGGACACTGTGGGGGAGTAGGATCGGTACGTAACGCCCGCTCGATGTCCGCATCAACCTCCCATACCACCGGTGCCACCAGACAAGACTCCGGAAGTATGGGAGTGGGCTCAATGGACCTCTCCTCTGTGTCATATAGTCGGAACAGGGCGTCTGCCTTAGCGCTCTGTGACCCTGGTCTATAGGTGAGCGTAAATACAAATCGGGTAAAAAACATAGCCCACCTTGCCTGGCGAGGGTTCAGCCTCCTCGCCGCCCAGATTACGTACTCGTACTCCAGGTTACGATGGTCAGTCAAAATGAGAAAAGGGTGTTTAGCCCCCTCAAGCCAATGTCTCCACACCTTCAGGGTTTGAACCACAGCTAACAGCTCCCTGTCCCCCACATCATAATTGCGCTCCGCCGGACTGAGCTTCTTAGAAAAGAAAGCACAGGGTCGGAGTTTAGGTGGCATACCCGAGCGCTGAGACAGTACTGCACCGATCCCAGCCTCGGACGCATCCACTTCGACTTGGAACGCCAAAGAGGGATCCGGATGTGCCAGCACTGGAGTCGAGGTAAACAGGTCCTTCAGATGCCTAAAAGCTCTGTCCGCCTCAGCCGACCACTGCAGATGCACCGGATCCCCCTTTAGCAGGGAGGTAATGGGAGCTGCTACCTGCCCAAAGCCCCGGATGAACCTCCGGTAGCCAATTGCGCACGACTGAAACGCGGTCAATTTCCATCTCCACCCCTGATGCGGACAACCGGTGTCCCAGGAAGGAGATGGACTCCTGGAAAAACAGACATTTCTCCGCCTTCACATTTAGGTCATGTTCCAACAGTCTACCAAGGACCCGACGAACCAGGGACACATGCTCAGCTCGTGTACCGGAGTATATTAGAATGCCATCAATATACACCACTACACCCTGTCCATGCAAGTCCCGGAAAATCTCATCCACAAAACGATTGGAAGACTGAAGGAGCATTCATTAACCCGTATAGCCGAATCTCTTGAGACAGGGATACACATGGGCGTAAACCCCCATCCTTCTTCTTCACAAAAAAAGAAACTTGATGACGCAGGGGAAGTGGACGGCCGTATGTATCCCTGTCTCAAGAGATTCGGCAACATATGTCTCCATAGCCGCCGTCTCCTCCTGAGACATGACTTCGGGGAAGCGCAGCGCCTACTTGGAGGTTTATCGCACAATCCCCCTGTCAATGGGGTGGTAATTGAGTCGCCTTCTTTTTACAGAAGGCGAGAGCCAAATCGGCATATTCAGGTGGAATGTGCATGGTGGGAACTTGGTTCAGACTTTCCACCGTCGTTGCCCCTACGGAAACACCTACACACCTCCCAAACACTGATTTGACCATCCCTTGAGAGCCCTCTGTTGCCATGAAATGTTGGGGTCATGAGAAGTTAACCAGGGAAGCCCCAACACCAAGGGAAACGCAGGAGAATCAATCATGGCCCTCCTGCATTTTCATCCTGAGAGGTGCCGTGACCTCCCTAATCAACCCAGACCCCAAAGGGCGGCTATCTAGGGCATGGATAGGGAAGGGCACATCAACTGGAACAATAGGAATCCCTAACTTATAGGGGAAGTGGCGATCGATAAAATTCGCAGCTGCGCCTGAATCAATCAATTTTCAATCAATTTTATTTTATATAGCCCTTCGTACATCAGCTAATATCTCGAAGTGCTGTACAGAAACCCAGCCTAAAACCCCAAACAGCTAGTAATGCAGGTGTAGAAGCACGGTGGCTAGGAAAAACTCCCTAGAAAGGCCAAAACCTAGGAAGAAACCTAGAGAGGAACCAGGCTATGAGGGGTGGCCAGTCCTCTTCTGGCTGTGCCGGGTGGAGATTATAACAGAACCATGCCAAGATGTTCAAAAATGTTCATAAGTGACAAGCATGGTCAAATAATAAATCAGGAATAAATCTCAGTTGGCTTTTCATAGCCGATCATTAAGAGTTGAAAACAGCAGGTCTGGGACAGGTAGGGGTTCCATAACCGCAGGCAGAACAGTTGAAACTGGAATAGCAGCAAGGCCAGGCGGACTGGGGACAGCAAGGAGTCACCACGGCCGGTAGTCCCGACGTATGGTCCTAGGGCTCAGGTCTCTCAGTTGGCTTTTCATAGCCGATCATTAAGAGTTGAAAACAGCAGGTCTGGGACAGGTAGGGGTTTCGTAACCGCAGGCAGAACAGTTGAATCTACTAGCGCCTTATGCTGGGAATGAGGAGAAACCTTGGGAAACATAACTTTAATACACATATGCGCAACAGGGAGCTCTGGGTGAGTTGGGTGCCTACTCACCTGGAATGACTCATCAGTGCGCTGTCTACTGCCTCGATTCCTAGGAGACCCTCCCCAGCACCGACCAGCAGTGTGTCCTCTGAGGCCACAGTTGTTGCAGGGGACGGCCTCTCTCCTGGTCTCCCTTGTGCCAGCAACTCCGAGCTCCATAGGGGTCGGCTCGGAGGTACTGGGGGATGGAATGGACGGCCCTGAGTCCGGACGTCCACGGGTAGCCAACAGGGTATCCAGGAGAAACGACATATCCACCAGTTGGTCGAAGCTTAGGTTGGTGTCCCTGCAGGCCAATTCCCGACGCACGTCCTCCCTCAGGCTACATCTGTAGTGGTCGATGAGGGCCCTCTCATTCCATCCCGCGTTGGCAGCCAGCGTCCGGAAGTCCAGTGCGAACTCCTGTTTGCTCCTCCTCCCCTGTCTGAGGTGGAATAGACGCTCACCCGCCGCTTTACCCTCTGGTGGATGATCGAATACTGCCCTGAAGCGGCGGGTGAACTCCGCATAGTTGACAGTAGCGGCGTCTATTCCCCCCCACTCGGCGTTGGCCCACTCCAGCGCCTTGCCGGACAGACAGGAGATAAGGGCGGACACGCTCTCGTATCCCGAGGGCACCAGGTGGATGGTTTCCAGGTAGAGTTCGACCTGGAGCAGGAAACCCTGACACCCGGCAGCTGTGCCATCATAAGCCCTCGGGAGCGAGAGCCGAATCCCACTGGACCCCGGAGGTGAAGCGATGGGCATCGCTGATGGTGGTGGTATCGTCGGAGGAGGTGAAGGCAAACCTCCTCTTTCCCATCGCTCCATGGTGCTCACCACCCATTCCATGGCGGTGCCGAGAGCCTGGATCATGGCCGCTTGTTGTTCTACGCGTTCTTCCATTGATCCAGCTGGCACCGCCGCTCCTGCTGACTCCATGTCTTGGTGTGTGATTCTGTCAGTGCGACGTGTATGCGGTGGGTGAAGTCAAGAGCAGGACACCGAGCTACTGGCACATACTTTACTGTACAAAGTAAATACAAAGTAACAAAACAAACCTCCAAACAGAGAGGAACAACTAACCCGCACACAAAATAGCAACAGCCGAAAATGACGAAAAACAATCACACACAATACACAATGAGAGACAGAGGGTTATAAAGGGAATACAATACAACATAATTGGAAACAGGTGTAAACAATAAAGACCAGACAAGACAACCACCGAAACATAGATCGGTAGCAGCTAGTACTCCGGGGACGACGAACGCCGAAGCCTGCCCGAGCAAGGAGGAGGAGCAGCCTCGGCTGAATCTGTGACAGGCAGAGGTATTGCTGCCTACCTTCACCACCTTGGGTTGGCCCCTCAGGAAGTCTTGGACCCAGTTGCACATGGAGGGGTTCAGACAAAGGTTCCTGAGCTTATTGATGAGCTTAGAGGGCACTATGGTTTTGAAGGCTGTGCTGTAGTCGATGAACAGCATTCTTACATAGGTATTCCTCTTGTCCAGGTGGGTTAGGGCAGTGTGCAGTGCAATGGCCATTGCGACGTCCGTGGATCTGTTGGGGCGGTATGCAAATTGTAGTGGGTCTAGGGTGTCGGGGAAGGTGGAGGTGATATGATCCTTAACTAGCCTCTCAAAGCACTTCATGGTGTCAGAAGTGAATGCTATGAGTAGATAGTCATTTAGTTCAGTTACCTTTGCTATCTTTGGTACAGGAACAATGGTGGACATCTTGAAGCAAGTGGGGAAAAGACTGGGATAGGGGGAGATTGAATATGTCCATAAAGACTCCAGCCAGACTTGGCCATGGAAATCGTAAGCACACAGTCCTTGTGAGTGGTGGGGGCCAACGTTGGCTGCTCGTGTTGCTTTCTATGAAGCAGGCAAAGAAGGTATTTCACTTGTCTGGGAGCAAGGCGTCGGTGTTTGTGACGTGGCTGGCTTCCCCTTTATAATCGGTGATTGTCTGGAGTCCCTGCCACATGCGTCTCATGTCTGAGCCTTGGAATTGCGACTCCACTCTGTCCCTGTACTGTCGTTTTGCCTCTTTGATTGCCTTACAGAGGTCAAAGCTTGTCTGTTTGTATGCGTCCATGTTCCCAGTCACCTTGCCGTGGTTAAATACAGTGGTTTGCGCCTTTTTCTTTGTGCGAATCCTGCCATCTATTCACGGGTAGGAGCAGGATGGAAGCGTGATCTGATTTGCCGAAGGGAGGACGGGGGAGGGCCTTATAGCCGTCCCGGAAGGGAGAGTAACAATGGTCAAGCGTGTTCTCTCCGCGTGTAGCACAGGAGATGTGTTGGTAGAATTTCGAGAGCATTATCCTCAGATTTCCTTTATTAAAGTCCCCAGCAACGATAAATGCGGTCTCAGGATATATGGTTTCCAGTTTGCACAAAGTCCAGTGTAGTTCCTTGTGAGCCATCACTGTGTCGGTGTGGCAATGAAGGAGTCAGGCGCAGGAGGGTAAATCACAGAATAACAGGTTTATTCCGTTGACACAGCGGTACGCAGCAATGCGTCAAACCCTCGAGTGCGGAAATATACAGCGTACTGGAAACAACAAGGCACACAGGTGAATATCCCGGCGATACAAAATACACGAGCTAAACTAACCTCCACAATAAGCAATCGCACACAAAGACAAGGGGGCAGAGGGAACACTTATACAGGTACTGATGAGGGGAATTGAAAACCAGGTGTGTGTAATAAACAAGACAAAACAAATGGAATGATGAGATGAGTAGCGGCAGTGGCTAGAAGATCGGTGAAGACGAACACCGAAGCCTGCCCGAACAAGGAGAGGAGGCAGCTTCGGAGGAAGTCGTGACAGTCGGCTCGGAGGGAAATATACACGGCAGTGACAATAACCAAATAACATTTTCTCGGGAGGTAATGCTGTCGGCATTTGATGGTGAAGTATTCCAGATTGGAAGAACAAAATGAATTGAGTTCCTGTACGTTACCACAATCACAACATGAGTTGTTAATCATGAGACATACCCCTCCATCTCTGTTTTTCCCAGAGAGTTCTTTCTTCCTGTCCGTGCGAAGAACGGAGACCACCGCTGGCTGTATGGACGGGGACAATATATCCGGAGAGAGCCATGATTTCGGAAAACAGAGTATGTTACAGTCCCTTATGTCTCTATGAAAGGAGATCCTCTACCATATTACCCAAACCAGTCCTTTCTTTGAAGGTCCATGAGGGAGTGAACAAGTGCACACTTTGGGAAGGATTTAGTTGGAGAAATGGAATTGGCCTCATGTTGCTTGCATGTTTGCTTGCAAGGCCGGAATTCAATCACAGTGTGCATACAACCTTTGTTTCAGATACAATTATGGCACTGCTGCAACAATAAAGAGTATTCTGGGAACCTTATAACAAGACACCTTATAGCTAGAATCCTTAGTAGAAACAAAATCAAAGCGGACACCCTGCCTCTGTTTTGGTAAAAAGCTGAGGGATAGGCCTGGATAAATGTAACCACTCTCAAATTCATAGACGGAGCCATGGATGCAAGGAATCCATGATATAACATTTTTTGTTGTAACCATGTTTTAAGGCTAAACAGTGTTTGCTTACAATTACATTGTTTACAAATATGGAATCAAACAAGCTTATATTTTGGGTTATGATGGGGTACGACAGTTGAACTAAGATCATGAGGCATGTATAAGTTATATTCTTGAAGAAACAATGGGTATATATCAGGGGTATTCAAATCTTACCCTATGAGGTCCGGCGCCTGCTGGTTTTCTGTTCTACCTGATCACTAATATCCCAGGTCAAAATTAGTCCTTGATTAGAGGGGAATATTTTTTTTAAAGCAGTGGAACTGGCTTCAAGGTCAAGATTACAATTTGAGGGGTATATATAATTTATTTATGAGTCCAAAAATGGATGTAGCAACTGCAGATTCTAGCTTTGAAAATTATAATGGCATTGGGTAGTGATGAATGATGTGTTCACCCACTTTCAAAGTAAAACATTTACTAAGCCATTCAATGCTAAATAACAATACATAGATATAAATAGATGCTAAATACATTTTTGTTTTGATACGTTTTTTTATAAACAATACTCATTATTAAGCATCTGTACAACATCATGTATTGCATGATATCAGACAATTGCAAAACTATTTGTGTAGTATAGTAGCTAAATCATTAAGATACAGCAGAGACACTCTCTTTCTGTGGATCAGCTGATCTTCAGAAATCTTTTCATCAAGCTCTGTTTTATATATTTTGTGTTGAAACAGTATATCAGTGGATTGATCATAGGAGGGAGCAGGCTTTACAACACGATAATAACAATACATAAATCAGTGCTGAATCTAATGCCGATATTACTGGACAGATAAATACAGAACCTGGGTAGAATATAGAGGGCAATGATGATCAGCTGACCACTGCAGGTAGAAAAGGTTTTGAGGCGGCCTTGGGTGCTCGCAATCTTAAGAACTACAACAATAATGCAGTAAGCAGTCGAGGGTGTAGATCAGATTGTATTTGACAGGTAATACTGCAATAATCCAATTGTGATCCGTTACTGTATATGCTTTACGCTAACACTTGACATTTTATTAAAAGTGCATTTAACAGTAGATAACATTTCATACGGTTCGAATGGGCTAAAATGTCAGATCAAAATCAAATTTTGACTGACATTTAATTGAGTCGTCAACAAACATCAAAATAATCTAAATCAGGAATATCAGTGTCTACTGATTTTTGATATTTCCTTACAATTTGTGTCCTATTAAGACCTAGAGTATCAGGTGAGAGGAGTTCCTAACTAACCAGTGGCCTTAAGTGATCAGTCCTAACTAACCAGTGGCCTTAAGTGATCAGTCCTAACTAACCAGTGACCTTAAGTGATCAGTCAGGAACAAGGCAGGAGTGAAAACCCGCAGACACTTTGCTCTCCATGGAATGAGTTTGACACCTGTGATCTAAATCAACCAAACCTTGACACTCTATTGATGATTCACAGTTGAAACCTGATGTGTTAAATTGAGATGAAACCGCTGATGACTTTTAGCAAATTCAATCAAAACTCAACATTGATGCAACGTGATTACATTGATGATGAAAAACATGGAAACAATGTTGACTAAACCACTTTTGCTTGGAACAAACAAGAGACAAGAAATGGCTTTGGTAACCCTAACCGTTACATATTTGGAGTAATTTCAGTTCTCTTGAAAATATTTTTCAGGCGCCCTCGGATCTCCTTGGTTTTGAGACAATACACAAATGGGTTCACAAGAGAGGGCCCCAGAGTAGAGCCAATAATTAGGCCATTTCTTTGAGAAAGCGTGAGAACCAAACCAAACCTGGTGATCAATATTAACACCACCTTGGGGATAAAGAAGCAAGCCACCACTATAATGTGAGACACACAGGTGTTAAATGTTTTCCCTCTGTCTTTCGATGAAGACATTTTCATCACTTCATAAACTATCTTCATGTATGAGAAGAATATCAGGGCTAAATTAACCAATAACATAGCAGTCGCCACAGTAGAAGCTACGGTGAAATAATATGTAGGATTAACACATGCTGCTCTTACTAAGGCTGCATATTCACAAAAGCTGTATGGGAGTTTATTTGAGCCACAGAAGGGCAGATTGTTCACCATGCCAGTCCACAAACCGGCAAATAAGCAGCCTACTGCCCAAGTGGCTATTATAAGTAAGTATACACTTGTCTTAGTTAAGATAGTCTGATATCGAAGAGGATGTGAAATTGCAATAAGGCGATCATAAGCCATCAGCGCAATAGTAAAGGGTTCCATAGTGCTTCCTAAATGAAATAGGAAGCACTGTATCATGCAGGGTGCATAGCGGACTCTTCTCTCCTCACCAAGAAGAACGTTAAGCATTGTAACACTAATACCGCTGGTGTAGACTATGTCTACCATTGCCAGTGTGCAAATAAAAAGGTACATGGGGGTGTGCAGAGGCTTGTTGAATGCTACAATACAAATGTTGGTGATGCATCCGATCAGAATGAGAAAGAGGATGAACAGAATGGCTGCTCCAACCAGCTTTGGGTGAGGCACATCATCCATTCCTGTGATGATGAATTCTGTTACCGTATATGTTGTTCGGTTGTTTGGCTCCATGTTCCTGTAAAATAATTACAAAAAAAAGAGGCAAAAGATTGTAAATTGATCTACAGTGATTTGCAGAATCTCTAATGGAGAGTGTGCCAGACATGTTTTAAATGTAGGCCAACATCTCCAACTCCCAGCACATGCTTGAATATCCCAGCCATGTACCACTATCAGGACAGTATAACTCTGTGATCACTGATACGATCTGTGAAAATAATTGCACAAAAACAGTCTGCATTGTCAAACTGGTGTATTGATTGTAACATCAATTATATAATGAGAATCATATAATTTAGAAAACATACTTTTGGTTACAAGGTCAAGTTTTGTTAATGGATTGTTTAGTTCTATACTTACCAGTGCAGCCTTTGTACGCCAGGCTTCTATGCTCTCTTTAAGTGTCAGACACACAGCTGATAGACGACACTCTGACCAGACTGGCATTGGATGTCTCTGAATGTATTCAATTTCGGACTTTCTTATAGTGAGCCACCTTCTCTCAGCCACTTGAGGAATCCCACGTCATGATTCTCATTAGGCAACTATATACTGATTGGTATCCAAAAACAGGTGTAAAAACTGCACACTAGAACATGCATACATGCTGATTGGCTCAAAGGCCTATAAGACACATAAAGACAGACATATTTTGAGTTTTCCTTTTTTCTGTAATTGGTTGAATTGGGCCCTGTGTCCTTTCATGAGTGAACTGTAATCATTGAGGGCCAAATCCCTAATAAGACAACCCAATCTTTCTCATAAATCTTGCGTTGATGACAATGCTGAATTACATGCACAGATCTCAGGATAGGACGTTCCTTCCTCCTCCACATAATTCAGTCACAACACAAATTATCGGCACCCTTGATAAAGATGAGCAAAACATACTATAAAATAACTAATACAAATACTGAGCTATAATGTATGTACATTTTTTTAAATTAGATTATTTTATAATAACACAATTGCTCTAAGAAAAATATTTTCTTTAATAAGTAATACAAAAAATCTAAAAAAGATAGGTGTCAAAATTCTTATAAATGTGTTCTTCAATCTAATAAAACATTATAAAAAAAAGGCAACGTGCCGTTATCCCCGCAAGGGGAGGGTGCAAAAAGTATTAAAAACAGGGGTGCCAATCATTTTGACACCTATATATATTTTTTTTTTTGATTTTTTGACTTGTTTAACAACATATTTTTCTCTGAGCAATTGTATTAGTATAACATTTTTTTTATTTTTTTCAGCATAAAATATACAGTAGCTCAGTATTTATGTGATTTATTTTAGACAGTATTTTTTGCTCATCTTTATCAAGGGTGCCAATAATTTAGGTCGTGACTGTATTATTTTTGATGATGACTTTGGCTGCTACCTTTTAAAAATTGTATTCCCTTGAGCTCCCCTCTCTCTCAACCTTTCATTCTCTGTGAGTAGGTTTGGACAAGGTCATGTTATTCAATAGTGTAGTCACCCTTTCACAGAAAATATATTGTAATCCCAATGCCCAGCTTGTCTAATGATATTAGTAAACCATTTATAAATTCCCTAGGAAGAGCAGGCAGCAGCAGTCTGTTAAACCACCCCAGAGGGTTCCAGCATTAATAATTTGTTAAAGTAGGTGACAGCCCCAGAGACTGTTCTGAGGTGTAATGTTCTGAGGTGTAGTGTTCTGAGGTGTAGTGTTCTGAGGTGTAATGTTCTGAGGTGTAATGTTCTGAGGTGTAATGTTCTGAGGTGTAATGTTCTGAGGTGTAATGTTCTGAGGTGTAACGTTCTGGGGTGTAATGTTCTGGGGTGTAACGTTCTGAGGTGTAATGTTCTGAGGTGTAATGTTCTGAGGTGTAATGTTCTGAGGTGTAACGTTCTGGGGTGTAATGTTCTGGGGTGTAACGTTCTGAGGTGTAATGTTCTGAGGTGTAATGTTCTGAGATGTAGTGTTCTGAGGTGTAGTGTTCTGAGGTGTAATGTTCTGAGGTGTAATGTTCTGAGGTGTAGTGTTCTGAGGTGTAATGTTCTGAGGTGTAATGTTCTGAGGTATAATGTTCTGAGGTGTAGTGTTCTGAGGTGTAGTGTTCTGAGGTGTAATGTTCTGAGGTGTAATGTTCTGAGGTGTAATGTTCTGAGGTGTAATGTTCTGAGGTGTAGTGTTCTGAGGTGTAGTGTTCTGAGGTGTAATGTTCTGAGGTGTAATGTTCTGAGGTATAGTGTTCTGAGGTGTAATGTTCTGAGGTGTAATGTTCTGAGGTGTAGTGTTCTGAGGTGTAATGTTCTGAGGTGTAGTGTTCTGAGGTGTAATGTTCTGAGGTGTAATGTTCTGAGATGTAATGTTCTGAGGTGTAATGTTCTGAGGTGTAGTGTTCTGAGGTGTAATGTTCTGAGGTGTAGTGTTCTGAGATGTAGTGTTCTGAGGTGTAATGTTCTGAGGTGTAGTGTTCTGAGGTGTAGTGTTCTGAGGTGTAGTGTTCTGAGGTGTAATGTTCTGAGGTGTAATGTTCTGAGGTGTAATGTTCTGAGGTGTAATGTTCTGAGGTGTAATGTTCTGAGGTGTAATGTTCTGAGGTGTAACGTTCTGAGGTATAATGTTCTGAGGTGTAATGTTCTGAGATGTAATGTTCTGAGATGTAATGTTCTGAGGTGTGAACAGACCAAGAGAACAATGTGTGTGTGGATAAGCTATCATAATTAGCTTTCATTGCCCATTCAGAACCATAATAGTAGCAACCATACAGTGGGGAAAAAAAGTATTTAGTCAGCCACCAATTGTGCAAGTTCTCCCACTTAAAAAGATGAGAGAGGCCTGTAATTTTCATCATAGGTACACGTCAACTATGACAGACAAAATGAGATTTTTTTCTCTCCAGAAAATCACATTGTAGAATTGTTAATGAATTTATTTGCATCAAAGGTCAAACGTTATCTGTAAGTCTTCACAAGGTTTTCACACACTGTTGCTGGTATTTTGGCCCATTCCTCCATGCATATCTCCTCTAGAGCAGTGATGTTTTGGGGCTGTCGCTGGGCAACACGGACTTTCAACTCCCTCCAAATATATTCTATGGGGTTGAGATCTGGAGACTGGCTAGGCCACTCCAGCACCTTGAAATGCTTCTTACGAAGCCACTCCTTCGTTGCCCGGGCGGTGTGTTTGGGATCATTGTCATGCTGAAAGACCCAGCCACATTTCATCTTCAATGCCCTTGCTGATGGAAGGAGGTTTTCACTCAAAATCTCACGATACATGGCCCCATTCATTCTTTCCTTTACACGGATCAGTCGTCCTGGTCCCTTTGCAGAAAAACAGCCCCAAAGCATGATGTTTCCACCCCCATGCTTCACAGTAGGTATGGTGTTCTTTGGATGCAACTCAGCATTCTTTGTCCTCCAAACACGATGAGTTGAGTTTTTACCAAAAAGTTCTATTTTGGTTTCATCTGACCATATGACATTCTCCCAATCCTCTTCTGGGTCATCCAAATGCACTCTAGCAAACTTCAGACGGGCCTGGACATGTACTGGGGACACGTCTGGCACTGCAGGATTTGAGTCCCTGGCGGCGTAGTGTGTTACTGATGGTAGGCTTTGTTACTTTGGTCCCAGCTCTCTGCAGGTCATTCACTAGGTCCCCCGTGTGGTTCTGGGATTTTTGCTCACCGTTCTTGTGATCATTTTGACCCCACGGGGTGAGATCTTGCGTGGAGCCCCAGATCGAGGGAGATTATCAGTGGTCTTGTATGTCTTCCATTTCCTAATA
The DNA here is from genome assembly GCF_020615455.1 of Coregonus clupeaformis. Lineage (NCBI taxonomy): Eukaryota > Metazoa > Chordata > Actinopteri > Salmoniformes > Salmonidae > Coregonus > Coregonus clupeaformis. The sequence continues at coordinate 41,690,913 of NC_059196.1, forward strand.
ATTGCTCCCACAGTTGATTTCTTCAAACCAAGCTGCTTACCTATTGCAGATTCAGTCTTCCCAGCCTGGTGCAGGTTTACAATTTTGTTTCTGGTGTCCTTTGACAGCTCTTTGGTCTTGGCCATAGTGGAGTTTGGAGTGTGACTGTTTGAGGTTGTGGACAGGTGTCTTTTATACTGATAACAAGTTCAAACAGGTGCCATTAATACAGGTAACGAATGGAGGACAGAGGAGCCTCTTAAAGAAGAAGTTACAGGTCTGTGAGAGCCAGAAATCTTGCTTGTTTGTAGGTGACCAAATACTTATTTTCCACCATAATTTGCAAATAAATTCATTAAAAATCCTACAATGTGATTTTCTGGATTTTGTTTTCTCAATTTGCCTGTCATAGTTGACGTGTACCTATGATGAAAATTACAGGCCTCTCTCATCTTTTTAAGTGGGAGAACTGGCACAATTGGTGGCTGACTAAATACTTTTTTTCCCCACTGTAATTGGCTACTGTAGAAAAAGGCCAACACCATGATTTGGTTACCTTATCTTTCAACATGAAAAGTCAAATGACTTTTAAAAAGAGAATGCAAAATATTATTTTCACTTCATAGTATACAGTATAATCTTCTGTAATTAGCACAATTCTCTATGACCCAAAATATGAATAATATTATTTGAGAATCATTGGGCCTGGCAAAAGTGGTTGAAAGTCTGTGGTGTGATTTCAATGAAGAGACACACCATTAGAAATACATTTTAGCTAAACAAAAATGGACAACATGCAGAAGAAAAAATAGCTTAGTTATTATGATATGTACATTATATAAATATAATTTGTTGACAGAAGGCCCAAGACCATTGTTTCTTGCATGCATAGTGAAATCATAACAACAAAACAGAAACACAGACACACACACATGCGCACACACACACACACACACACTCGCACACACACAGACACACACACACACAATCCTCACTAATCACACACAAGGGAACTTAGTGTATGAAAAATACACTAATTAGACAGTAATCCTTCAAGACTTCATTTGTTGTATGTTGTTGAAAGACAGGGGTTCCCTCTGAGAATCATATACACTTCTAACAAACTTCTAAGTCTTGCAAGAACATGAAACAACATGTCAGTCACATCTACCCTTATACAAAGTAGCAACTTAGGTTTTATATACAGTATTTTTACTTGACATTTATTTTTGTTTGGATAAATCATCAGAGGAAGTTTTAAGGGTTAAGTGACTACTTTTCAACCAGTAGGCCTATAGGTGCCTGACGATCACAAAAACACTAACCTCTTCTGAACAGTAGAGACATACCTCTCAAAGCTGTAGGTTATCCACAATGTGCTCCTTTTGTAGCTTGGTTGGGGCTTGTAATGCCAGGGTAGTGGGTTCAATTCCCAGGACCACCCATATATAAAATGTATCCATGCATAACTGTAAGTTGCTTTGGATAAAAGTGTCTGCTAAATGGCATATATTTCATTTATTTATGTTCACATGATCAACCTAGTGTCCACGCAAAATTCATGAAATGTGACATGAGAGTACTGACTGGATTGACCGCCTGCCCCCAGAGTGACTGCATTTGGTCACCCCATTCAGTCAGATGCAGAGCCATGTATTAAAAGTTGGGCCAACTTTTCAAATTCAGAAAATGGTTCTAATTCTAGACAAAGTGGAACTGACAGAATTTTAGCAACATTAAATCATATAAAAAATCTGTTCATGTACACCCCCAGGAAGAATATGACATTTTTTTTTTTTTTTTTTAAATGTCTGACAAGCGAGCACTTAGATATGGCCATTTTCACGTTTTCTTAAATTCATAGAATGTTTGGGAATGACGTATAGTAAGGCAATTGTGAAAATATATCACATTATAGAGTGGGAAAGCGGCCGTGCGTTTGGACCATTAATAGACACTGCAGTAAATAAAACCGAATAACAGCACAACTTTATATCTTTAGAATGCAGTCGCCAAAAGCCTCAAAATACACTGCAAATGTAAGTCCGCTTACATCTGGAAACTTCTCTCCCTCAGTTGCCTGTGCACATCAACAACAACAAGATCAACAACTACTGCTAGCCAGAGCGAGATAAGCTAACATCTAACCAGGGAACATTAGATAAACCCTCTCAAACTTTTTCAGCTAGTTGGCCATCAAAATTGCAATGATAAATGATGGGGAATAGTCGCCTGCTCGTCCTTCTGCAGCTTGCCTGCCAACGCATGCTTGTCCCAACCCACGTTTTGACAACTGAATGGGAACTTGCCTGCATGCCCACCCATTTGATTGATGCCAAATACATTTGATTGACAACTAAGAGATATGCCAACTGTGGATAACAGTCGTTCAAGTTCAGCATAATTAGCTAGCTAGCAAAGCGATTCACATTACTTGCTAGCTAACCAAATTACACCTGCAGCATCTCTAGCTGTAGCCAACAAATAACGATATGAGGAGAAAAAGTTGGTCACTCACCCACTCCTTCAATGATATGACATCCTCGCAGCAACTAGCTAGCTAACGTTAGGCTCCGTGTTTTTTAGCTTGCTAAATAAACAGCTAGTTACATAAATAGATACGCTAACCCAAGGCTGTCAAACTCAATCAGTGCACGGGCCATATTGAAAAAAACGCAGGCCAGACAGCCTATTTGTTTTTACAAAAAAACATGCAACTGTGACCCAAACTGGTCATTGTTTTATTAGAAAAGATATGGCCCTTTATAATGTCCACTTATGTACATATACTGTATATAGCATTTAAACAAAATCGATAAATAATTTGTCCATCTTTTGCTGCTGTGCTTGTAGATGTGCATAATATGCTGCGACCCTAATCAAAAAGTTTTTAATAACTCCAAATAACAAAAACGTAGCTATACGTTGTTGTAACATTTAAACTTAAAACATGTTTTTCATTGAATGAAATAATCACTTTATGGGTAAACACTCTATTCATGGGGTGCATGTTTTGTCACAATATTGTTTTTAACGTTCGTTTTGGACTGAGCATTGTACTCAATGCATCGTCAATGAGCGCTGATTTCATCAAAGGTGCATTACAGTGGATTGGAAATACAATCACTTTAAAAAGGAGGCAAATAATTAGTAGGAAAACCTTTCGTCATCATTATTAATATCACCAGATTGACTTTAGATGCAGTATAAAGTTAGCTAGCTAGCTAAAATTGAGGGGAAGCCACCGGATTTTAGCTAGCTAAAGTTAGCATTGCTAGCAATTTTTGACGAATTTTGCTAGCTAATGATAAAATTGCCATTTGTCTAAAGTAAATTTGATGACATGATAATGCTGGCAAAGTTGTTTCCTACTAAATAGTTGACTACTTTAGCAATGTCATCGTATTTCGAGGCACTATAGTGTAATTTAGACTAAACAGTAATTAGCCTCCGTCCAGACTGACTGCGCTTATCACCACTTTAGGGCACCACTATGGCGCTGCCGATAGAGGGCGGCTTGAGAAAGCTCATTACAATAGCATGACGCGACTGAGTGACGGAGGTGCAACCTATGAATAGTTTGTATTGATATTCCCAGCCTTAGTTACAGTCATCTGTTTTTGTTCAAAATATTGTCATTGAAACTGAAACGGTGCATCCCGAATGGGTGGTGGCAGCAAACAATATACTAGGCCAGCTGTGATTTACAACCTGATTGCAATATTTTTTTGGACTACCAAGAAATGTGTTGGTGAATTATATTAATCATGCATTGAACTGCATCCATATATGCTGCCAACAATGCCTCACTGTACGTCATGGTATTTTGAGTCAAATAGAACCTATTTTTAAAACCTCTTATGAAGTTGGTTTTGAAGCACAAACTGCGAATTTGATAATGTTTTTAACTGATATTATGATTGTCTGTTTGTTTGATATCTGCACAGTAGTTAAAACACTGTCAGTTCCACTTGAAGTTACATAGTATTATTTAAATATAAATTGTGTTGCCATATTGTTGCCATATTGGCTCTAATCCTGGTCATTTGACTGGTAGGGTACATTCGCAATGGCTGCCTGGTATTGTGATTTGCCAATAATTTCCATGGTATTTTGGAATGATCTGTCAACTGAAGCTGGATTGCCAACGTAATGAAGAATGTTCATTTAAATCATGCTAACTGATGTGGCTTATGCAATCGAATGTATTTTTTGTAATGTCAATTGAGTTGACTCAACAAATCACAGCACAAATTGAAAGGGACACTTCCTGCTTTTACTTCCTGGCATGGGTCTAGGTCGAAAATATACAGGTTAAGACTACATTGTCACGAAGCTGGGAATGTGCTGTTGCTAGCTAGCATAGCTGTTGTCCCATTGTTGCAAAGAGTTATGGGATATGTCTTAACCTTTGTCATCTTCAATCTAGGCATGGGTACAATCAAAATGTCTGTCAATCCACCCATTATGCCATCATGACTGGAGACACTTTCTATTCATTCTATTTCTATGGGTTGACCAACTCCCTTACCAAAATGGCTGACCTTTATACCGCCAGACGATGGGCAAGTCCATTCTAGTTTTCTAATTCCTAATTATTTGGCTGAGACCCTTCTCTCTTCGACAGGGACAAGGGGATGAAGATTCCAAAGCTGTGTTTTTCCCGCAATTGCATTTTGAAATGTAATTTCTCTCGAATGCTTGGGGGGAGAGGAGAGTGGCTCGCTCATCACAGCAGCAGGCCCCATCGAGGGCACAGGCACAGGGGCTGGACATACATGTTCATTACAGGAATCATGAGGATAATGCACTTTACTGTTTGACCGTATCATGGTTTTAGCTGCCCCAAAAATAGGAAGTTTTGAGTGAGGTGACCAATGTAGAATGTGCTCTTTCTAAATTTATAGGCACCCTTTCCGTTTTTTACGGTCCATGATCTTGGCTGTCTAATGATGACAGAGTCAGAGCAGGTCTCTTTGCTGATTCCGCGTTTGACTTGAAATATGAGTGTGCGTGAGCTCATTTCAGCCTATCAGAAAAATGGGCCGGCCCAGTATAATCCTTTTATGATAGGGGATTTTGAGCGGTTCTGGTCCGGTTCCGACTGACATTTTTGGTGTACAAAGTGCTCTGTGAATGTCACAGGGTCCAGTGTCTTATTGTGCCAGAAAGCCCCATCTGTCTGCTTCCCGCTACCACTCTGTCAGTGGAGCTGACTTGAAGTGTCAGGTTCCACACCCCACATTTGCAAAGGGAGCGACGTGTCACATTTTCTGGCCTATCCAGACAAAGAATCAATTTGTTCTACCTCTGATCAATGGAGCCCAGTCGGGGGGATGGCATATGAAAGGGGAGTGTCAAGCGATTTCAGCGATCATGGTCTCATCTCGCTGTGATATTCTCAGCCGGATTTAGTCAGAAAATAATTAGGTAGAATTGAAACACGACCACTTTCTCTTCGTCACTTTGTGCGTAAAGATGAGGTATGAAGTCATTTGAATGGTGTCTCTGAGTTGCTCAGAGTAGGCTTGGCAGAAAATGATCTGTCGTCAGTTACAGTGGGGGAAAAAAGTATTTAGTCAGCCACCAATTGTGCAAGTTCTCCCACTTAAAAAGATGAGAGAGGCCTGTAATTTTCATCATAGGTACACATCAACAATGACAGACAAATTGAGTAAAAAAAATCCAGAAAATAACATTGTAAGATTTTTAATGAATTTATTTGCAAATTATGGTGGAAAATAAGAATTTGGTCACCTACAAACAAGCAAGAAGAAGAAGAAATCAACTGTGGGAGCAATTATTAGGAAATGGAAGACATACAAGACCACTGATAATCTCCCTCGATCTGGGGCTCCACGCAAGATCTCACCCCGTGGGGTCAAAATGATCACAAGAACGGTGAGCAAAAATCCCAGAACCACACGGGGGGACCTAGTGAATGACCTGCAGAGAGCTGGGACCAAAGTAACAAAGCCTACCATCAGTAACACACTACGCCGCCAGGGACTCAAATCCTGCAGTGCAAGACGTGTCCCCCTGCACGACCACTTTCTCTTCGTCACTTTGTGCGTAAAGATGAGGTATGAAGTCATTTGAATGGTGTCTCTGAGTTGCTCAGAGTAGGCTTGGCAGAAAATGATCTGTCGTCAGTTACAGTGGGGGAAAAAAGTATTTAGTCAGCCACCAATTGTGCAAGTTCTCCCACTTAAAAAGATGAGAGAGGCCTGTAATTTTCATCATAGGTACACATCAACAATGACAGACAAATTGAGTAAAAAAAATCCAGAAAATAACATTGTAAGATTTTTAATGAATTTATTTGCAAATTATGGTGGAAAATAAGAATTTGGTCACCTACAAACAAGCAAGAAGAAGAAGAAATCAACTGTGGGAGCAATTATTAGGAAATGGAAGACATACAAGACCACTGATAATCTCCCTCGATCTGGGGCTCCACGCAAGATCTCACCCCGTGGGGTCAAAATGATCACAAGAACGGTGAGCAAAAATCCCAGAACCACACGGGGGGACCTAGTGAATGACCTGCAGAGAGCTGGGACCAAAGTAACAAAGCCTACCATCAGTAACACACTACGCCGCCAGGGACTCAAATCCTGCAGTGCAAGACGTGTCCCCCTGCTTAAGCCAGTACATGTCCAGGCCCGTCTGAAGTTTGCTAGAGTGCATTTGGATGTTCCAGAAGAGGATTGGGAGAATGTCATATGGTCAGATGAAACCAAAATAGAACTTTTTGGTAAAAACTCAACTCGTCGTGTTTGGAGGACAAAGAATGCTGAGTTGCATCCAAAGAACACTATACCTACTGTGAAACATGGGGGTGGAAACATCATGCTTTGGGGCTGTTTTTCTGCAAAGGGACCAGGACGACTGATCCGTGTAAAGGAAAGAATGAATGGCGATGTGAGATTTTGAGGGAAAACCTCCTTCCATCAGCAAGGGCATTGAAGATGAAACGTGGCTGGGTCTTTCAGCATGACAATGATCCCAAACACACCGCCCGGGCAACGAAGGAGTGGCTTCGTAAGAAGCATTTCAAGGTCCTGGAGTGGCCTAGCCAGTCTCCAGATCTCAACCCCATAGAAAATCTTTGGAGTGAGTTGAAAGTCCGTGTTGCCCAGCGACAGCCCCAAAACATCACTGCTCTAGAGGAGATCTGCATGGAGGAATGGGCCAAAATACCAGCAACAGTGTGTGAAAACCTTGTGAAGACTTACAGAAAACGTTTGACCTGTGTCATTGCCAACAAAGAGTATATAACAAAGTATTGAGAAACTTTTGTTATTGACCAAATACTTATTTTCCACCATAATTTGCAAATAAATTCATTAAAAATCCTACAATGTGATTTTCTGGATTTTTTTTCTCATTTTGTCTGTCATAGTTGACGTATACCTATGATGAAAAGTACAGGCCTCTCTCATCTTTTTAAGTGGGAGAACTTGCACAATTGGTGGCTGACTAAATACTTTTTTCCCCCACTGTATATGGAATGAGGCCAAGTTTGTACTGTCACTAAATATGATAATATTTATTTTATAGTCACAAGAAAGGTTCAATCTTAAAGTAAGTTGTTTATAATTTTATTCTTACTATATTTAGAAACTTGGCAACCACCCCTTAACTAGACCAGAACTGTGACTTGGAGAAAAAGAAAATCTCTGCTTCAATGGCCCAACTCTCTAAATGCATGGCTCTGGTCAAATGTAACATGTGTAAAACCTTTAGTGACATCATATTCCAATCATTCAGAATAGTTTGATTGAGCAACCACTGAATGCCTAGTATTTTCCTTCTTCATTAGGGACAATATCCATCCATTTTCCTGCTTTGGACGTTAGGGAAATGATTATTATGTAGATGTATTATAATCTCAGTTTGAGATCAAGGATATGGTTGGTTGTTGGGTCTCTACCCAGAAGGTTCTCAGGTGAACCAACCATGTATAAATATCCCATGCCATCATAGAGAGGATAGCCATAGGATCTCCAGATAAGCTCATCCAAAGGAATTATGTAGGTGTCTTAGAGGTCCAGATATATAACTGTATCATCTCACTATGTGCCTATACATGCAGTATCCAAATAGCGTCAGGATTGTTGATATGAAAACATTCAATGAGTAGTATATTAGAACAGGATGATGGTACTTTATGTACATAATTACAAATCATGATTCTGTTTGAAGAGATTAACAGGATTCAATATAATCAATCTTAGTATTATTGTTTGTTTTCTCATTGTTTCGACTATATTTAATTAATGACCACTTTTTCTGATTTGAAAATGAAGAAACGTAAGAGAATGAGAATTGAGAATGTGCTTAGTTTTTTGTGCTTAAATGTTGTAAGATTTATTTATAACAGTTATTCGGTAATGCAGCACTCTTAATCACGTAAGAAGTGCCTGTTCAGAAGTCCCATTGAATGACACCTGTTTATTCCCTTGTAGCTGTTTGGACCTTCGAGGGACAGTGGAATATGTCCTTGGGAAATGTATCTGGCAAAATAATACAACAATTTGTCATAGGTGGTTTTGACACAATTGACAAATCTCTGACAGTAGGGATTGTAATTCTGTGTATCTATGTCCTAGTCATGCTTGCTAATGTGGCAAATATATGTTTTATCCTTCATGATAAGCGTTTGCACAAGCCATTGTACCTTCTGATTTGTAACCTTGCTTTAGTTGATATGCTGTACAGCTCCAGTGCCAGTCCAACTATGATTGTGTGCTGGTAGCTGGTGCTAAAACCATAGCTTATGTGCCATGCTTCATTCAGAAGTTTGTTTTCCACCTGGGGGGCGTAAAGGAGATGTTTGCTATCTCTGTCATGGCTTTTAATCGTTTGATTGCTATCCATAGTCCACTGAGGTATCAAAGTATCCTCACCAATGTTCGTACTCTGGTTCTGACGGGTGCTCTGTGGGTGGTTGCCTGTGCTTTTGTGGCTGTTATGCCTGCCACCACTGATTCCTCTCCCTTACTGCCACTCAACCCTCAAATACACCTTCTGTGATTATGCTGCTTTAGTGAGAGCCACTTGTGTCAATCCTAGCTACTATTTCAATATGATAACCATCGTCACCTTTCTCCTGTTTGGCACGTTCTGTTTTGTTTGCCTGTCCTACGTATGGATCATATTTGCTATGGTTAAAATGTCCTCCAAGAACGACAAGAGGAAGATGTAGTACTTGCTTTAGTCACTTGATAGTGATAGTGTGCAATTACGTTCCTTTATTTGTACGTATAGTCTTGACCAGGTTAGGTGTGGTACTGACCTTGGAAGAGCGTCATGGCTTGATGATCCAAGCTATTCTCGGGCCCTCTCTTGTAAATCCCCCCAAAATTTTTTTTTGCAATATCATATAAGAATGGTGTTATTTTTCTTAAATTAATAAATAAATTACCAGTTTGATTTTGTTTTTACATCTAAGTCATTTAGCAGACACATCATCCTGAATGACTGGCTAAAATGTAAATCCTCCCTGTCTAGGTCTAGTCCCTGCCCCTGGAGTGATTCAAGGAGTCATTAGTGAGTTAATATTCCATTATCTCATGTGTAATTGAAATCTCAGGATACTTTAATGACATGGGGCTGCTTTTAAGCCTGGCAGTATTAGTTAGTCTAATTATTTATTTTGGGAGGTATTGATGCATATAGTGTCAGCATCATATAATGTATTTTGAGAAATACATTTTTAAAAAAGCAGGACTGTTCTTTCTGACCTGCAAACGACTTTGTGGTCATGATTCTAACCCCCATATGACATGCACAGTAAAAAAAAATCTTAATCTGGTTGTAATTTGGTTACCTGAAGTCACATGTCATTTTTTAAAATCTGAAAATAATGTTATTGTAATGTTGCATACCTTTGTTTCCATGGCAGCTGACTGCAGTGCCACTTTTTGTCCTGGGTTTCACACTCATATAGTTGTACATTAGCTGTCAATGTAAAATGATTAAGATTAGTTCTCTTTCGGGGGAGCATCATGGTGCCGTTGGTCGCAGGAGCACTCTTTCTGAAGGCGAACTCGGTCACATGGTATCCTTCAGCCAGCACTGAGCTAGCCATAGCATACCTTCACCACGAGGTCGCTTTCACCACGAGGTCGCTGCTAGCTAGCTAACAACCCACAAGCCTCGCTGTAGTGTTATGGCTATGGTGCTCAATATTGCTAGCTGTTAGCCACAAGACTCCTAACTAGCTAGCTTGGTACACCGTTTACACAAGCTGATATTTGCTAGAGACTCTCGTCCCATACAGCCCCGATAAAATAACTACTCCCCGCAGTACCAGCTTTCCTCAGGGAAGCTAAGAGCTCATGGGAAAAAACCCTCACTAGCAGGATTCTTGCTAAGTGTACCCCAAACCTGGACTTATACAATATGGAGGAATCCAGGTTTGGCAACCCTCCCATGGTCGAGCCGTCACTGGCTCACCACCTCAGCCCCTTGCTCCGTGTCACTAACGACACCAGCACCTCACTCCCTGGGAAGGCGGAACGCTTTACTTCCTCTGCTTTTCAAAGAAGACGTACAAGGCCTAAGCCCAAGCAATTAGAGCTCTCAAAGTGACATTTTTATTGTTGTCATATCAGGCTGAGTTACTGGAGGAAGTGGGGAAGCAAGTGGACTTGGACACCCTAGACCCAGATGCTTGGTAGATTACAGACCTGAGCTGCCGTGCCTCCAGTAGTGCCATCCAAGGCTGTGGTCTAGCCTTGAGCCTAGCAGTAGTGGGAGAAAGGGCTGAGCTTATGCAGCTTAACAGACAAAGAAAAAGTGGACCTCCTGGATGCCCCAGTGACACCAAAGGAGTTGATCGGGCCCACTGTCGCCGCCATGCGGCAGAAGTGTGACATGCGCAGGGAAGTAGTCTTACGATGCAGCCGCAGCAAGGATCCGCCCCTCTGTCCCTCCTAAAGGAGGTAAGAAGGGTCAACCATCCTAGGGCGCAGCCCTGGCAGCTGAGGAGGATAGTGTGCAGGGCCTACGGCTCTCTGCCCTACCCTCTCTCTGCGGGTTTAACAGTTGCTACTCCTTTCCCTCTCCGAGTTTCACAGCAGTGGGTAGGCAGGGCTGTTTTAAGACAAAACCCTATTCTCTCTGCAGCAGCTCACTTTTGTGACCGTGCTCATATGAGGAAATGGAGGAGACACACTTTTTGTTTCCCCCCAAGTGCCTCCCTCAGGCTCTCCCCCCGGGGCTTTCACAGTCAAGCCAGTTATGGTGTGCGCCACTCCGGTTTTCCCACCATATGGCACTGCTACTCTGTATGACAGGCAGGGGAACCCTAACCATTCCGCTCCCCCGTTCTACAGGAGGACAGGTTTCCAGGTTTCACTGGTAAACCCTCTCAGCCCTTTTTAGGATTCTGAGGGTGTCACAACCTGATCTGTTTCACCTGTCTTTGTGATTGTCTCCACCCCCCTCCAGGTGTTGCCCATCTTCCCCATTATCCCCAGTGTACTTATACCTGTGTTCTCTGTTTGTCTGTTGCCAGTTCGTTTTGTTTCGTCAAGCCTACCAGCGGTTTACCTCTGCCTGCCCTGACCCTGACCCTGAGACTGCCTGCCGTTCTGTACCTTTTGGACGCTGATCTGGATTACTGACCTCTGCCTGCCCTTGACCTGTCATTTGCCTGCCCCCTGTTTTTTGTAATAAACTTTTGTTACTTCAACACTGTCTGCATCTGGGACTTCTCCTGAAACGTGATAGAGGGGCTTTTTTTTCTCTACTTGGCAAAGACAACTTGTCTCTGTAATGGAGAACACTCTCATATCAAACAGTATAGTTATTCCTTAGTTTACTTTCTGGATCTTAGGGAAAGGGGCGGCACACTCACAGGCATCAGAGCCTCAGACAGCTATCTGGTACTCCCGAGTCCACAAAGCTTTGGCTTTACCTCATCGATTTGGCTTTACCTCATCGATTGGTTCACGCAACAGGGCCACTTCCTGCTCTACCTCCCCATCTTACGGGAGCGAGTGGCTGAGGAACCGTCATTGCTCTTGACAACCCTCCTCCATGGAGCAGGGCCAAGTCTTACCAGTGATGTAGCTGTCCTACTGCCCACGATTAGGAATACTGTGCTGCAGGTGTTTCCTTCTTCCTTCAAGCTACATTGCCTGGTGTCTTGCATCATGGTGCTGGCTGCTCTGTCCCGAGAGAGCCCGCTTCCCACATCCATCCAGACTGAATTACTGCAGCCTGGTAGAAGTGACAACCCTATAGGGCCCTCGGTGACCTGATCCCAAAACCCGGTGACCACACCGTTTGGGGTGGAAGAGCTGACACTCCCAGGAGAAGTGGGTGATGCCGTATGCTTTCCCTCCTCATGTTTGAGCGCTTCGATGACCAGTGATTTTCCGGTCGGCAGTTACGACCCTGCTTACGACCAGTCTTGGCAGCTATCTTCATGCAGGGCCTATACCCTTTTGTGACAGTGCAAATGAAGCAATTCTCCATCCTCACCCGGATGCTTTAGCCTTCGGGGCATAGCCGGTAAAGAACAAAACAAGGTAAAGAGAGACCTGCGACTCTTGGAAAAGAGCGCCAGACCCTTATACACGCTCTCTGCTTTCACAGTTGGTGCATTTTTGTCGTGGAGAAGTGGTGTGACTACACAGACCATTCCTCCCTACACTCCATTGTCCATGGACCTATGCTCCTTGCATGATTTTTGGGATGGAGAGAAGGTTCATATTTGCTAAGGTCCTTTAGCCGCTTTCTCGGCTTGCCAAGGCCCCGACAATGATACAGTTTATCCATAACTGGTTATCAGCCAGTCCTGGCAACGTGGCATCAGAGTGGGGGGGTACTGTCACGACTTCCTCCGATGTTGCCTCCTCTCCTTGTTCGGGCAGGCTTCGGCGTTCGTCGTCACCGGCCTTCTAGACACTGCCGCTCCTCATCTCATCTTTCCATTTGTTTTGTCTTGTTTATTACACAGACCTGGTTCATATCCCCTCATTAGTATCTTATAAGTGTTCCCTCTGCCCTCCTGTCTTTTTGTGTGATTAGTTATTGTGGAGGTGACTCTAGCTCGGTGGAGCTACTTTGTATTTTGTATCGCCGGGATATTCACCCGTGTGCCTTGCTTTTCTCCAGTGCGCCGTATTTACCGCACTGGAGTGTTTTACGCATTGCTGCGTACCGCTGTGTTCCTGAATAAACCATATATTCTGTGAATTACCCTCCTGCGCCTGACTCCGTCCAAAATCACCCACTACAGAATCACACACCCGAATCATGGAGTCAGCAGGAGCGGAGAACATGCCTGGAGTTGTGGAGCGGGTCCGGGAGCACTCCAACATGCTAGCCAGCTTGGGAGAAGCTATGGATCGGGTTCTCCAGGTCGTCCAATGCCTGGAGAGGAGAGGACCTGACCCTTCGGGACCAGTTGAGCGACCGGATCAAGCCACCGACCGAGGGAGTATGACGGGACAACGGTCCATTGCCAGGGATTCCTCCTGCAGCTGGACCTCTATTTTTCGACCATCAGCCCGGCTCCATCGGAGCGGGAGAAGGTGTCCGCCCTCGTCTCCTGCCTCTCGGGGAAAGCCCTGGAGTGGGGCAACGCGGTCTGGAGTGAAGGAGGAGACGCGTTGGACAACTACAGGGTGTTCGCTCGCCTATTCCGGGCAGTCTTCGATCACCCCCCCAAAGGAAGAGAGGCGGGCGAGCGGCTAGTCCACCTGAGGCAGGGGATGAGGACCGCTTAGGACTTTGCCCTGGAGTTTCGAACTATAGCGGCTGGGTCCGGGTGGAACGAGCGGGCCCTCATCGACCACTTCCGGTGCAGCCTGCGAGAGGACGTCCGAAGGGAGCTAGCCTGCTGGGATACCACATTGACTTTCGACCAGCTGGTGGACATGGCCATCCGGTTGGACAACCTGCTAGCTTCAAGAGGACATCCTGGAAGTGGCCTGCCCATTTTGTTGTGGAAATGAATCACTATACTTTATTAAAAATCAAAGTTCTTCCAGAGTTTTTGTAGAATCAAGATTTGACTTTATTTCAATTCAACAAAGCCCGTGCTGGTCTGCAGAGTAGGCCCCTTTTTTCTCTCTCTCTCCCCCAGCTATATAGTCCCATTCACATCTCTTCTAGCTCAAAATCCCTCCTTCTTCAGTTTCCCGCTCTTTATCGCTCCACCCACTTACTTTGTCTATGATGGAGGCTAAATTTGACTTTCATTCAGTTCAGAATCAATAGTAATACAATCAATCAATCCCTTATCTTGCAAAAACACTCATGTTTAGTTTAAACTCTGTTCAACCCCGGCTCTCCCTCCACTTTGTTTGAGGAGAGGGGCAAAAGGCCACAGTCTGGTTCCAGTCTCTGATAAGGTAGGACAGCCATGAATTTAAGTAAGAGCGAGCAATTCGACCCTAGGTCAGATTCCCACTTCACACACACACACACAATGAAATAACCCAATTAAGTTCCTGCCTAGCAACAAAAGATTCTAACTATATGTTCGTGATTAACTCAGTTTTATCTCATAGTCCACTAAAAAATCTCCCTCAGTTTCACCCCCCTTCAACCCGGATTCCATTTCGATGGAGCTGGGTGGTGCAGTGATCTGGGAGAGCAGAGGACGACAGCTCCAGTGTCACTCTTGTGGCAGGAGAGGACATTCTGCTACACGCTGTCGTCAGGTTTCTTCTGGGTCTGGAGGCGGCAGGCAGGGCACTCTTGCGTAGCGCAAACCCACACTCGTTCAGAGCCCTCTGCTGCACACTGCACCATACATGTCAACTTCCCTGATTAACCAGTAGTTCCCCAGTGTAAGGCGCTGGTCGGTTCAGGTGCAGCTGGGAACTTTATGGACAGAACTTTAGCTAATAGTCTCTGTATTACTTTGGTTCCCTACCCATTCCATTACCCATCAAAGCACTTGACAGTCGACCATTAGGGTCAGGTTTTGTTAGGGATGTTACAGCACCAGTCACGATGATCATGCAGGAGACCCATAGGGAGCAAGTCACCTTCTATATTATTGAGTCCCATGATTTCCCTGTGGTGTTGGGTCTTCCCTGGCTCGCACTACATGACCCCACCTTTTCATGGCCGCAGAGGGTTCTCACGGGGTGGTCGCGAGAGTGTCACGGTAGGTGCCTAGCTGTTTCCATTGGTGCAACCACGGTGGAAAGTCCAGACACTACCTCCAACGTGCGCATTCCCCCCCGAATACCTCGATTTGGCGTACGCGTTCTCCAAAACGCAGGCGACCAAATTACCACCCCATCGGGTGGGGGATTGCGCGATAAACCTCCAGGTAGACGCTGTGCCTCCCAGGAGTCATGTATATCCCCTGTCGCAGGCTGAAACTGAGGCTATGGAGACATACGTCTCCGAGTCCCTGTATCAGGGGTTCATAAGCCTCTCCACTTCGCCCGCCTCCTCGAGTTTCTTTTTCGTGAAGAAGAAAGACCGAGGTCTGCGCCCTTGCATTGGGGCCTCCTGTAGCTCAGTTGGTAGAGCATGGCGCTTGCAATGCCAGGGATGTGGGTTCGATTCCCACAGGGGGCCAGTATGAAAAATGTATGCACTCACTAACTGTAAGTTGCTCTGGATAAGAGTGTCTGCTAAATGATTAAAATGTTAAAAAAATTACCGGGCACTTAATCAAACCACCATTCGCTATAGCTACCCTCTACCCCTCATCTCCTCTGTTATCGAATCAATGCATGGGGCGTGCTTCTTCAAAAAATTTGATCTCTGGAGTGTGTACAACCTGGTGCGTGTTCGGGAAGGGGACGAGTGGAAGACAGCATTCAGTACAGCCACGGGGCATTATGAATACCTGGTGATGCAGGTTGATGAATGCTCCATCAGTCTTCCAGTCCTTTGTGAACGAGGTGTTTCGGGACTGGGTCGTGGTGTGGTGGTCTACATCGATGACATTCTGGTGTATTCCTCTACGCATGCCGAGCATGTGTCCCTGGTTCGCAAAGTGCTGGGCTGACTGTTGGAGAATGACCTATATGCCAAGGCAGAAAAGTGTGTGTTCTTCCAACAGTCCGTCTCCTTCCTTGGATACCACATCACCACCTCAGGTGTGGAGATGTAGGGAGACTGCATTTCAGCCGTGTATAATTGGCCGACTCCAACCACGGTAAAGGAGGTGCAGCGCTTTATTGGCTTTGCCAACTACTATCTGAGGTTTATCCAGGGCTTTGGCAAGGTCGCAGCTCCCATCCCCTCCCTTTTGAAGGGTGGGCCGTCCTGGCTCTGCTGGTCTGCTGAGGCTGACAAAGCTTTCAGTAACCTGAGGACTCTGTTCACCTCAGTCCAGGTACTGGCTCATCCCGATCCATCATTACCATTCGTAGTGGAGGTGGATGCATCCGAGGTAGGGATAGGTGCTGTCCTTTCCCAATGCTCGGGCACGCCACCCAAGCTCCGCCCCTGTGCCTTCTTCTCGAAGAAGCTCAGCCCAGCGGAGCAGAACCACGACGTTGGTGATCGGGAGCTGTTGACTGTTGTCAGAGCCCTGACAGCGTGGTGGCACTAGCTCGAGGGGGCGAAACACCCTTTCCTCGTCTGGACTGACTACCGTAACCTGGAGTACATCCGGGCAGCAAGGAGACTGAACCCTCAACAGGCCAGGTGGGCCTTGTTCTTCACCCGGTTTGATTTCACGCTGTCATACATACCAGGCACTAAGACCGTGAAGGCAGACGCACTGTCATTTCTGTACGACACAGAGGAGAGGCCCATAGATAACACCCCCATACTTCCGGCCTCCTGCATTGTGGCGCCAGTAGTGTGGGCGGTGGATGCGGACATAGAGCGGACGTTACGCACAGAGTCATCTCCACCTCAGTGCCCAGCTGGGCTGTGGTAGGTGCTGTCTCTTGATCGTCTTATCTATTGGGCACACACGTCCCCTCCTCTGGTCACCCAGGTATCAGCGGTACAGTGCGCTGCCTGACCGGGAAGTACTGGTGGCCTACCATGGCTAAGGACGTGAGGATATATGTCTCCTCCTGCTCGGTGTGCGCCCAGAGTAAGGCACCTAGGCACCTCCCAGTGGATAAGTTACATCCCTTGCCAGTTCCACAATGGCCATGGTCCCACTTGTCAATTGACTTCCGTACGGATCTTCCCCTCTCTCAGGGTAACACCATCATCCTGGTCGTTTTGGACCACTTTTCTAAAGCCTGCTGCCTCCTTCCTCTGCCCGGGTCTCCCCACGGCCCTGCAAACTGCGGAAGCCCTGTTTACTCATGTCTTCCGACACTACGGGGTGCCAGAGGATATAGTGTCTGTCCGGGGTCCCCAGTTTACATTCTTGGAACGTCTGGGGGTCTCGTCAGCCTGACCTCTGGGTTCCACCCCGAGACTATTGGGCAGGTGGAACGCGTGAATCAGGATGTGGGTAGGATCCTGCGGTCCTACTGCCAGGACCAGCCGGGGGAGTGGTTGGCGTTCTTGCCATGGGCCGAATATGCCCAGATCTCTCTCCGCCACTCCTCCACTAACCTAGCTCAATGTCTTTTAGGTTATCAGCCAGTCCTGGCAACGTGGCATCAGAGTGGGGGGGTACTGTCACGACTTCCTCCGATGTTGCCTCCTCTCCTTGTTCGGGCAGGCTTCGGCGTTCGTTGTCACCGGCCTTCTAGACACTGCCGCTCCTCATCCATCTTTCCAAAGTACAAAACAACAAAACTAACTCTGGTAACTTTGAGGCTGATACGCTGACACAACATACGGTTCATGGCTAACGATCCGGCAGGGAATGGATGTAAGGTCAGAGCTTATGAAGTGGAGAGGTGATGATCAGGACCAGGTGTGCAGATAGCTGATGAGATGCAGGTGCGGGTAATAGAGAGATCTCCTGCCTAGCTTCGTCGCCCGGCAACCAGACAGGGTGCGTTCAGGAACCTCAGGAAACAGACTCCAGGACAGAAAACAGGCAACACAGGCAGAAACAGACTCAGGAAGCGGGATTCATGACAGTCTTTGTGTGTGATTAGCTATTGTGGAGGTGACTTTAGCTTGGTGGAGCTACTTTGTATTTTGTATCGGCGGGATATTGAGCAGTGTGCCTTACTTTTCTCCAGTGCACCGTATTTACCGCACTGGAGTGTTTTACGCATTGCTGCGTACCGCTGTGTTCCTGAATAAACCATATATTCTGTGAATTACCCTCCTGCGCCTGACTCCGTCCAAAATCACCCACTACAGAATCACCCACCCGAATCATGGAGTCAGCAGGAGCGGAGAACATGCCTGGAGTTGTGGAGCGGGTCCGGGAGCACTCCAACATGCTAGCCAGCTTGGGAGAAGCTATGGATCGGGTTCTCCAGGTCGTCCAATGCCTGGAGAGGAGAGGACCTGACCCTTCGGGACCAGTTGAGCGACCGGATCAAGCCACCGACCGAGGGAGTATGACGGGACAACGGTCCATTGCCCTGGCCGTGAGAGGCCTGTTGTCTTTAGTTGGTTTGGTCAGGGCGTGAGTTTCTATGTTATATTTTCTATGTTGCAGTTCTAGGTTGTGTGTCTATGTTTGGCCGGGTGTGATTCCCAATCAGAGACAGCTGTCGCTCGTTGTCTCTGATTGGGGTTCATACTTAAGTAGCCTGTTTGCCTAACATAGTTGTGGAATCTTGTATGTGTATAGCCTGGGGACTTCACGTTACGTTGTTTCTTGTTTTGTTTATGTTTATTGAGTTCAATAAACATGTATGCTTTTCACGCTGCACCTTGGTCTGACCCGTCTCTTAACGATCGTGACAGCATTGCTGCGTATCGCTGTGTTCCTGAAAAAACCTTATATTCTGTGAATTACCCTCCTGCGCTTGACTCCGTCCAAAATATCACCCACTACAATAACTGTTGTGTAGTCTCTAAGGGGGGCACGTCGCTTACGCCCAGTAACTAAGCTTTTAGCTGGTCCTGGGACATGTCTATTGTGCTTAAAATCATTTCACAACAGCTATTAGCCGCTGAAAAGTGTGGAGACGCAATATTCCTCCTTCTTTCGCTTTACTACTACCCTTGGCGTCCCTAAGTGTATGTGTGAACTGTGTTCTTCTAGCCACTGTTCGCGCCCGCAGTCTGCCCAAGCGTTTTTCAGGTTAATGTACCTAACCCTATCTTTGGCCCTGTCGACATTTTACCATTGTCACAACACGACGTAAATATACACCTGACCTTTACTCCCTAAGGAAACGATCCGCACAGGGTTGATCACTGTTTTCTCTTGTTCTTTCTCATTGATGTAATTATGCAAAAACCATGATGTAATGATACAAAAATATCTACACAAAACACAAAGTATTCAAAGACATGTTTTTATTTCATTATACTTATCAACAAAAAAAGCTAGGTAGTTGGCCATCTTAATATGTTCATCTGTCTTGTAAAGCTAGCTGGCTGCTATGGGAGACCATCGACATGGTGATGACCTCTTTGGCTTTAATTGAATTTTGTCTGCTGAATGTCTCATAGTTTGTTGTCTAAAATAGTGGTTTTACCATAACTTTAGACTACATTTGACATATTACACTTTCCTTTGAGGTTGTTGTCTTTTTACACTACAGAAAATAGACATGAGGCAGAATCTGAGCCCAGTTGTCAAAAGCTGAGGTGTATGCGGCGGTGAAGTCAGGCGCAGGACACAGAGGGTCAGTAACGACTGTTTTACTTTCCAAAGTAAAATACGCACAAAACAAAACATTTAAGTCATTTTAGCAGACGCTCTTATCCAGAGCGACTTACAGTTAGTGAATAAATATTTTTTTTATACTGGCCCCCCGTGGGAATCGAACCCACAACCCTGGCGTTGCAAACACCATGCTCTATCAACTGAGCTACA
This sequence comes from Coregonus clupeaformis, assembly GCF_020615455.1. Classification (NCBI taxonomy): domain Eukaryota; kingdom Metazoa; phylum Chordata; class Actinopteri; order Salmoniformes; family Salmonidae; genus Coregonus; species Coregonus clupeaformis. The sequence goes on from NC_059196.1 coordinate 41,710,750, forward strand.
TCCCTGCCAGCCATTCCCTCCCCTACCCTGGACCAATTGTGCGCCGCCCATGAGTCTCCCGGTCGCGGCCGGCTGCGACAGAGCCTGGATTCGAACCAGGATCTCTAGTGGCACAGTTAGCACTGCGATGCAGTGCCTTAGACCACTGCGCCACTCAGGAGCCCCAAACACAAGAGGAGAAAAGTATGCGGAGTGCGTAATAAACAAGATAGTAAATGCCGAACATACATCCAAGAGACGCGGACAATTATAAACACAAAGGCAAACATAAAACAAGGGAACTTATATGGTACATAATCAATACAGAATACGAAACAGGTGTACCAACTAGACAATACAAGACAAACATCGAAACATAGAGCGGCAGTAGCTAGTACTCCGGGGACGACGAACGCCGAAGCCTGCCCGAGCAAGGAGGAGGAGCAGCCTTGGCGGCATCCGTGACAGTACCACCCACTTGACGCGCGGCTCCAGCCGTGCGCCGACCCCGGCCTCGGGGACGGCCAGGAGGACGCGGAGCAGGGCGCGTGGGATGACTCCGGTGGAACTCCGTCAGGAGGGAGGGATCTAAAATGTAACCTCCTAGGCACCCAGCACCGTTGCTCCCTCCCACTCCACGAGATACTGCAGACCCCCCATCCGACGTCTCGAATCCACGATGGACCGGACTGAGTACGCCGGAGCCCCCTCGATGTCCATTGGGGGCGGAGGAGTCTCCCGTATCTCCTTGTCCTGGAGTGGACCAGCTACCACCGGCCTGAGGAGAGACACATGGAACGAGGGGTTAATGTGATAATCATTAGGCAGTTGTAACCTGTAACATACCTCGTTCAATCTCCTCAGGACTTTAAATGGCCCAACAAACCGCCGACCCAGCTTCCGGCAGGGCAGGCGAAGGGGCAGGTTTCGAGTCGAGAGCCAGACTCGATCTCCAGGTGCGTACACTGGACCCTCACTGCGGTGGAGATCGGCGCTCGCCTTCTGCCTCCGGATAGCCCGCTGCAGATGTACATGCGCAGCATTCCATGTCTCCTCCGAGCGCCGAAACCACTCATCCACTGCAGGAGCATCGATCTGGCTCTGATGCCATGGTGCCAGAACCGGCTGATACCCCAACACACACTGGAAAGGGGTCAGATTCATAGAGGAATGGCGAAGGGAGTTCTGGGCGATCTCTGCCCAGGGGATATACCCCGACCACTCCTCCTGCCGGTCCTGGCAATAAGATCTCAGAAACCTACCCACATCCTGGTTCACTCTCTCCACCTGCCCATTACTCTCAGGGTGGAAACCCGAGGTAAGGCTAACCGAGACCCCCAAGCGTTCCATGAACGCCCTCCAGACTCTAGAGGTAATTGGGGACCCCGATCAGACACTATATCCTCGGGTACCCCGTAGTGCCGGAAGACGTGGGTAAACAAAGCCTCAGCAGTCTGTAGGGCAGTAGGGAGACCCGGCATTGGGATGAGGCGACAGGCCTTAGAGAAACGATCCACAACGACCAGAATAGTGGTATTCCCATGGGAAGGGGGAAGGTCCGTGACAAAGTCTACCGATAGGTGAGACCACGGCCGTTTTGGAACGGGTAGGGGTTGTAACCCACACCACCGGTGCCACCAGACAAGACTCCGGCAGTATGGGAGTGGCCTCAATGGACCTCTCCTCTGTGTCATATCGCCGGGACAGGGCGTCTGCCTTAACGTTCTGGGACCCTGGGATGTAAGTGAGTTTAAACACAAACCGGGCCAGAAACATGGCCCACCTAGCCTGACGAGGGTTCAGTCTCCTAGCTGCCCGGATGTACTCCAGGTTACGATGGTCAGTCAGAATGAGAAAAGGGTGTTGAGCCCCCTCAAGCCAATGCCTCCACACCTTTAGGGCTTGAACCACGGCTAGCAGCTCCCTGTCCCCCACGTCATATTTACGTTCCGCCGGGCTGAGCTTCTTCGAGTAAAAAGCGCGGGGCCGGAGTTTAGGAGGCGTGCCTGAGCGTTGAGACAGTACAGCCCCAATACCGGCCTCTGACGCGTCCACCTCCACCTGGAACGCTAAAGCGGGGTCCGGATGCGCCAGCACCGGAACCGAGGTGAACAGGTCCTTCAGTTGTCCAAACGCCCTGTCCGCCTCAGCCGACCACTGCAAACGCACCAGGCCCCCCTTCAGCAGGGAGGTGATGGGAGCTGCTACCTGTCCAAAACCCCGGATAAACCTCCGGTAGTAATTGGCAAAACCCAAAAACCGCTGCACCTCCTTAACCGTGGTTGGAGTCTGCCAATTACGCACGGCTGAAACGCGGTCAATCTCCATCTCCACCCCTGACGCGGACAACCGATGGCCCAGGAAGGAGATGGACTCCTGGAAAAACAGACATTTCTCTGCCTTGACATACAAGTCATGCTCCAACAGCCTACCCAACACTCGGCGCACCAGGGCTACATGCTCAGCTCGTGTAGAAGAGTATACTAGAATGTCGCCTATATACACCACTACACCCTGCCCATGCAAATCCCGGAAGATCTCGTCCACAAAGGATTGGAAGACTGAAGGAGCATTCATTAACCCGTATGGCATGACGAGATACTCATAGTGACCCGAGGTGGTACTAAATGCTGTCTTCCATTCATCTCCCTCCCTAATGCGCACCAAGTTGTAGGCGCTCCTGAGATCCAGTTTTTTGAAGAAACGCACTCCGTGTAATGATTCCGTCATACTCGCAATCAGAGGGAGAAGATAACTGTATTTAACAGTGATCTGATTGAGACTACGGTAATCAATACACGTGCGCAACCCTCCATCCTTCTTCTTCACAAAAAAGAAACTCGAGGACGCAGGAGAAGTGGATGGCCGTATGTATTCCTGTCTCAGAGACTCGGCTATGTATGTCTCCATAGCCGCCGTCTCCTCTTGAGACAGAGGATACACATGACTACGCGGAAGTGTAGCACCTGCCTGGAGGTCTATCGCACAATCCCCCTTTCTATGAGGTGGCAGTCGCGTCGCCCTCGTTTTACTGAACACGTGTGCCAAATCATCATACTCAGGAGGAATGTGCAGTGCGGGCATTTGGTTCGGACTTTCCACCGTGGTCGCCCCTACGGAAACACCTAGACACCGCCCGACACACTGGTCAGACCACTCCTTGAGAGCCCTCTGTTGCCACGAAATGGTGGGGTCATGGCAGATTAACCAAGGTAGTCCCAGCACCACGGGATACGCAGGAGAGTCGATCAGATACAACTGAATGATCTCCTCATGACCCCCCTGCGTCTTCATCTTTAGTGGTGCTGTGACCTCCCTAATCAACCCAGATCCCAACGGACGGCTATCTAGGGCATGAATAGGAAAGGGCACATCTACTGGTAGGAGGGGAATCCCTAACTTAACACAAAAATTACGATCAATAAAATTCCCAGCTGCGCCTGAATCGACTAGCGCCTTATGCTGGGAATGAGATGCAACCTGGGGAAATACTACTTGTATACACAGGTGAACAACAGAGAGCCCTGGGTGAGTTGGGCGCCTACTCACCTGGAATGACTCCCCAGTGTGTGACCTGTTGCCTCGATCCCCTGGAGACCCTCCCCAGCACCGAACCGCAGTGTGTCCTCTACGGCCACAGTTGGTGCAGAGGACGGCCTCCCACCGGATCTCTCTCCTCCTCTCTCTAGCGCCAGCACCCCCGAGCTCCATAGGACTCGGCTCGGAGGTGCTGGGGGATGGAATGGACGGCCCCAACTCCGGACGTCCGCGGGTAGCCAGCAGGGTATCCAGACGGATCGACATATCCACCAACTGTTCGAAATTTAGATTGGTGTCCCTGCAGGCCAACTCTCGTCGAACGTCCTCTCGCAGGCTGCACCGATAGTGGTCGATGAGGGCCCTCTCATTCCACCCCGCATCCGCCACTAGAGTCCGAAAGTCCAGGGCGAACTCTTGTGCGCTCCTCTTCCCCTGTCGGAGGTGGAACAGACGCTCCCCCGCCGCTTTACCCTCTGTGGGATGATCGAAAACAGCCCTGAAGCGGCGGGAGAACTCCGCGTAGCTGATGGTGGCGGCGTCTATTCCCCTCCATTCGGCATTGGCCCACTCCAAAGCCTTGCCGGATAGACAGGAGATGAGGGCGGAAACGCTCTCGTATCCCGAGGGCGCCGGGTGTATGGTTGTCAGGTAGAGTTCCACTTGAAGTAGGAAACTCTGACACCTGGCTGCGGTGCCATCATATGCCCTCGGGAGTGAGAGCCAAATCCCACTGGACTCCGGAGATGGTACGATGGGGCTGGCCGATGGTGGTGGTAATGTAGGAGGAGGTGTGGGCAAGCCTCCTCTTTCCCATCGGCGCAGAGTGTCCATCACGTCTTGCATGGCGGAGCCGCGTCTATGGATCATAGCGTCCTGGCTGCTGACCCGATCCTCCAGTGACTCGGTCACCGCCGCTGCTCCTGCTGACTCCATGGGTGGTGTGTTATTCTGTCAAAAGCTGAGGTGTATGCGGCGGTGAAGTCAGGCGCAGGACACAGAGGATCAGTAACGACTGTTTTACTTTCCAAAGTAAAATACGCACAAAACAAAACCTCCAAACACAAGAGGAGAAAAGTACGCGGAGTGCGTAATAAACAAGATAGTAAATGCCGAACATACATCCAAGAGACGCGGACAATAACACACAAAGGCAAACATAAAACAAGGGAACTTATATGGTACATAATCAATACAGAATACGAAACAGGTGTACCAACTAGACAATACAAGACAAACATCGAAACATCGAGCGGCAGTAGCTAGTACTCCGGGGACGACAAACGCCGAAGCCTGCCCGAGCTCGGCGGCATCCGTGACACCAGTTCGGTTTCTCACCCTGCTTCTTGACGTGTGCACTCATTTACTCCCCCCAAGGATTTAAAAGCAGGGGGTTAATAACTACTTGGAGTGTCAAATTAAATGAAATAAAAGTGTATTGGTCGCGTACACGTCAGTATAAACAATGTAACTAAAATGCAATGTAGAGTAGTAGAAATATTAGAATGAGCAATGTCGAGAATACATTATTTACATTCACAGTACAACACTACATGACAAAATTGATAGAATTACAGGAAATTTGCTTCCGGACCAGAGTCCGGAATATAAATATATATTTATGTGAACGGTGTGTATAAATCGTATGAACAGTATGTGAATAGAAAATGTGTGTACAGCAGTAGTTATATAGGATTAGCCATGACTAGAATACAGTATATACATATAAAGTGGGTAGAACAGTATGTCAACATTATTAAAGTGACCAGTGTTCAATGATGTACATAGGGCAGCAGTCTCTAAGGTGCAGGGTAGAGTACCGGGTAGTAGCCTGCTAGTGACAGTGTCTAAGGTTCAAGGCAGGGTACTGGGAGCAGGCCAGCTAGTGATGACTGTTTAACAGTCTGATGGAGATAAACAGATTCTATCAGTCTCTCGGTCCCAGCTTTTATACACCTGTACTGTCTCCGCCTTCTACATTGAACAAAAATATGCAACAATTTCAACGTTTTTACTGAGTTACAGTTCATATACTGAAATCAGTCAATTGAAATAAATTAATTAGGCCTTAATCTATGGATTTCACATGACTGGGAATACAGATATGCATCTGTTGGTCACAGATACCTTTAAAAAAAAGTAGGGGCGTGGATTAGAAAACCAGTCAATATCTGGTGTGACCACCATTTGCCTCATGCAGCGCGACACATCTCCTTCGCATAGAGTTGATCAGGCTGTTGATTGTGGCCTGTGGAATGGTGTCCCACTCTTCAAAGGCTGTGCGAAGTTGCTATGAACACGCTGCCGTACACGTCGATCCAGATCATCCCAAACATGCAGAATGAGTGACATATCAGATGAGTATGCAGGCCATGGAAGAAGTGGGACATTTTCAGCTTCCAGGAATTGTGTACAGATCCTTGCGACATGGGGCCGTACATTATCATGCTGAAACACGAGGTGATGGCGGCGGATGAATGGCACAACAATGGGCCTCAGGATCTCGTCACGGTATCTCTGTGCATTCAATTTGCCATTGATAAAATGCAAGTGTGTTCCTTGACCGTAGCTTATGCCTGCCCATACAATAACCCCACCTCCACCATGGGGCACTCTGTTCACAATGTTGACATTAGCAAACCACTCGCCCACACGACGCCACACACGCTGTCTGCCATCTGCCCGGTACAGTTGAAACTGAGATTCATCCATGAAGAGCACACTTCTCCAGCATGCCAGTAGCCATTGAAAGTGAGCATTTGCCCACTGAAGTCGGTTACGACGCCAAACTGCTGTCAGGTCATGACGCTGGTGAGGACGACGAGCATGCAGATGAGCTTCCCTGAGATGATTTCTGACAGTTTGTGAAGAAATTATTTGGTTGTGCAAACCCACAGATTAATCAGCTGTCCGGGTGGCTGGTCACAGACGATCCTGCAGGTGAAGAACCCGGATGTGGGCTGGGCTGGCATGGTTACACGTGGTCTGTGGTTGTGAGGCCGGTTGGACGTACTGTCAAATTCTCTCAAATGACGTTGGAGGCGGCTTATGGTAGAAAAATTGACATTTAATTCTCTGGCAACAGCTCTGGTGGACATTCCTGCCGTCAGCATGCCAATTGCATGCTCCCTCAAAACTTGAGACATCTGTGGCATTGTGTTGTGTGACAAAACTGCACATTTTAGAGTGGCCTTTTATAGTCCACAGCACAAGGTGCACCTGTAATGATCATGCTGTTTAATCAGCTTCTTGATATGCCACACCTATCAGGTGGCTGGATTATCTTGGCAAAAGAGAAATGCTCACTAACAGAGGGATGTAAACACATTTGTGCACAACATTTGAGAGAAATACGCTTTTTGTGCGTATGGAACATTTCTGAGATATTTTATTTCAGCTCATTAAACATGGGACCAACACTTTACATGTTGTGTTTATATTTTTGTTCAGTGTAGATGGTAGCGGGGTGAACAAGCCGTGGCTCGGGTGGCTGAGGTCCTCGATGATCTTCTTCACCTTCCTGTGAGACTGGGTGCTGTAGATGTCCAGGAGGGCAGGCAGTGTGCCCCTGATGATGCTTTGGGTGGTCCGCACCTGCGGTTGTGGGCGGGGCATTTGCAGTACCAGGCCGTGATACAGCCCGACAGAATGCTCTCTATGGTGCATCTGTAGAAGTTTGTGATGGTCTTAGGGGTCAAGACAAATTTCTTCAGCCTCCTGAGGTTGAAGAGGCACTGTTACGCCTTTTTCACCACTCTGTCGGTGTGAAGGGACCATTTCAGGTCCTCAGTGACATGCACGCTGAAGAACTTTAAGCTTTTGACCCTCTCCACTACGGCCCGTCGATGTGGATGGGGGCATGCTCTCTCTGCTGTCTTCTGTATTCCACGATGAGCTCCTTCGTTTTGTTGACGTTGAGCGAGAGGTACTGTTCCTGGCACCACTCCACCAGGGCACTCACCTCCTCCCTGTAGACTGTCTCGGCATTGTTGTGTCTTCAGCAAACTTGATGATTGAGTTGGAGACATGCGTGGCCACGCATTCATGGGTGAACAGGGAGTACAGGCAGGGGCTGAGCACGCACCTCTGTGGGGCCCCTGTGTTGAGGGTCAGCATGGCAGTGTCAGTACGACGTGTATGCGGTGGGTGAAGTCAAGAGCAGGACACCGAGCTACTGGCACATACTTTACTGTACACAGTAAATACAAAGTAACAAAACAAACCTCAAAACAGAGAGGAACAACTAACCCGCACACAAAATAGCAACAGCCGAAAATGACGAAAAACAATCACACACAATACACAATGAGAGACAGAGGGTTATAAAGGGAATACAATACAACAATAATTGGAAACAGGTGTAAACAATAAAGACCAGACAAGACAACCACCGAAACATAGATCGGTAGCAGCTAGTACTCCAGGGACGACGAACGCCGAAGCCTGCCCGAGCAAGGAAGATGAGCAGCCTCGGCTGAATCTGTGACAGGCAGAGGTATTGCTGCCTACCTTCACCACCTTGGGTTGGCCCCTCAGGAAGTCTTGGACCCAGTTGCACATGGAGGGGTTCAGACAAAGGTTCCTGAGCTTATTGATGAGCTTAGAGGGCACTATGGTTTTGAAGGCTGTGCTGTAGTCGATGAACAGCATTCTTACATAGGTATTCCTCTTGTCCAGGTGGGTTAGGGCAGTGTGCAGTGCAATGGCCATTGCGACGTCCGTGGATCTGTTGGGGCGGTATGCAAATTGTAGTGGGTCTAGGGTGTCGGGGAAGGTGGAGGTGATATGATCCTTAACTAGCCTCTCAAAGCACTTCATGGTGTCAGAAGTGAATGCTATGAGTAGATAGTCATTTAGTTCAGTTACCTTTGCTATCTTTGGTACAGGAACAATGGTGGACATCTTGAAGCAAGTGGAGACAACAGACTGGGATAGGGGGAGATTGAATATGTCCATAAACACTCCAGCCAGACTTGGCCATGGAAATCGTAAGCACACAGTCCTTGTGAGTGGCGGGGGCCAACGTTGGCTGCTTGTGTTGCTTTCTATGAAGCAGGCAAAGAAGGTATTTCACTTGTCTGGGAGCAAGGTGTCGGTATTTATGACGTGGCTGGCTTCCCCTTTATAATCGGTGATTGTCTGGAGTCCCTGCCACATGCGTCTCATGTCTGAGCCTTGGAATTGCGACTCCACTCTGTCCCTGTACTGTCGTTTTGCCTCTTTGATTGCCTTACAGAGGTCAAAGCTAGTCTGTTTGTTTGCGTCCATGTTCCCAGTCACCTTGCCGTGGTTAAATACAGTGGTTTGCGCCTTTTTCTTTGTGCGAATCCTGCCATCTATTCACGGGTAGGAGCAGGATGGAAGCGTGATCTGATTTGCCGAAGGGAGGACGGGGGAGGGCCTTATAGCCGTCCCGGAAGGGAGAGTAACAATGGTCAAGCGTGTTCTCTCCGCGTGTAGCACAGGAGATGTGTTGGTAGAATTTCGAGTGCATTATCCTCAGATTTCCTTTATTAAAGTCCCCAGCAACAATAAATGCGGTCTCAGGATATATGGTTTCCAGTTTGCACAAAGTCCAGTGTAGTTCCTTGTGAGCCATCGCTGTGTCGGTGTGGCAATGAAGGAGTCAGGCGCAGGAGGGTAAATCACAGAATAACAGGTTTATTCCGTTGACACAGCGGTACGCAGCAACGCGTCAAACCCTCGAGTGCGGAAATATACAGCGTACTGGAAACAACAAGGCACACAGGTGAATATCCCAGCGATACAAAATACACCGAGCTAAACTAACCTCCACAATAAGCAATCACACACAAAAACAAGGGGGCAGAGGGAACACTTATACAGGTACTGATGAGGGGAATTGAAAACCAGGTGTGTGTAATAAACAAGACAAAACAAATGGAATGATGAGATGAGTAGCGGCAGTGGCTAGAAGACCGGTGAAGACGAACACCGAAGCCTGCCTGAACAAGGAGAGGAGGCAGCTTCGGAGGAAGTCGTGACAGTCGGCTCGGAGGGAAATATACACGGCTGTGACAATAACCAAATAACATTTTCTCGGGAGGTAATGCTGTCGGCATTTGATGGTGAAGTATTCCAGATTGGAAGAACAAAATGAATTGAATTCCTGTACGTTACCACAATCACAACATGAGTTGTTAATCATGAGACATACCCCTCCATCTCTGTTTTTCCCAGAGAGTTCTTTCTTCCTGTCCGTGCGAAGAACGGAGACCACCGCTGGCTGTATGGACGGGGACAATATATCCGGAGAGAGCCATGATTTCGGAAAACAGAGTATGTTACAGTCCCTTATGTCTCTCTGAAAGGAGATCCTCTACCATATTACCCAAACCAGTCCTTTCTTTGAAGGTCCATGAGGGAGTGAACAAGTGCACACTTTGGGAAGGATGTAGTGGGAGAAATGGAATTGGCCTCATGTTGCTTGCATGTTTGCTTGCAAGGCCGGAATTCAATCACAGTGTGCATACAACCTTTGTTTCAGATGCAATTATGGCACTGCTGCAACAATAAAGAGTATTCTGGGAACCTTATAACAAGACACCTTATAGCTAGAATCCTTAGTAGAAACAAAATCAAAGCGGACACCCTGCCTCTGTTTTGGTAAAAAGCTGAGGGATAGGCCTGGATAAATGTAACCACTCTCAAATTCATAGACGGAGCCATGGATGCAAGGAATCCATGATATAACATTTTTTGTTGTAACCATGTTTTAAGGCTAAACAGTGTTTGCTTACAATTACATTGTTTACAAATATGGAGTCAAACAAGCTTATATTTTGGGTTATGATGGGGTACGACAGTTGAACTAAGCTCATGAGGCATGTATAAGTTATATTCTTGAAGAAACAATGGGTATATATCAGGGGTATTCAAATCTTACCCTATGAGGTCCGGCGCCTGCTGGTATTCTGTTCTACCTGATCACTAATATCCCAGGTCAAAATTAGTCCTTGATTAGAGGGGAATATTTTTTTTCAAGCAGTGGAACTGGCTTCAAGGTCCAGATTTGAATTTGAGGGGTATATATAATTTATTTATGAGTCCAAAAATGGATGTAGCAACTGCAGATTCTAGCTTTGAAAATTATAATGGCATTGGGTAGTGATGAATGATGTGTTCACCCACTTTCAAAGTAAAACATTTACTAAGCCATTCAATGCTAAATAACAATACATTAGATAGAAATAGATGCTAAATACATTTTTGTTTTGATACGTTTTTTTATAAACAATAATCATTATTAAGCATCTGTACAACATCATGTATTGGATGATATCAGACAATTGCAAAACTATTTGTGTAGTAGAGTAGCTAAATCATTAAGATACAGCAGAGACACTCTCTTTCTGTGGATCAGCTGATCTTCAGAAATCTTTTCATCAAGCTCTGTTTTATATATTTTGTGTTGAAACAGTATATCAGTGGATTGATCATAGGAGGGAGCAGGCTTTACAACACGATAATAACAATACGTAAATCAGTGCTGAATCTAATGCCGATATTACTGGACAGATAAATACAGAACCTGGGTAGAATATAGAGGGCAATGATGATCAGCTGACCACTGCAGGTAGAAAAGGTTTTGAGGCGGCCTTGGGTGCTCGCAATCTTAAGAACTACAACAATAATGCAGTAAGCAGTCGAGGGTGTAGATCAGATTGTATTTGACAGGTAATACTGCAATAATCCAATTGTGATCCGTTACTATATATGCTTTACGCTAACACTTGAAATTTTATTAAAAGTGCATTTAACAGTAGATAACATTTCATACGGTTCGAATGGGCTAAAATGTTAGATCAAAATCAAATTATGACTGACATTTAATTGAGTCGTCAACAAACATCAAAATAATCTAAATCAGGAATGTCAGTGTCTACTGATTTTTTATATTTCCTTACAATTTGAGTCCTATTAAGACCTAGAGTATCAGGTGAGAGGAGTTCCTAACTAACCAGTGGCCTTAAGTGATCAGTCCTAACTAACCAGTGGCCTTAAGTGATCAGTCCTAACTAACCAGTGGCCTTAAGTGATCAGTCCTAACTAACCAGTGGCCTTAAGTGATCAGTCCTAACTAACCAGTGGCCTTAAGTGATCAGTCCTAACTAACCAGTGGCCTTAAGTGATCAGTCCTAACTAACCAGTGGCCTTAAGTGATCAGTCCTAACTAACCAGTGGCCTTAAGTGATCAGTCCTAACTAACCAGTGACCTTAAGTGATCAGTCCTAACTAACCAGTGGCCTTAAGTGATCAGTCCTAACTAACCAGTGACCTTAAGTGATCAGTCAGGTACAAGGCAGGAGTGAAAACCCGCAGACACTTTGCTCTCCATGGAATGAGTTTGACACCTGTGATCTAAATCAACCAAACCTTGACACTCTATTGATGATTCACAGTTGAAACCTGATGTGTTAAATTGAGATGAAACCGCTGATGACTTTGAGCAAATTCAATCAAAACTCAACATTGATGCAACGTGATTACATTGATGATGAAAAACATGGAAACAATGTTGACTCAACCACTTTTGCTTGGAACAAACAAGAGACAAGAAATGGCTTTGGTAACCCTAACCGTTACATATTTGGAGTAATTTCAGTTCTCTTGAAAATATTTTTCAGGCGCCCTCGGATCTCCTTGGTTTTGAGACAATACACAAATGGGTTCACAAGAGAGGGCCCCAGAGTAGAGCCAATGATTAGGCCATTTCTTTGATAAAGCGTGAGAACCAAACCAAACCTGGTGATCAATATTAACAACACCTTGGGGATAAAGAAGCAAGCCACCACTATAATGTGAGACACACAGGTGTTAAACGTTTTCCCTCTGTCTTTCGATGAAGACATTTTCATCACTTCATAAACTATCTTCATGTATGAGAAGAATATCAGGGCAATATTAACCGAAAATATAGCAGTCCCCACAGTAGAAGCTACGGTGAAATAATATGTAGGATTAACACATGCTGCTCTTACTAAGGCTGCATATTCACAAAAGCTGTATGGGAGTTTATTTGAGCCACAGAAGGGCAGATTGTTCACCATGCCAGTCCACAAACCGGCAAATAAGCAGCCTACTGCCCAAGTGGCTATTATAAGTAAGCATACACTTGTCTTAGTTAAGATGGTCTGATATCGAAGAGGATGTGAAATTGCAATAAGGCGATCATAAGCCATCAGCGCAATAGTAAAGGGTTCCATAGTGCTTCCTAAATGAAACAGGAAGCACTGTATCATGCAGGGTGCATAGGGGACTCTTCTCTCCTCACCAAGAAGAACGTTAAGCATTGTAACACTAATACCGCTGGTGTAGACGATGTCTACCATTGCCAGCGTGCAAATAAAAAGGTACATGGGGGTGTGCAGAGGCTTGTTGAATGCTACAATACAAATGTTGGTGATGCATCCGATCAGAATGAGAAAGAGGATGAACAGAATGGCTGCTCCAACCAGCTTTGGGTGAGGCACATCATCCAATCCTGTGATGATGAATTCTGTTACCGTATATGTTGTTCTGTTGTTTGGCTCCATGTTCCTGTAAAATAATTACAAAAAAAAAGAGGCAAAAGATTGTAACTTGATCTACAGTGATTTGCAGAATCTCTAATGGAGAGTGTGCTAGACATGTTTTAAACGTAGGCCAACATCACCAACTCCCAGCACATGCTTGAATATCCCAGCCATGTACCACTATCAGGACAGTATAACTCTGTGATCACTGATACGATCTGTGAAAATAATTGCACAAAAACAGTCTGCATTGTCAAACTGGTGTATTGATTGTAACATCAATTATATAATGAGAATCATATAATTTAGAAAACATACTTTTGGTTACAAGGTCAAGTTTTGTTAATGGATTGTTTAGTTCTATACTTACCAGTGCAGCCTTTGTACGCCAGGCTTCTATGCTCTCTTTAAGTGTCAGACACACAGCTGATAGACGACACTCTGACCAGACTGGCATTGGATGTCTCTGAATGTATTCAATTTCTGACTTTCTTATAGTGAGCCACCTTCTCTCAGCCACTTGAGGAATCCCACGTCATGATTCTCATTAGGCAACTACATACTGATTGGTATCCAAAAACAGGTGTAAAAACTGCACACTAGAACATGCATACATGCTGATTGGCTCAAAGGCCTATAAGACACATAAAGACAGACATATTTTGAGTTTTCCTTTTTTCTGTAATTGGTTGAATTGGGCCCTGTGTCCTTTCATGAGTGAACTGTAATCATTGAGGGCCAAATCCCTAATTAGACAACCCAATCTTTCTCATAAATCTTGCGTTGATGACAATGGTGAATTACATGCACAGATCTCAGGATAGGACCTAGTTCTGTGAGGACGTTCCTTCCTCCTCCACATAATTCAGTCACAACACAAATTATCGGCACCCTTGATAAAGATGAGCAAAACTTACTATAAAATAAATAATACAAATACTGAGCTATAATGTATGTACATTTTTTTAAATTAGATTATTTTATAATAACACAATTGCTCTAAGAAAAATATTTTCTTTAATAAGTAATACAAAAAATCTAAAAAAGATAGGTGTCAAAATTCTTATAAATGTGTTCTTCAATCTAATAAAACATTATAAAAAAAGGCAACGTGCCGTTATCCCCGCAAGGGGAGGGTGCAAAAAGTATTAAAAACAGGGGTGCCAATCATTTTGACACCTATATATTTTTTTTTTTTGATTTTTTGACTTGTTTAACAACATATTTTTCTCTGAGCAATTGTATTAGTATAAAATAATATATATATATTTTTTTTTTCAGCATAAAATATACAGTAGCTCAGTATTTATGTGATTTATTTTAGACAGTATTTTTTGCTCATCTTTATCAAGGGTGCCAATAATTTAGGTCGTGACTGTATTATTTTTGATGATGACTTTGGCTGCTACCTTTTAAAAATTGTATTCCCTTGAGCTCCCCTCTCTCTCAACCTTTCATTCTCAGTGAGTAGGTTTGGACAAGGTCATGTTATTCAATAGTGTAGTCACCCTTTCACAGACAGTGCAGTGCCAGGGGATCGCTAAGGGTCAATGGGAAAATATATTGTAATCCCAATGCCCAGCTTGTCTAATGATATTAGTAAACCATTTATAAATTCCCTAGGAACAGCAGGCAGCAGCAGTCTGTTAAACCACCCAAGAGGGTTTCAGCATTAATAATTTGTTAAAGTAGGTGACAGCCCCAGAGACTGTTCTGAGGTGTAATGTTCTGAGGTGTAATGTTCTGAGGTGTAATGTTCTGAGGTGTAGTGTTCTGAGGTGTAATGTTCTGAGGTGTAATGTTCTGAGGTGTAGTGTTCTGAGGTGTAGTGTTCTGAGGTGTAGTGTTCTGAGGTGTAATGTTCTGAGGTGTAGTGTTCTGAGGTGTAGTGTTCTGAGGTGTAATGTTCTGAGGTGTAGTGTTCTGAGGTGTAATGTTCTGAGGTGTAATGTTCTGAGGTGTAATGTTCTGAGGTGTAGTGTTCTGAGGTGTAATGTTCTGAGGTGTAACGTTCTGGGGTGTAACGTTCTGAGGTGTAGTGTTCTGAGGTGTAGTGTTCTGAGGTGTAGTGTTCTGAGGTGTAATGTTCTGGGGTGTAACGTTCTGAGGTGTAGTGTTCTGAGGTGTAGTGTTCTGAGGTGTAGTGTTCTGAGGTGTAGTGTTCTGAGGTGTAATGTTCTGAGGTGTAATGTTCTGAGGTGTAGTGTTCTGAGGTGTAATGTTCTGAGGTGTAACGTTCTGGGGTGTAACGTTCTGAGGTGTAACGTTCTGAGGTGTAGTGTTCTGAGGTGTAGTGTTCTGAGGTGTAATGTTCTGAGGTGTAATGTTCTGAGGTGTAATGTTCTGAGGTGTAATGTTCTGAGGTGTAATGTTCTGAGGTGTAATGTTCTGAGGTGTAATGTTCTGAGGTGTAATGTTCTGAGGTGTAATGTTCTGATGTGTAATGTTCTGAGGTGTAATGTTCTGAGGTGTAACGTTCTGAGGTGTAATGTTCTGAGGTGTAATGTTCTGAGGTGTAATGTTCTGAGGTGTAATGTTCTGAGGTGTAACATTCTGAGGTGTAATGTTCTGAGGTGTAATGTTCTGAGATGTAATGTTCTGAGGTGTGAACAGACCAAGAGAACAATGTGTGTGTGGATAAGCTATCATAATTAGCTTTCATTGCCCATTCAGAACCATAATAGTAGCAACCATACAGTGGGGAAAAAAAGTATTTAGTCAGCCACCAATTGTGCAAGTTCACCCACTTAAAAAGATGAGAGAGGCCTGTAATTTTCATCATAGGTACACGTCAACTATGACAGACAAAATGAGATTTTTTTTCTCCAGAAAATCACATTGTAGAATTGTTAATGAATTTATTTGCAAATTATGGTGGAAAATAAGTATTTGGTCAATAACAAAAGTTTCTCAATACTTTGTTATATACCCTTTGTTGGCAATGACACAGGTCAAACGTTTTCTGTAAGTCTTCACAAGGTTTTCACACACTGTTGCTGGTATTTTGGCCCATTCCTCCATGCAGATTTCCTCTAGAGCAGTGATGTTTTGGGGCTGTCGCTGGGCAACACGGACTTTCAACTCCCTCCAAAGATTTTCTATGGGGTTGAGATCTGTAGACTGGCTAGGCCACTCCAGGACCTTGAAATGCTTCTTACGAAGCCACTCCTTCGTTGCCCGGGCGGTGTGTTTGGGATCATTGTCATGCTGAAAGACCCAGCCACGTTTCATCTTCAATGCCCTTGCTGATGGAAGGAGGTTTTCACTCAAAATCTCACGATACATGGCCCCATTCATTCTTTCCTTTACACGGATCAGTCGTCCTGGTCCCTTTGCAGAAAAACAGCCCCAAAGCATGATGTTTCCACCCCCATGCTTCACAGTAGGTATGGTGTTCTTTGGATGCAACTCAGCATTCTTTGTCTCCCAACACGATGAGTTGAGTTTTTACCAAAAAGTTATATTTTGGTTTCATCTGACCATATGACATTCTCCCAATCCTCTTCTGGATCATCCAAATGCACTCTAGCAAACTTCAGACGGGCCTGGACATGTACTGGGGACACGTCTGGCACTGCAGGATTTGAGTCCCTGGCGGCGTAGTGTGTTACTGATGGTAGGCTTTGTTACTTTGGTCCCAGCTCTCTGCAGGTCATTCACTAGGTCCCCCCGTGTGGTTCTGGGATTTTTGCTCAAAAGTGGTTGAAAGTCTGTGGTGTGATTTCAATGAAGACACACACCATTAGAAATACATTTTAGCTAAACAAAAATGGACAACATGCAGAAGAAAAAATAGCTTAGTTATTATGATATGTACATTATATAAATATAATTTGTTGAGAGAAGGCCCAAGACCATTGTTTCTTGCATGCATAGTGAAATCATAACAACAAAACAGAAACACAGACACACACACATGCGCACACACACACACACACTCGCAAACACACAGACACACACACACACACACACACTCGCAAACACACAGACACACACACACACAATCCTCACTAATCACACACAAGGGAACTTAGTGTATGAAAAATACACTAATTAGACAGTAATCCTTCAAGACTTCATTTGTTGTATGTTGTTGAAAGACAGGGGTTCCCTCTGAGAATCATATACACTTCTAACAAACTTCTAAGTCTTGCAAGAACATGAAACAACATGTCAGTCACATCTACCCTTATACAAAGTAGCAACTTAGGTTTTATATACAGTATTTTTACTTGAAATTTATTTTTGTTTGGATAAATCATCAGAGGAAGTTTTAAGGGTTAAGTGACTACTTTTCAACCAGTAGGCCTATAGGTGCCTGACGATCACAAAAACACTAACCTCTTCTGAACAGTAGAGACATACCTCTCAAAGCTGTAGGTTATCCACAATGTGCTCCTTTTGTAGCTTGGTTGGTGCTTGTAATGCCAGGGTAGTGGGTTCAATTCCCAGGACCACCTATATATAAAATGTATGCATGCATGACTGTAAGTTGCTTTGGATAAAAGTGTCTGCTAAATGGCATATATTTATTTTATTTATGTTCACATGATCAACCTAGTGTCCACGCAAAATTCATGAAATGTGACATGAGAGTACTGACTGGATTGACCTCCTGCCCCCAGAGTGACTGCATTTGGTCACCCCATTCAGTCAGATGCAGAGCCATGTATTAAAAGTTGGGCCAACTTTTCAAATTCAGAAAATGGTTCTAATTCTAGACAAAGTGGAACTGACAGCATTTTAGCAACATTAAATCGTATTAAAATCTGTTCATGTACACCCCCAGGAAGAATATGACACTTTTATTATTTTTTTTAATTTTCTGACAAGCGAGCACTTAGATATGGCCATTTTCATGTTTTCTTAAATTCATAGAATGTTTGGGAATGACGTATAGTAAGGCAATTGTGAAAATGATATCACATTATAGAGTGGGAAAGCGGCCGTGCGTTTGGACCATTAATAGACACTGCAGTAAATAAAACCGAATAACAGCACAACTTTATATCTTTAGAATGCAGTCGCCAAAAGCCTCAAAATACACTGCAAATGTAAGTCTGCTTACATCTGGAAACTTCTCTCCCTCAGTTGCCTGTGCACATCAACAACAACAAGATCAACAACTACTGCTAGCCAGAGTGAGATAAGCTAACATCTAACCAGGGAACATTAGATAAACCCTCTCAAACTTTTTCAGCTAGTTGGCCATCAAAATAGCAATGATAAATGATGGGGAATAGTCGCCTGCTCGTCCTTCTGCAGCTTGCCTGCCAACGCATGCTTGTCCCAACCCACGTTTTGACAACTGAATGGGAACTTGCCTGCATGCCCACCCATTTGATCGATGCCAAATACATTTGATTGACAACTAAGAGATATGCCAACTGTGGATAACAGTCGTTCAAGTTCAGCATAATTAGCTAGCTAGCAAAGCGATTCACATTACTTGCTAGCTAACCAAATTACACCTGCAGCATCTCTAGCTGTAGCCAACAAAAAACGATATGAGGGGAAAAAGTTGGTCACTCACCCACTCCTTCAATGATATGACATCCTCGCAGCAACTAGCTAGCTAACGTTAGGCTCCGTGTTTTTTAGCTTGCTAAATAAACAGCTAGTTACATAAATAGATACGCTAACCCAAGGCTGTCAAACTCAATCAGTGCACGGGCCATATTGAAAAAAACGCAGGCCAGACATAGCCTATTTGTTTTTACAAAAAAACATGCAACTGTGACCCAAACTGGCCATTGTTTTATTAGAAAAGATATGGCCCTTTATAATGTCCACTTATGTACATATACTGTATATAGCATTTAAACAAAATCGATAAGTAATTTGTCCATCTTTTGCTGCTGTGCTTGTAGATGTGCATAATATGCTGCGACCCTAATCAAAAAGTTTTTAATAACTCCAAATAACAAAAACGTAGCTATACGTTGTTGTAACATTTAAACTTAAAACATGTTTTTCATTGAATGAAATAATCACTTTATGGGGTAAACACCCTATTCATGGGGTGCATGTTTTGTCACAATATTGTTTTTAACGTTCGTTTTGGACTGAGCATTCTACTCAATGCATCGTCAATGAGCGCTGATTTCATCAAAGGTGCATTACAGTGGATTGGAAATGCAATCACTTTCAAAAGGAGGCAAATAATTAGTAGGAAAACCTTTCGTCATCATTAATAATATCACCAGATTGACTTTAGATGCAGTATAAAGTTAGCTAGCTAGCTAAAATTAAGGGGAGGCCACCGGATTTTAGCTAGCTAAAGTTAGCATTGCTAGCTATTTTTGACGAATTTTGCTAGCTAATGATAAAATTGCCATTTGTCTAAAGTACATTTGATGACATGATAATGCTGGCAAAGTTGTTTCCTACTAAATAGTTGACTACTTTAGCAATGTCATCGTATTTCGAGGCACTATAGTGTAATTTAGACTAAACAGTAATTAGCCTCCGTCCAGACTGACTGCGCTTATCACCACTTTAGGGCACCACTATGGCGCTGCCGATAGAGGGCGGCTTGAGAAAGCTCATTACAATAGCATGACGCGACTGAGTGACGGAGGTGGAACCTATGAATAGTTTGTATTGATATTCCCAGCCTTAGTTACAGTCATCTGTTTTTGTTCAAAATATTGTCATTGAAACTGAAACGGTGCATCCCGAATGGGTGGTGGCAGCAAACAATATACTAGACCAGCTGTGATTTACAACCTGATTGCAATATTTTTTTGGACTACCAAGAAATGTGTTGGTGAATTATATTAATCATGCATTGAACTGCATCCATATATGCTGCCAACAATGCCTCACTGTACGTCATGGTATTTTGAGTCAAATAGAACCTATTTTTAAAACCTCTAATGAAGTTGGTTTTGAAGCATAAACTGCGAATTTGATATTGTTTTTAACTGATATTATGATTGTCTGTTTGTTTGATATCTGCAAAGTAGGTAAAACACTGTCAGTTCCACTTGAAGTTACATAGTATTATTTAAATATAAATTGTGTTGCCATATTGGCTCTAATCCTGGTCATTTGACTGGTACGGTACATTCGCAATGGCTGCCTGGTATTGTGATTTGCCAATAATTTCCATGGTATTTTGGAATGATCTGTCAACTGAAGCTGGATTGCCAACGTAATGAAGAATGTTCATTTAAATCATGCTAACTGATGTGGCTTATGCAATGGAATGTATTTTTTGTAATGTCAATTGAGTTGACTCAACAAATCAAAGCACAAATTGAAAGGGACACTTCCTGCTTTTACTTCCTTGCATGGGTCTAGGTCGAAAATATACAGGTTAAGACTACATTGTCACGAAGCTGGGAATGTGCTGTTGCTAGCTAGCATAGCTGTTGTCCCATTGTTGCAAAGAGTTATGGGATATGTCTTAACCTTTGTCATCTTCAATCTAGGCATGGGTACAATCAAAATGTCTGTCAATCCACCCATTATGCCATCATGACTGGAGACACTTTCTATTCATTCTATTTCTATGGGTTGACCAACTCCCTTACCAAAATGGCTGACCTTTATACCGCCAGACGATGGGTCAAGTCCATTCTAGTTTTCTAATTCCTAATTATTTGGCTGAGACCCTTCTCTCTTCGACAGGGACAAGGGGATGAAGATTCCAAAGCTGTGTTTTTCCCGCAATTGCATTTTGAAATGTAATTTCTCTCGAATGCTTGGGGGGAGAGGAGAGTGGCTCGCTCATCACAGCAGCAGGCCCCATCGAGGGCACAGGCACAGGGGCTGGACATACATGTTCATTACAGGAATCATGAGGATAATACACTTTACTGTTTGACCGTATCATGGTTTTAGCTGCCCCAAAAATAGGAAGTTTTGAGTGAGGTGACCAATGTAGAATGTGCTCTTTCTAAATTTATAGGCACCCTTTCCGTTTTTTACGGTCCATGATCTTGGCTGTCTAATTGATGACAGAGTCGGAGCAGGTCTCTTTGCTGATGCCGCGTTTTACTATAAATATGAGTGTGCGTGAGCTCATTTCAGCCTATCAGAAAAATGGGCCGGCCCAGTATAATCCTTTTATGATAGGGGATTTTGAGCGGTTCTGGTCTGGTTCCGACTGACATTTTTGGTGTACAAAGTGCTCTGTGAATGTCACAGGGTCCAGTGTCTTATTGTGCCAGAAAGCCCCATCTGTCTGCTTCCCGCTACCACTCTGTCAGTGGAGCTGACTTGAAGTGTCAGGTTCCACACCCCACATTTGCATAGGGAGCGACGTGTCACATTTTCTGGCCTATCCAGACAAAGAATCAATTTGTTCTACCTCTGATCAATGGAGCCCAGTCGGGGGGATGGCATATGAAAGGGGAGTGTCAAGCGATTTCAGCGATCATGGTCTCATCTCGCTGTGATATTCTCAGCCGGATTTAGTCAGAAAATAATTAGGTAGAATTGAAACACGACCACTTTCTCTTCGTCACTTTGTGCGTAAAGATGAGGTTGTAACGAGTATGAAGTCATTCGAATGGTGTCTCTGAGTTGCTCAGAGTAGGCTTGGCAGAAAATGATCTGTCGTCAGTTACAGTGGGGAAAAAAGTATTTAGTCAGCCACCAATTGTGCAACTTCTCCCACTTAAAAAGATGAGAGAGGCCTGTAATTTTCATCATAGGTACACGTCAACAATGACAGACAAATTGAGTAAAAAAAATCCAGAAAATAACATTGTAAGATTTTTAATGAATTTATTTGCAAATTATGGTGGAAAATAAGTATTTGGTCACCTACAAACAAGCAAGATTTCTGGCTCTCACAGACCTGTAACTTCTTCTTTAACAGGCTCCTCTGTCCTCCACTCGTTACCTGTATTAATGGCACCTGTTTGAACTTGTTATCAGTAAAAAAGACACCTGTCCACAACCTCAAACAGTCACACTCCAAACTCCACTATGGCCAAGACCAAAGAGCTGTCAAAGGACACCAGAAACAAAATTGTAGACCTGCACCAGGCTGGGAAGACTGAATCTGCAACAGGTGAGCAGCTTGGTTTGAAGAAATCAACTGTGGGAGCAATTATTAGGAAATGGAAGACATACAAGACCACTGATAATCTCCCTCGATCTGGGGCTCCACGCAAGATCTCACCCCGTGGGGTCAAAATGATCACAAGAACGGTGAGCAAAAATCCCAGAACCACACGGGGGGACCTAGTGAATGACCTGCAGAGAGCTGGGACCAAAGTAACAAAGCCTACCATCAGTAACACACTACGCCGCCAGGGACTCAAATCCTGCAGTGCAAGACGTGTCCCCCTGCTTAAGCCAGTACATGTCCAGGCCCGTCTGAAGTTTGCTAGAGTGCATTTGGATGTTCCAGAAGAGGATTGGGAGAATGTCATATGGTCAGATGAAACCAAAATAGAACTTTTTGGTAAAAACTCAACTCGTCGTGTTTGGAGGACAAAGAATGCTGAGTTGCATCCAAAGAACACCATACCTACTGTGAAACATGGGGGGTGGAAACATCATGCTTTGGGGCTGTTTTTCTGCAAAGGGACCAGGACGACTGATCCGTGTAAAGGAAAGAATGAATGGGGCCATGTATCGTGAGATTTTGAGTGAAAACCTCCTTCCATCAGCAAGGGCATTGAAGATGAAACGTGGCTGGGTCTTTCAGCATGACAATGATCCCAAACACACCGCCCGGGCAACGAAGGAGTGGCTTCGTAAGAAGCATTTCAAGGTCCTGGAGTGGCCTAGCCAGTCTCCAGATCTCAACCCCATAGAAAATCTTTGGAGGGAGTTGAAAGTCCGTGTTGCCCAGCGACAGCCCCAAAACATCACTGCTCTAGAGGAGATCTGCATGGAGGAATGGGCCAAAATACCAGCATCAGTGTGTGAAAACCTTGTGAAGACTTACAGAAAACGTTTGACCTATGTCATTGCCAACAAAGGGTATATAACAAAGTATTGAGAAACTTTTGTTATTGACCAAATACTTATTTTCCACCATAATTTGCAAATAAATTCATTAAAAATCCTACAATGTGATTTTCTGGATTTTCTTTTCTCATTTTGTCTGTCATAGTTGACGTATACCTATGATGAAAAGTACAGGCCTCTCTCATCTTTTTAAGTGGGAGAACTTGCACAATTGGTGGCTGACTAAATACTTTTTTCCCCCACTGTATATGGAATGAGGCCAAGTTTCTACTGTCACTAAATATGATAATATTTATTTTATAGTCACAAGAAAGGTTCAATCTTAAAGTAAGTTGTTTATAATTTTATTCTTACTATATTTAGAAACTTGGCAACCACCCCTTAACTAGACCAGAACTGTGACTTGGAGAAAAAGAAAATCTCTGCTTCAATGGCCCAACTCTCTAAATGCATGGCTCTGGTCAAATGTAACATGTGTAAAACCTTTAGTGACATCATATT
This sequence comes from Coregonus clupeaformis, assembly GCF_020615455.1. NCBI lineage: Eukaryota > Metazoa > Chordata > Actinopteri > Salmoniformes > Salmonidae > Coregonus > Coregonus clupeaformis. The sequence continues at coordinate 41,734,236 of NC_059196.1, forward strand.
CCAATCATTCAGAATAGTTTGATTTAGCAACCACTGAATGCCTAGTATTTTCCTTCTTCATTAGGGACAATATCCATCCATTTTCCTGCTTTGGACGTTAGGGAAATGATTATTATGTAGATGTATTATAATCTCAGTTTGAGATCAAGGATATGGTTGGTTGTTGGGTCTCTACCCAGAAGGTTCTCAGGTGAACCAACCATGTATAAATATCCCATGCCATCATAGAGAGGATAGTCATAGGATCTCCAGATAAGCTCATCCAAAGGAATTATGTAGGTGTCTTAGAGGTCCAGATATATAACTGTATCATCTCACTATGTGCCTATACATGCAGTATCCAAATAGCGTCAGGATTGTTGATATGAAAACATTCAATGAGTAGTATATTAGAACAGGATGATGGTACTTTATGTACATAATTACAAATCATGATTCTGTTTGAAGAGATTAACAGGATTCAATATAATCAATCTTAGTATTATTGTTTGTTTGGTGTACATTGTTTTCTCATTGTTTTGACTATATTTAATTAATGACCACTTTTTCTGATTTGAAAATGAAGAAACGTAAGAGAATGAGAATTGAGAATGTGCTTAGTTTTTTGTGCTTAAATGTTGTAAGATTTATTTATAACAGTTATTCGGTAATGCAGCACTCTTAATCACGTAAGAAGTGCCTGTTCAGAAGTCCCATTGAATGACACCTGTTTATTCCCTTGTAGCTGTTTGGACCTTCGAGGGACAGTGGAATATGTCCTTGGGAAATGTCTCTGGCAAAATAATACAACAATTTGTCATAGGTGGTTTTGACACAATTGACAAATCTCTGACAGTAGGGATTGTAATTCTGTGTATCTATGTCCTAGTCATGCTTGCTAATGTGGCAAATATATGTTTTATCCTTCATGATAAGCGTTTGCACAAGCCATTGTACCTTCTGATTTGAAACCTTGCTTTAGTTGATATGCTGTACAGCTCCAGTGTCAGTCCAACTATGATTGGTGTGCTGGTAGCTGGTGCTAAAACCATAGCTTATGTGCCATGCTTCATTCAGAAGTTTGTTTTCCACCTGGGGGGCGTAAAGGAGATGTTTGCTATCTCTGTCATGGCTTTTAATCGTTTGATTGCTATCCATAGTCCACTGAGGTATCAAAGTATCCTCACCAATGTTCGTACTCTGGTTCTGACGGGTGCTCTGTGGGTGGTTGCCTGTGCTTTTGTGGCTGTTATGCCTGCCACCACTGATTCCTCTCCCTTACTGCCACTCAACCCTCAAATACACCTTCTGTGATTATGCTGCTTTAGTGAGAGCCACTTGTGTCAATCCTAGCTACTATTTCAATATGATAACCATCGTCACCTTTCTCCTGTTTGGCACGTTCTGTTTTGTTTGCCTGTCCTACGTATGGATCATATTTGCTATGGTTAAAATGTCCTCCAAGAACGACAAGAGGAAGATGTAGTACTTGCTTTAGTCACTTGATAGTGATAGTGTGCAATTACGTTCCTTTATTTGTACGTATAGTCTTGACCAGGTTAGGTGTGGTACTGACCTTGGAAGAGCGTCATGGCTTGATGATCCAAGATATTCTCGGGCCCTCTCTTGTAAATCCCTTTGTATACTGTTTTAGAACCAAAGAGATCAAAAACTAAATGTTGAAGATGTTTAACAAAGTTGAACCCACTGAATAAAAATAAAAAACGTTTTTAATTAAGTCATCTCTTTGTTGTGTAGCCTATTGTATGAGTCAATGTGTAAAACCATTTCTGTTACCGTGCTCTGCAGAAGCATGCTAGCCTATGTTTTAGGTTCACGTTCATTATGTTCTCTATTGGCAATGGTAGACGTGAGGTATAAATCAATACAAATCAGGTGTCAATCCCCTGTTAATATATTAAAATGTAAGAAATATATAGATATTATATATAGATGGGATGTGTTAGAGAAACAATACACAGTGTATTGAGTATGGTTTAACCCGTAGGAGACGCATCCCTACAAATCTGGGCAATAGAAACCTATGGACACTGTGCTCTAAAAACAATAGGAACACAACCAAAAGGAGACCAGTCACTTATAACCCAAAGCCACTATTTCACCCACATTATCAGTAGTGGGAGAATAATACTGCATATTAACTCCACATGAAAACTAGGAGCATGTATCCTCTTGACCGGTACAGTATCAGCCCCTTCACTTGCTTTCATGTTTGCGTCAGCCTTCTGTCAGGTGGCCTAACTCGGATGCATGGTATTGCGACATCTGTCTCTTCAGATTACACTCGAAACCGTCAACACTTCATTAACGTAGCTCAATTAGCTGTGGAACACCTGAGCAGTGCGACAGTGCTAGCCATCACTCCTGCCGTATCTGTGCTTTCATTTCAGACTAACTCTCACAAATGAATGATGGATGCAACAGTGCACAATTATTTTGTAGTATACTTTACAACGAGTAAATAAATTGCACATAAGGTTTAATTTATTCAACCTAGGCAATACAAGTAGATTGTGTGATATCTTAGATTTTTCCTGAAAATGTTTTTTTGCAATATAATTTAAGAATGGTGTTATTTTTCTTACAATAAATTACCAGTTTGATTTTGTTTTTATACATCACATTACATCTAAGTCATTTAGCAGACACATCATCCTGAATGACTGGCTAAAATGTAAATCCTCCCTGTCTAGGTCTAGTCCCTGCCCCTGGAGTGATTCAAGGAGTCATTAGTGAGTTAATATTCCATTATCTCATGTGTAATTGAAATCTCAGGATACTTTAATGACATGGGGCTGCTTTTAAGCCTGGCAGCATTAGTTAGTCTAATTATTTATTTTGGGAGGTATTGATGCATATAGTGTCAGCATCAGTGGCGGCTCCTGAAAAAATTCTCAGGGGGGGCAATTTTTCTGATGATTTAGGTGACCTACACACATTTTTAAAAGTATATGTCCAGCAACAACATGAAGACAGGGGCAGCATATAAGTCAATACCAGAAGCATTTATTGACTGATCTCAAAAGTGTTGGCTTACAAAATCAAAATAAGTCATCACAGTAAAAATAATCAAGGGTGTTCTTTCACATTCCTCAACACTGCATAAACAATATGCATTTCCATAAACAAATGAAATATCAGCTGAAAATACAGCATCTTGGTATTTGTTCAGATTGCAGGATCAACAAGAGCTTTTACCACATTTTTTTGCCTCATGGTTGAATTGGAAATATGTGCACCTGAGCATAATTCACAACAAGCAAGCAGGAGCTTTTGATAGAGGCTACTGAAAACATTGATGCAAGTTATTGGTAATAAGACATTTTTATAGACTTCCATATTCTGCCCTCTTGTATAGATTTGTGAAAATGAACAGTGATAGACATTTTGCCTGAAAACAGAATTTGAAAGTAATTTCTAGAAAAGGTAAACACAGCTATCTGTATGGCTTTATAAAAATGAACAACCATATTCTGGCCAATTGTATAGATTTGTAAATATGAACAACCATATTCTGGCCAATTGTATAGATTTGTAAAAATGAACATTGAGAAAGATCGAATGATATTGTTTAATCTTACCTTATGGCCTGCACACTGCTTGTGAAGCTGTCGAGGGCACGTTTGATAAAGACAGCATCGATGTCCTTCTTCTGTAGCTTCTGGTACAGAATGTCGACGTGGGGCATGATTTTGTGAAAAAGCCGCAGGAAAAAAATTAAATCTTCATCATGTAGCATCCTCACGTAGCCAGATGCCTCTCTCACGGTGGGCTGGTCAAATGAACCCAATGAACCCGTCCGAATGGCTTCAAAACATTCTATGAGGTCGTCTCGATTCTCGTAGACAGTTTTCACGACTCTGCTTAGTAGAAACCTGTTGAATTATTAAATTTGGTCTGGGAGGTCCTAATTGTTTCGTTGCCAATTTATCTTGATTTGTTCGCCGACAAAAAGGAACTTCTTTCAAAGAGACAATCGAGTTGCACTGAAGGCTAGCCATTTTGACAGTAATAGTGAATTGATTGATGAGGCTACCCGCTCTTTTCTTAGTTACGTTCATGGTTATGTTACGTATGACGAAAGCGCGTAAGTGCAAGCCCTCAGAAACCCATAGAGATTGTATTGAAAGCTCTGATATTTGAAAAAAATTGATTTTACATTAGAGGCTATGAGAGACTTCTGGGCGATTTTCAACCTGACTGAAATCGCCCCAAAACGGGCGGGGACATTTGAAGCACGACTTTAGCCTGATTGGACATTTAGTGGCAGATCAGACGTCTAGATTAGAACACTGATAACTACTGTTGCCGTGATATAATTGATTAGAAAAAAAATCCCTTCCTTTTCCCGTTTGGCAGTGCGTCGCCCATATCGCCCTAATGAACACACCGCCCCTGGTCAGCATCATATAATGTATTTTGAGAAATACATTAAAAAAAAAGCAGGACTGTTCTTTCTGACCTGCAAACGACTTTATGGTCATGATCCTAACCCCCATATGACATGCACAGTAAAAAAAAATCTTAATCTGGTTGTAATTTGGTTACCTGAAGTCACATTACATTTTTTTAAATCAGAAAATAATGTTATTGTAATGTTGCATACCTTTGTTTCCATGGCAGCTGACTGCAGTGCCACTTTTTGTCCTGGGTTTCACACTCATATAGTTGTACATTAGCTGTCAATGTAAAATGATTAAGATTGGTTCTCTTTCAATTATTTGTTTCGATATCTCACATGGGGGCTCGCTAGGACCGCCTACTCTCGTGGAAGTACCTATCAAAAGCGTCTGTTGGAAACAGACAGTTAGAGTGGCGAATGAGGTGAGACCCTCACTTCCATAAAACGAACCACTCTCCTGCCCTCTGCTTATTCTCGCTTCTCTCCCTCACGAAGAGTGTCACTACTCTAGCTTTCCTCATATCGACTGGATACCTGTTTGCCTGCTAAACTGCTCACAAGGGAACCATGAAGGATATCGCTGCCGAGCGTAGGTGTTCAGACCCTGTTGAGAGGTTGAGAACTAACTGGAAGGTTTTTGTTTTCGTGTAGAAATTCCTTTTCTACTTCTCAGTCTCCATTGGTAGCTAGCATCACCTCTAGCAGTTGAGACTCGGTAAGCCCACACTGCAAGGCTTAAGCTAACTTGGCTAGCTTTCTGACAGGCAAACTAACCTCACTAGCAGTGGTATAAAGTACTTAAGTAAAAATACTTTAAAGTACTACTTAAGTCGTTTCTTGGAGTATCTGTACTTTACTATTTATATTTTGACATCTTTTACTTTTACTTCACTACATTCCAAACAAAATAATGTACTTTTTACACCATACATTTTCCCTGAAACCCAAAAGTACTCGTTACATTTTGAATGCTTAGCAGGACAGAAAAATTGTCCAATTCATGCACATATCAAGAGAACATGCCTGGTCATCCCTACTGCCTCTGATCTGGCGGACTCACTAAACACAAATGCTTAGTTTGTAAATTATGTGTGAGTGTTAGAGTGTGCTCCTGGCTACAGAATCTGTAAATTTAAAAAACACGAAAATCGTGCCATCTGGTTTGTTTAATATAAGGAAATTGAAATGATTAATACTCAAGTAGTATTTTACTAGGTGACTTTCACTTTTACTTGAGTCATATTTTATTAAGGTATCTTTACTTTTACTCAAGTATGGCAATTGGGTACTTTTTCCACCACTGCTCACTAGCATACCCTACCTGCAACAGGGTAACATTGATAGCTCCCTTCTCTCATGCTGTCGGTCGGGGGAGCATCATGGTGCCGTTGGTCGCAGGAGAACTCTTTCTGAAGGCGAACTCGGTCACATGGTATCCTTCAGCCAGCACTGAGCTAGCCATAGCATACCTTCACCACGAGGTCGCTTTCACCACGAGGTCGCTGCTAGCTAGCTAACAACCCACAAGCCTCGCTGTAGTGTTATGGCTATAGTGTTATATGGTGCTCAATATTGCTAGCTGTTAGCCACAAGACTCCTAACTAGCTAGCTTGGTACACCGTTTACACAAGCTGATATTTGCTAGAGACTCTCGTCCCATACAGCTCCGATAAAATAACTACTCCCCGCAGTACCAGCTTTCCTCAGGGAAGCTAAGAGCTCATGGGAAAAAACCCTCACTAGCAGGATTCTTGCTAAGTGTACCCCAAACCTGGACTTATACAATATGGAGGAATCCAGGTTTGGCAACCCTCCCATGGTCGAGCCGTCACTGGCTCACCACCTCAGCCCCTTGCTCCGTGTCACTAACAACACCAGCACCTCACTCCCTGGGAAGGCGGAACGCTTTACTGCCTCTGCTTTTCAAAGAAGACGTACAAGGCCTCAGCCCAAGCAATTAGAGCTCTCAAAGTGACATTTTTATTGTTGTCATATCAGGCTGAGTTACTGGAGGAAGTGGGGAAGCAAGTGGACTTGGACACCCTAGACCCAGATGCTTGGTAGATTACAGACCTGAGCTGCCGTGCCTCCAGTAGTGCCATCCAAGGCTGTGGTCTAGCCTTGAGCCTAGCAGTAGTGGGAGAAAGGGCTGAGCTTATGCAGCTGAACAGACAAAGAAAAAGTGGACCTCCTGGATGCCCCAGTGACACCAAAGGAGTTGATCGGGCCCACTGTCGCCGCCATGCGGCAGAAGTGTGACATGCGCAGGGAAGTAGTCTTACGATGCAGCCGCAGCAAGGATCCGCCCCTCTGTCCCTCCTAAAGGAGGTAAGAAGGGTCGACCATCCTAGGGCGCAGCCCTGGCAGCTGAGGAGGATAGTGTGCAGGGCCTACGGCTCTCTGCCCTACCCTCTCTCTGCGGGTTTAACAGTTGCTACTCCTTTCCCTCTCCGAGTTTCACAGCAGTGGGTAGGCAGGGCTGTTTTAAGACAAAACCCTATTCTCTCTGCAGCAGCTCACTTTTGTGACCGTGCTCATATGAGGAAATGGAGGAGACACACTTTTTGTTCCCCCCCAAGTGCCTCCCTCAGGCTCCCCCCCCCGGGGCTTTCACAGTCAAGCCAGTTATGGTGTGCGCCACTCCGGTTTTCCCACCATATGGCACTGCTACTCTGTATGACAGGCAGGGGAACCCTAACCATTACGCTCCCCCGTTCTACAGGAGGACAGGTTTCCAGGTTTCACTGGTAAACTCTCTCAGCCCTTTTTAGGATTCTGAGGGTGTCACACCCTGATCTGTTTCACCTCTCTTTGTGATTGTCTCCACCCCCCTCCAGGTGTTGCCCATCTTCCCCATTATCCCCAGTGTATTTATACCTGTGTTCTCTGTTTGTCTGTTGCCAGTTCGTTTTGTTTCGTCAAGCCTACCAGCGGTTTACCTCTGCCTGCCCTGACCCTGACCCTGACCCTGAGACTGCCTGCCGTTCTGTTCCTTTTGGACGCTGATCTGGATTACTGACCTCTGCCTGCCCTTGACCTGTCATTTGCCTGCCCCCTGTTTTTGTAATAAACTTTTGTTACTTCAACACTGTCTGCATCTGGGACTTCTCCTGAAACGTGATAGATGGGCATTTCTTTCTCTACTTGGCAAAGACAACTTGTCTCTGTAATGGAGGACACTCTCATATCAAACAGTATAGTTATTCCTTAGTTTACTTTCTGGATCTTAGGGAAAGGGGCGGCACCCTCACAGGCGTCAGAGCCTCAGACAGCTATCTGGTACTCCCGAGTCCACAAAGCTTTGGCTTTACCTCATCCCGTTATTTACTACGATTGGTTCACGCAACAGGGCCACTTCCTGCTCTACCTCCCCATCTTACGGGAGCGAGTGGCTGAGGAACCGTCGTTGCTCTTGACAACCCTCCTCCATGGAGCAGGGCCAAGTCTTACCAGTGATGTAGCTGTCCTACTGCCCACGATTAGGAATACTGTGCTGCAGGTGTTTCCTTCTTCCTTCAAGCTACATTGCCTGATGTCTTACATCATGGTGCTGGCTGCTCTGTCCCGAGAGAGCCCGCTTCCCACATCTATCCAGACTGAATTACTGCAGCCTGGTAGAAGTGACAACCCTATAGGGCCCTGGGTGACCTGATCCCAAAACCCGGTGACCACACCGTTCGGGGTGGAAGAGCTGACACTCCCAGGAGAAGTGGGTGATGCCGTATGCTTTCCCTCCTCATGTTTGAGCGCCTCGATGACCAGTGATTTTCCGGTCGGCAGTTACGACCCTGCTTACGACCAGTCTTGGCAGCTATCTTCATGCAGGGCCTATACCCTTTTGTGACCGTGCAAATGAAGCAATTCTCCATCCTCACCCGGATGCTTTAGCCTTTGGGGCATAGCCGGTAAAGAACAAAACAAGGTAAAGAGAGACCTGCGACTCTTGGAAAAGATCGCCAGACCCTTATACACGCTCTCTGCTTTCACAGTTGGTGCATTTTTGTCGTGGAGAAGTGGTGTGACTACACAGACCGTTCCTCCCTACACTCCATTGTCCATGGACCTATGCTCCTAGAATGATTTTTTGGATGGAGAGAAGGTTCATATTTGCTAAGGTCCTTTAGCCGCTTTCTCCACTTGCCAAGGCCCCGACAATGATACAGTTTATCCATAACTGTCATGACTTCTTCCGAAGCTGCCTCCTCTCCTTGTTCGGGCAGGCTTCGGCGTTCATCGTCACCGGCCTTCTAGACACTGCCGCTCCTCATCTCATCTTTCCATTTGTTTTGTCTTGTTTATTACACAGACCTGGTTCATAACCCCTCATTAGTATCTTATAAGTGTTCCCTCTGCCCTCCTGTCTTTTTGTGTGATTAGTTATTGTGGAGGTGACTCTAGCTCGGTGGAGCTACTTTGTATTTTGTATCGCCGGGATATTCACCCGTGTGCCTTGCTTTTCTCCAGTGCGCCGTATTTACCGCACTGGAGTGTTTTACGCATTGCTGCGTACCGCTGTGTTCCTGAATAAACCACATTTTCTGTGAATTACCCTCCTGCGCCTGACTCCGTCCAAAATCACCCACTACAGAATCACACACCCGAATCATGGAGTCAGCAGGAGCGGAGATCATGCCTGGAGTTATGGAGTGGGTCCGGGAGCACTCCAACATGCTAGCCAGCTTGGGAGAAGCTATGGATCGGGTTCTCCAGGTCGTCCAATGCCTGAAGAGGAGAGGACCTGATCCTTCGGGACCAGTTGAGCGACCGGATCCAGCCACCGACCGAGGGAGTATGACGGGACAGCGGTCCATTGCTAGGGATTCCTCCTGCAGCTGGACCTCTATTTTTCGACCATCAGCCCGGCTCCATCGGAGCGGGAGAAGGTGTCCGCCCTCGTCTCCTGCCTCTCGTGGAAAGCCCTGGAGTGGGGCAACGCGGTCTGGAGTGAAGGAGGAGACGCGTTGGACAACTACAGGGTGTTCGCTCGCCTATTCCGGGCAGTCTTCGATCACCCCCCCAAAGGAAGAGAGGCGGGCGAGCGGCTAGTCCACCTGAGGCAGGGGATGAGGACCGCCCAGGACTTTGCCCTGGAGTTTCGAACTATAGCGGCTGGGCCGGGTGGAACGAGCGGGCCCTCATCGACCACTTCCGGTGCAGCCTGCGAGAGGACGTCCGAAGGGAGCTAGCCTGCTGGGATACCACATTGACTTTCGACCAGCTGGTGGACATGGCCATCCAGTTGGACAACCTGCTAGCTTCAAGAGGACATCCTGGAAGTGGCCTGCCCGTTTTGTTGTGGAAATGAATCACTATACTTTATTAAAAATCAAAGTTCTTCCAGAGTTTTTGTAGAATCAAGATTTGACTTTATTTCAATTCAACAAAGCCCGTGCTGGTCTGCAGAGTAGGCCCCTTTTCTCTCTCTCTCTCCCCCAGCTATATAGTCCCATTCACATCTCTTCTAGCTCAAAATCCCTCCTTCTTCAGTTTCCCGCTCTTTATCGCTCCACCCACTTACTTTGTCTATGATGGAGGCTAAATTCGACTTTCATTCAGTTCAGAATCAATGGTAATACAATCAATCAATCCCTTATCTTGCAAAAACACTCATGTTTAGTTTAAACTCTGTTCAACCCCGGCTCTCCCTCCACTTTGTTTGAGGAGAGGGGCAAAAGGCCACAGTCTGGTTCCAGTCTCTGATAAGGTAGGACAGCCATGAATTTAAGAAAGAGTGAGCAATTCGACCCTAGGTCAGATTCCCACTTCACACACACACACACAATGAAATAACCCAATTAAGTTCCTGCCTAGCAACAAAATATTCTAACTATATGTTCGTGATTAACTCAGTTTTATCTCATAGTCCACTAAAAAATCTCCCTCAGTTCCACCCCCCTTCAACCCGGATTCCATTTCGATGGAGCTGGGTGGTGCAGTGATCCGGGAGAGCAGAGGACGACAGCTCCAGTGTCACTCTTGTGGCAGGAGAGGACATTCTGCTGCACGCTGTCGTCAGGTTTCTTCTGGGTCTGGAGGCGGCAGGCAGGGCACTCTTGCGTAGCGCAAACCCACACTCGTTCAGAGCCCTCTGCTGCACACTGCACCATACATGTCAACTTCCCTGATTACCCGGTAGTTCCCCAGTGTAAGGCGCTGGTCGGTTCAGGTGCAGCTGGGAACTTTATGGACAGAACTTTAGCTAATAGTCTCTGTATTACTTTGGTCCCCTACCCATTCCATTACCCATCAAAGCACTTGACAGTCGACCATTAGGGTCAGGTTTTGTTAGGGATGTTACAGCACCAGTCACGATGATCATGCAGGAGACCCATAGGGAGCAAGTCACCTTCTATATTATTGAGTGCCCTGATTTCCCTGTGGTGATGGGTCTTCCCTGGCTCGCACTACATGACCCCACCTTTTCATGGCTGCAGAGGGTTCTCACGGGGTGGTCGCGAGAGTGTCACGGTAGGTGCCTAGCTGTTTCCGTTGGTGCAACCTCGGTGGAAAGTCCAGACACTACCTCCAACGTGCGCATTCCCCCCCGAATACCTCGATTTGGCGTACGCGTTCTCCAAAACGCAGGCGACCAAATTACCACCCCATCGGGTGGGGGATTGCGCGATAAACCTCCAGGTAGACGCTGTGCCTCCCAGGAGTCATGTATATCCCCTGTCGCAGGCTGAAACTGAGGCTATGGAGACATACGTCTCCGAGTCCCTGCGCCAGGGGTTCATACGCCTCTCCACTTCGCCCGCCTCCTCGAGTTTCTTTTTCGTGAAGAAGAAAGACCGAGGTCTGCGCCCTTGCATTGGGGCCTCCTGTAGCTCAGTTGGTAGAGCATGGCGCTTGCAATGCCAGGGTTGTGGGTTCGATTCCCACAGGGGGCCAGTATGAAAAATGTATGCACTAACTAACTGTAAGTTGCTCTGGATAAGAGCGTCTGCTAAATGATTAAAATGTAAAAAAAATTACCGGGCACTTAATCAAACCACCATTCGCTATAGCTACCCTCTACCTCTCATCTCCTCTGTTATCGAATCAATGCATGGGGCGTGCTTCTTCACAAAATTAGATCTCTGGAGTGTGTACAATCTGGTGCGTGTTCGGGAAGGGGACGAGTGGAAGACAGCATTCAGTACAGCCACGGGGCATTATGAATACCTGGTGATGCAGGTTGATGAATGCTCCATCAGTCTTCCAGTCCTTTGTGAACGAGGTGTTTCGGGACTGGGTCGTGGTGTGGTGGTCTACATCGATGACATTCTGGTGTATTCCTCTACGCGTGCCGAGCATGTGTCCCTGGTTCGCAAAGTGCTGGGCTGACTGTTGGAGAATGACCTATATGCCAAGGCAGAAAAGTGTCTGTTCTTCCAACAGTCCGTCTCCTTCCTTGGATACCACATCACCACCTCAGGTGTGGAGATGGAGGGAGACTGCATTTCAGCCGTGTATAATTGGCCGACTCCAACCACGGTAAAGGAGGTGCAGCGCTTTATTGGCTTTGCCAACTACTATCGGAGGTTTATCCAGGGCTTTGGCAAGGTCGCAGCTCCCATCCCCTCCCTTTTGAAGGGTGGGCCGTCCTGGCTCTGCTGGTCTGCTGAGGCTGACAAAGCTTTCAGTAACCTGAGGACTCTGTTCACCTCAGCCCAGGTACTGGCTCATCCCGATCCATCATTACCATTCGTAGTGGAGGTGGATGCATCCGAGGTAGGGATAGGTGCTGTCCTTTCCCAATGCTCGGGCACGCCACCCAAGCTCCTCCCCTGTGCCTTCTTCTCGAAGAAGCTCAGCCCAGCGGAGCAGAACCACGACGTTGGTGATCGGGAGCTGTTGACTGTTGTCAGAGCCCTGACAGCGTGGCGGCACTAGCTCGAGGGAGCGAAATACCCTTTCCTCGTCTGGACTGACTACCGTAACCTGGAGTACATCCGGGCAGCAAGGAGACTGAACCCTCAACAGGCCAGGTGGGCCTTGTTCTTCACCCGGTTTGATTTCACGCTGTCATACATACCAGGCACTAAGACCGTGAAGGCAGACGCACTGTCATTTCTGTACGACACAGAGGAGAGGCCCATAGATAACACCCCCATACTTCCGGCCTCCTGCATTGTGGCGCCAGTAGTGTGGGCGGTGGATGCGGACATAGAGCGGGCGTTACGCACAGAGTCATCTCCACCTCAGTGCCCAGCTGGGCTGTGGTAGGTGCTGTCTCTTGATCGTCTTATCTATTGGGCACACACGTCCCCCTCCTCTGGTCACCCAGGTATCAGCCGTACAGTGCGCTGCCTGACCGGGAAGTACTGGTGGCCTACCATGGCTAAGGACGTGAGGATATATGTCTCCTCCTGCTCGGTGTGCGCCCAGAGTAAGGCACCTAGGCACCTCCCAGTGGGTAAGTTACATCCCTTGCCAGTTCCACAATGGCCATGGTCCCACTTGTCAATTGACTTCCGTACGGATCTTCCCCTCTCTCAGGGTAACACCACCATCCTGGTCGTTTTGGACCACTTTTCTAAAGCCTGCTGCCTCCTTCCTCTGCCCCGGTCTCCCCACGGCCCTGCAAACTGCGGAAGCCCTGTTTACTCATGTCTTCCGACACTACGGGGTGCCAGAGGATATAGTGTCTGTCCGGGGTCCCCAGTTTACATTCTTGGAACGTCTGGGGGTCTCGGTCAGCCTGACCTCTGGGTTCCACCCCGAGTCTAATGGGCAGGTGGAATGCGTGAATCAGGATGTGGGTAGGATCCTGCGGTCCTACTGCCAGGACCAGCCGGGGGAGTGGTTGGCGTTCTTGCCATGGGCCGAATATGCCCAGAACTCTCTCCGCCACTCCTCCACTAACCTAGCTCAATGTGTTTTAGGTTATCAGCCAGTCCTGGCACCGTGGCATCAGAGGGGGGGGGTACTGTCACGACTTCCTCCGATGTTGCCTCCTCTCCTTGTTCGGGCAGGCTTCGGCGTTCGTCGTCACCGGCCTTCTAGACACTGCTGCTCCTCATCTCATCTTTCCATTTGTTTTGTCTTGTTTATTACACAGACCTGGTTCATATCCCCTCATTAGTATCTGTATAGGTGTTCCCTCTGCCCCCCTGTCTTTGTCACAATTATCTAAAGCAGAACCCAGAAGCAGACCAGGACAAGGTGAGTAGAGAGAAGGGGAGTATTTATTTAACGACTCAAATGTGGAAGCAGGATAATCCAGGAGACGGAGCAGGCAGCGGAGGTGAGTTGGTGGAAGTGAATAGGCAGATCCAATGCTGTCACAGAAGCCACCGACGACCAGGCAAGGGTGGAGTGAATGTTACGGGAGAACAACTGTAGACAGAGTAAACGGAGGTAAGTACACGGCAAGCAAAAAGTACAAAACAACAAAACTAACTCTAGTAACTTTGAGGCTGATACGCTGACACAACATACGGTTCATGGCTAACGATCCGGCAGGGAATGGATGTCAGGTCAGAGCTTATGAAGTGGAGAGGTGATGATCAGGACCAGGTGTGCAGATAGCTGATGAGATGCAGGTGCGGGTAATAGAGAGATCTCCTGCCTAGCTTCGTCGCCCGGCAACCAGACAGGGTGCGTTCAGGAACCTCAGGAAACAGACTCCAGGACAGAAAACAGGCAACACAGGCAGAAACAGACTCAGGAAGCGGGATTCATGACAGTCTTTGTGTGTGATTAGCTATTGTGGAGGTGACTTTAGCTTGGTGGAGCTACTTTGTATTTTGTATCGCCGGGATATTCACCCGTGTGCCTTGCTTTTCTCCAGTGCGCCGTATTTACCACACTGGAGTGTTTTACGCATTTGTCACGCCCTGGCCGTTAGAGGCCTGTTGTCTTTAGTTGGTTTGGTCAGGGAGTTTCTATGTTATATTTTCTATGTTGCAGTTCTAGGTTGTGTGTCTATGTTTGGCCGGGTGTGATTCCCAATCAGAGACAGCTGTCGCTCGTTGTCTCTGATTGGGGATCATACTTAAGTAGCCTGTTTGCCTACCTTAGTTGTGGAATCTTGTTCCGTGTTAGGCTTGTATGTGTATAGCCTGGGGACTTCACGTTACGTTGTTTCTTGTTTTGTTTATGTTTATTGAGTTAAATAAACATGTACGCTTTTCACGCTGCACCTTGGTCTGACCCGTCTCTCAACGATCGTGACAGCATTGCTGCGTACCGCTGTGTTCCTGAAAAAAACTTATATTCTGTGAATTACCCTCCTGCGCCTGACTCCGTCCAAAATCACCCACTACAATAACTGTTGTGTAGTCTCTAAGGGGGGCACGTCGCTTACGCCCAGTAACTAAGCTTTTAGCGGGTCCTGGGACATGTCTATTGTGCTTAAAATCATTTCACAACAGCTATTAGCCGCTGAAAAGTGTGGAGACGCAATATTCCTCCTTCTTTCGCTTTACCACTACCCTTGGCGTCCCTAAGTGTATGTGTGAACTGTGTTCTACTAGCCACTGTTCGCGCCCGCAGTCTGCCAAAGCATTTTTCAGGTTAATGTACCTAACCCTATCTTTGGCCCTGGTTGACATTTTACCATTGTCACAACTTGGAGCCTACGGCTTTTCGTCTGTCGCCTTCCCTAGAAAGGCTTCCTCATTGTTGTCCAGTACGTGTGGTTAGCATCTACTTGGATTGTAGGATAGCTCGGGCAAGGGTGTCATGCTCTACGCTCGTTGGGCAACCACCCTCGGAAGAGCTTCCTTCTATTTTCGACGATATCCTGCCGGATCAAAGGGACCATTATATAAATTTTTAATGGTGAGGGTGATAGCCTTCGGAGGGGCCCGGAAGGGCCCTCTCCTACAGAGGAGTTGACCTCTCGGGCACTGTTTTCTGGGTCATATCTCATTAAACTGAGATGGTATGCTCTTGTTTTGGGCTTCCCCTCACTTTGTTTTGAGGTTTTTCCCATTGGGTTGTCTCTGCACCTTTTTCTGTGCATACTCCCTTAGTTTTGGGACCTCTGAAGGTTGCTGATGTTGGAACCTCCCTGGCTTCGGAGAGCATTTTTGCGATACGGGAGTTGGCTTAAGTTTAGTTGTGTAATCCCTGTTCTCTGATATTATGAGTGAGATATCTCACCACATTCCCCTGCTCGCAAGAACGTGAAGAAGAGAAGGATGCTTGAGACCAGAGGGCGGGAGAGGGGCTCCTTTTATGTAAGTGAGGGTCTCACCTCATTCGCCGCTCGCCACTCTACCTGTCTGTCTCTAACAGATGCTTTTGATAGGTACTTCAGAAAGAGTAGCAAACTCCCACGTGAGATATCTCACTCATAATATCAGAGAACCGGGGTTACGCAAGTAACCTTACGTTTTGTTCCAAATCAATGTCCTAGTCATGCTTGCTAATGTGGCAAATATATGTTTTATCATTCATGATAAGCGTTTGCACAAGCCAATGTACCTTCTGATTTGCAACCTTGCTTTAGTTGATACGCTGTACAGCTCCAGTGCCAGTTCAACTATGATTACGTCATTCCCCTGGGTGTTTTCAATATCCTATGACAGACATTTACAGCAAAGGACACATACATATAAAATGACACATGGCATAGACTTTTAACCACAGTTAAGTGGCTCGCCTGCAAACAACAGACCTTCACCTGCAATTACAGTGAATGCTTGGCTCAATTTCTTGCCACTGACTCCATCTGTTGGTAAGTTTGAATCAGTAACATTTACTGTGATTTGATCAAATGGCTAGTTTGTAATATTTAGCCTACTCTGGTTTAGACAATACATCATATATCTGAGAAGGCCCCTGTATCTCAACATGTTAGACGTAGAACAAGACTATAATTTAGTTAAGTAATTAATGAACATTGCATTCTATTATACGGTTACAACGTGTGTGAAATGACTAATAAAATGAGTGCAGGCCTAATGTACTTCTTAATGAAATTATTTAATTTATGTATTTTTAAATTACAGGTTGATGCAAACAATACCTGATGACCTGCGCTGCAATGAGCTCCATGATAAACATCATCAAGCAAAACAGCTCTTTTGTGCGTCCTCAATATTTCATCATCAATGGCTTCCATGATATTCCTCATGCCAAATTTTACTATATGTTCTTGTGCTTTGCCTATATAGTTGCTGTTTGTGGGAACTCCATTGTAATGTTCATAATATTCACTCAACGCAGTCTTCACATCCCAAAGTACATTGCCATTTTAAACTTAGCGGTAGCTGACTTAGGTGAGAGCAGTGCACTAATTCCAAACCTGATTAAGACCTTTCTTTTTGATTCACAATACATCACCTATGAAGCATGTCTGGCCAATATGTTTTTTGTGTTCTTCTTTATTGCTTTGCAGTCTATAACCCTTGTTGTTCTGGCATGTGATAGGTTTGTTGCCATATGCTTGCCTCTGAGATACCACACTCTGCTCACTAACACCACCATGTCTGTCATGATTACAGGGATGTGGGTCGTCGATGTGGTCATCACTGGCACAACCACGATGCTGATCACTAGACTGTCTTACTGTAAAACCATAGTCATTGACAGTTATTTCTGTGATCATGGGCCTTTGTACAGAATGGCCTGCAATGACAATTCAGCCAATTCCATCATGGCAAAAGTGAATACAGTACTATTCCTTCATGTACCGTTAGTTTTCATAGTCCTGTCTTATGTGTGTATTTTACTTGCCCTGTTTAGAATTACTACCTGGGAGGGCCGTTTGAAGGCTCTGAAGACTTGTATATCACACCTTCTAATAGTAGCACTTTTCTTTCTTCCATATATATCCACATACATTGCTGCGGTGACCTACTCTCTTCACCCCAACGCCAGGATCATCTGTTTGTCTCTTGCTTCGGCTCTCCCTCCCATGCTCAATCCAATCATTTATGTTTTGAATACTGAGGAAATCAAAGGGTTTTTGAAGAAAATGGTCAAACAAAACACCTCTAGCATAATACCAATAAATTGATCAGGTACTGGTGCTCTACACGGTATGTTTATATGTGACGCTATTCACTGGTAATTGTACATGTTAGCATTCATCACTGTCATAACAGAGTTGCATGTTATGTAACCAAAAACGAATAAGTGAATCAGAGGCTGATAGTGTATGTTTGGGATGTATGATAATGTACGATAATGTATGTTTCGGATGTGTGATAGTGTATGTTTGGGATGTATGATAATGTATGATAATGTATGTTTTGATGTATGATAATGTATGTTTTGGATGTACAGCTCTGAAAATGTATGGTGTACCATGGGATGCCTTTCCAGGCTCTCGCCTTATTGCAAAGTTGATATTGTCTACCAGAATAACTGGGTTTGTATCCTTAATTTATAATAAATTATCCTCAGATAATGTCAACACCCTCCCTATCACAAAGAAGTGGGAAAGAGACCTAGAGAACCTTGGGCTCAATTCGGACTGGCCAATGGTAACATTTCTTCTTCATCTAAAAACCTTTCCCATCAGCTGGACCTATTTCACGCCTGAGCATAGATTTAAAATATAGCTTGTAGATAATAATCAATGTTACAAATGATCTTGTTCTGAAATAGGAAACGTTCTGCAAATGTTTTGGCACTGTTTAACTGTGGATCTCTTTGGAAACATGTCTTTGACGTTTTAGGAAAAATTCTAAATAAGATCCTTCCAATATGCCCTGTTCTATGCCCTGTTCTATGCCCTGTTCTATGCCCTGTTCTATGCCCTGCTCTATGCCCTGCTCTATGCCCTGCTCTATGCCCTGTTCTATGCCCTGTTCTATGCCCTGTTCTATGCCCTGCTCTATGCCCTGCTCTATGCCCTGCTCTATGCCCTGCTCTATGCCCTGCTCTATGCCCTGTTCTATGCCCTGCTCTATGCCCTGCTCTATGCCCTGCTCTATGCCCTGCTCTATGCCCTGCTCTTACGCTGTGTCCCAAACGTGTAACTACACTGCTCCTTGTAATAGCTATGTTTATTCACCACAGAATAGAAGAACTGTGACTCTGTGTGTTTTTAGATCCTTTAATAGATTTATTCCTCATGTTGTCTCTCTTTTATTTCGATGTTTCTCCCCCTGCATACTGCTTGTATTAACTGCTTGTATGTTACCTTATACTGAATATATTAAAAATAAATACATAATTGTTCACAGAAATGCTTACGAAAATGATTATAATGCTTATACATGCTTACGAATGCTTACACATGTTTACAAATATGTATTTATTACAGGTTTATAAATAATTTATTAATCCTTATTCATGAAATGTATTATAAAGTGTTACCCATTTTACCTGTGAACAGAGCCCTACATTATGGCTCTGCCAGTGAATGTGTTTTAGTTCCATCTAGTGGAACTAATTAATGTATGCTATTTAATTTAATTAGAGTTGAACTCTTTCAACATAAATACTGTATATCTAGATACTTTGCATTTAAACTCTACTCTTTATACCATAATTGTATGTGATGATCACTATATGTGACAGATACCTGTACTCACTTATCATGCCCTGTGCTGTCAGTTATCACACTGTCAGTTATCAGAATGATTTTACCTCAACATGTTGTACTGTACCTTTCTGTTAATACAGTAGCTTTATGATGTTTGCAACATTAATCCATCCAATAATTGATGTTATTATAATATATAAACACTCCACAATTACAGCTGTGGCATAAAAATGTCTCTCTGAAATAGAGATTTAATCGTATTTACCCCAATAAAGTATGTTAAATCTATTATCTGCAAATATTGTGTTCAACAGAAGCATCGACAGAAATAGTTTTGTTGCAATTATCTTAAGAGTTAGTGTGTTTATAAAACAGTATCAACAGAAAAATGATGAAATGAAGGATATACAAAGGAGAAAGTTGCCTTGGAAACATTTCTTATATCTTGACTTGAGTTTTTGCTGCAGAATTGAACCCAAACTAAAGATCTGAAAACATAAGATCAACAACTCTCCTCATTTGTGAGGAGTAACTTTTGTCTTTACAATTTTTTTTCTCCCGCAGTTCCTCTGTCTTTAGGCTGTGGATGATAGGGTTGAGCATGGGTGGCAGGGTAACAGACACAGTGAGGAGGTCTGAGGACTGCACCACGCGCAGGTTACCTAGGAGGGAAGGGACAAACATACACACATCCAGTGGCTTTGAGACGATGATTGATAATATTAACAGTAAATGATCATATTCTGCAAAAATAAGAAGGAAATTGTGCACTGCGAAATGCTGTATGCTCCCGAGTCTGTTACCTTTTCTTTATTGCATTATTCCCACGCACCTGCAACGGGTTAACTCAGATGTGCCTAGTGGTTAAGAGTGTTGGGCCAGTAACCGAAAGGTTGCTGGTTTGAATACCCGAACCGACTAGTTCAAAAATCTGTTTATGTGCACTTGAGCAAGGCATTTAACCCTAGTTGCTCATGTAAGTCGCACTGGATAAGAGTGTCTGCTAAATGACTAAAATGTAATGTGTGACTGCTATTTTGAATGACAGTTTCTACAGTACAATATATACACACTTGGGGCAAATGTGTCAGAGTCCTCCTTTATTCCTGACCTACACTTAGGGAGCATGCAGTTTACAGCAGGGATAAAAGGTGTGGTGATAAACGCATGAGCATTTCACTAAACCTTTTATGCCTGCTGTAAACTGTGAATGTGACGAATACATTCGATTTGATTTTGAAGTGTACAGTCATCCCTGTGTTTACCTAGGACGTAGGCCACGATGACAGGGAGGTAGTACACCAGGACCAGCAGCAGGTGGGTGAGACAGGTGTGGAAGGCTTTGCCCCGCTGGGTGGTCGAGGCGATCTTCATCACCGCCACCACAGGTGAAGATGATGAAGAACAGCCAGAGTTTTCGCTGTCGCTAGTTTCCTGTTGAAAGAGATGTCAGAGCAGGCCAGTCTGTGTACAGGGCCGTGCTCACAGCAGCAGCTCCGCACCACCTTGGAGGCACAGTAAGGCAGGCTAGAGGCCAGGGCGACAGGGTAGACCTCCAGGAGGAAGGCCAGGGTCCAGATCCCTACCAGGATGAGCAGCATCCTCAGGTTGGTGTTGATAGTGAGGTAACGCAGAGGGAAACAGATGGCTATCACACGGTCATCCGCTAGGAGAGCAAGGGAGAAGGACTCCATGTCACCAAATAAATGCATGAAGAACATCTGAGATAAACACGTCCCAAAGGAGACGTAGTTAAGATTGAACACAAATACCGGCACCATCTGGGGGATGACAACACTGTTCAAAGAGATGTCCACCACGGCTAAATTGCACACTGCAACATATTTTGGATTTTGAAGGCTTGGGTTCATAATGAAGACTGCTAACAGATCAAAGTTACCCATTAGAGTGATGATGTATATTATAGATAGAGCTAGGATAAGGTAGTTCTTATTGCCCATTGTGTGGAAGGCTGTGATGTAGAATCCATCATCTGATGATTCCGTTCCATTGTAAAGGCGCACAGAAAAACCCATTTGAGCCTCTGTGTGTCTGGAGGAGAAAACATACAGATTACTGAAATGGAAAATTTATATAAAATCCATAAGTTATCCGAAGATACAAAATTAAGTTGTAAACCAAACATTGACCAAGGCAAGACCATCTCAAACTAAACAACTTTCCTGGTCATTTTATACCTCCCTGACGATAATTTACAATAATACTGAACACCCACTGTACCAACATCAATAATACTGAACACCCACTGTACCAACATCAATAATACTGAACACCACTGTACCAACATCAATGATACTGAACACCCACTGTACCAACATCGATAATACTGAACACCCACTGTACCAACATCGATAATACTGAACACCCACTGTACCAACATCGATAATACTGAACACCCACTGTACCAACATCAATAATACTGAACACCCACTGTACCAACATCAATAATACTGAACACCCACTGTACCAACATCAATAATACTGAACACCCACTGTACCAACATCGATAACACCAAACACCAATTGTACCTCTGCTTTTAACAACGTTTTATAAGCAGTCTGTGTGTGAACTGAAGGACAATTAGACAAATCCACCATTATAAAGAGTTGTGGTAAAGAATATAATTTTCATTTGGATTTAATTAAAGTGAGAAAACAAGTACATATTTATATATTAACAACTCATTAAAGGTAATGTTGTTAATAGATGAGGACTTAATTATCGGCATCTTATTTTATCATATCAGGGCCTAATGATCTCTTTTGACTATAATGTTTACACTCATTAGCCTCTCTGTTTAATTATGACAACAACAACTAAGGATAATCTAGCGGAAACCGCTTAGTTTTGCCTCAAGGGAAAGATTCATGACAATAAACGCCAACTGCGCCTTTAGCTCTTCCCATTTGCCTTTTGTAACTCTTGCTCTGGCCTCCATGCAAGAAAATGTCAAAACCCTAACCCCTGCCTTATCTTGACCTGTCTTCTAAACCCATACCCTATCCTTGACCATTGGAAGCGAGTTTGCTCAATGTAAAATGTATTTATAAATTGATCAAACAACCAGTTTAGATGGCTGAGACCCACAACTTCAAATACTGTGTTGGCTTAAAATAGATATGTTCTCCATAACATACAGTGGGGAGAACAAGTATTTGATACACTGCCGATTTTGCAGGTTTTCCTACTTACAAAGCATGTAGAGGTCTGTAATTTTTATCATAGGTACACTTCAACTGTGAGAGACGGAATCTAAAACAAAAATCCAGAAAATCACATTGTATGATTTTTAAGTAATTAATTTGCATTTTATTGCATGACATAATTATTTGATCACCTACCAACCAGTAAGAATACCGGCTCTCACAGACCTGTTCGTTTTTCTTTAAGAAGCCCTCCTGTTCTCCACTCATTACCGGTATTAACTGCACCTGTTTGATCTCATTACCTGTATAAAAGACAGCTGTCCACACACTCAATCAAACAGACTCCAACCTCTCCACAATGGCCAAGACCAGAGAGCTGTGTAAGGACATCAGGGATAAAATTGTAGACCTGCACAAGGCTGGGATGGGCTACAGGACAATAGGCAAGCAGCTTGGTGAGAAGGCAACAACTGTTGGCGCAATTTTTAGAAAATGGAAGAAGTTCAAGATGACGGTCAATCACCCTCGGTCTGGGGCTCCATGCAAGATCTCACCTTGTGGGGCATCAATGATCATGAGGAAGGTGAGGTATCAGCCCAGAACTACATGGCAGGACCAGGTCAATGACCTGAAAAGAGCTGGGACCACAGTCTCAAAGAAAACCATTAGTAACACACTACGCCGTCATGGATTAAAATCCTGCAGCGCACGCAAGGTCCCCCTGCTCAAGCCAGCGCATGTCCAGGCCCGTCTGAAGTTTGCCAATGACCATCTGGATGATCCAGAGGAGGAATGGGAGAAGGTCATGTGGTCTGATGAGACAAAAAAATAGCTTTTTGGTCTAAACTCCACTCGCCGTGTTTGGAGGAAGAAGAAGGATGAGTACAACCCCAAGAACAACATCCCAACCGTGAAGCATGGAGGTGGAAACATCATTCTTTGGGGATACTTTTCTGCAAAGGGGACAGGACGACTGCACCGTATTGAGGGGAGGATGGATGGGGCCATGTATCGCGAGATCTTGGCCAACAACCTCCTTCCCTCAGTAAGAGCATTGAAGATGGGTCGTGGCTGGGTCTTCCAGCATGACAATGACCCGAAACACAAAGCCAGGGCAACTAAGGAGTGGCTCCGTAAGAAGCATCTCAAGGTCCTGGAGTGGCCTAGCCAGTCTCCAGACCTGAACCCAATAGAAAATCTTTGGAGGGAGCTGAAAGTCCGTATTGCCCAGCGACAGCCCCGAAATCTGAAGGATCTGGAGAAGGTCTGTATGGAGGAGTGGGCCAAAATCCCTGCTGCAGATTGTGCAAACCTGGTCAAGACCTACAGGAAACGTATGATCTCTGTAATTGCAAATAAAGGTTTCTGTACCAAATATTAAGTTCTGCTTTTCTGATGTATCAAATACTTATGTCATGCAATAAAATGCAAATTAATTACTTAAAAATCATACAATGTGATTTTCTGGATTTTTGTTTTAGATTCCATCTCTCACAGTTGAAGTGTACCTATGATAAAAATTACAGACCTCTACATGCTTTGTAAGTAGGAAAACCTGCAAAATCGGCAGTGTGTCAAACACTTGTTCTCCCCACTGTATTTCCCAGTGTGCCTTTCAGCAAGTTGTATTTTACTTTATTTTATTACATTTACTTGTCAGGGACTGGTTTACAACCAAAAAATTGTCAGGCGGTCAGTGTGATGCGGTAGGACGAAGTCAGGCGCAGGACACAGAGCTAATCGAAAACGTACTTTACTCGTAGGTAACATAAATAACATAACCTCCACGCAGGGAGGAAACAAACCCGCTCACCAGACGACAACCAAACATGAACAAAATACAGTGGGATCCAGAGGGTTAAATAGGGAAGTAACAATACATAATGGGAACCAGGTGTGAACAATAAAGACAAGACAAGTAGAACACGGAAACATAGATCGGTAGCAGCTAGTACTCCGGCGACGACGAACGCCAAAGCCTGCCCGAGCAAGGAGGAGGAGCAGCCTCGGCTGAATCCGTGACAAACATATATTTCAGAGGCTGAAGTATAATGCATTAAACCAGATGTAGCAACAATGTATAGTGCCTTCAGAAAGTATTAATACCCCTTATCCAGATGTTGTTGTATTACAGCCTGAATTCATAATGGATTACCTTGATTTTTTTCTAACCCAACTACACACAATACCCCATAATGACAAAGTAAAAACATGTTTTTAGAATTTTTTGCCAATATATTGAATATTAAATACAGAAATATCTAATTTACATACAGTAAGTATTCACACCCCTGAGTCACTACTTTGTAGACGCATCGTTGGCAGCAATTACAGCTGTGAGTTTGTGCAACATTGGATTGTGCAACATTTGCCCATTATTCTTTTAAAAATTCTTCAAGCTCTGTTAAATTGGTTGTTGATCATTGCTAGACAACCATTTTCAGATCTTGCCATAGGTTTTCAAGTAGATTTAAGTCAAAACTAAAACTCAGTCACTCAGGAACTTTGACTGTCTTCTTGGTAAGCAACTCCATTGTAGATTTGGCCTTGTGTTTTAGGTTATTGTCCTGCTGAAAGGTGAATTAATCTCCCAATGTCTGGTGGAAAGCACACTGAACCAGGTTTTCCTCTAGGATTTTGCCTGTGCTTAGCTCCATTTAGTTTCTTTTTTATCCAGAAAAATGTCCCAGTCGTTAGCATACCCATAACATGATGGAGCCACCACTATGCTTGAAAATATGAAGAGTTGTACTCAGTAATGTGTTGTATTGGATTTGCCCAACATTTCTTGCAGTATTCCTTTAGTGCCTTGTTGCAAACAGGATGCATGTTTTGGAATATTTTTACTCTGTACATGCTTCCTTCTTGTCAATTAGGTTAGTATTGTGGAGTAACTACAATGTTGTTGATCCATCCTCAGTTTTCTCCTGTCACAGCCGTTAAACTCTGTAACTGTTTTAAAGTTACCATTGGTCTCATGGTGAAATCCCTGAGTGGCTTCCTTCCTCTCCGGCAACTGTGTTAGGAAGGACGCCTGTATCTTTGTAATGACTGGGTGTATTGATACACCATCCAGGGTCTAATCAATAACTTCAGCATGCTCAAAGGGATATTCAATGTCTGCTTTTTTATATTTTTCCCATCTACCAATAGGTGCACTTCTTTGCGAGGCATTGGAAAATCTACCTGGTCTTTGTGGGGTACAGAGATGAGGTAGTCATTCAAAAATCATGCTAAACACTATTATTGCACACGGAGTGAGTCTATGCAACTTATTATGTGACTTGTTAAGCGTATTATTACTCCTGAACCTATTTAGACTTGCCATAACAAAGGTGTTGAATACTTATTGACTCAAGACATTTAAGCTTTTTATTTTTAATTAATTTGTCAAAATGTCTTAAACATGATTCCACTTTGACATTATGGGGTATTCTGTGTAGGCCAGTAACATAAAAAAAAGTAATACATTTTAAATTCAGGCTGTAACACAACAAAATGTAGAAATGTTTCTGAAGGTACTGTATGTGGATTTGTTCTCACCGTTAGTGAGATTGTTGTACCTGTTAATATGGTTAATGGTTTAGGAGCATCCTCTGGCAGATTTCTGATTGGTCACTATCAATATCACTATAACTCAAACTCTACCTTTCTGTGCTGTGTGTTAGTGTGTGTTTAGAATCAGATACACTCTTAAGAAAGTGTGACAAAGATTAAGAGGTCTGTATAAGAAGTCATTAATCACGAAATAGAAAAAAAAGTGTTTCGACATCAGAAAGGTGTTCTTCAAATATTTGAGCTGTTCTAATGACATTGGTAACCAGTTTATAATAGCAATAAGGCACCTTGGGGTTTTGTGGTACATGGCCAATATACCACGGCTGAGGGCTGTATCCAGTCACTCTGCATTGCGTCGTGCGTAAAAACAGCCCTTAGCCGTGGTATATTGGCCATATAGCACCCCCTATAATGACAGAGCAAAGACAGGTTTTATTTTTTGTGTGCAAATGTATAAATAAATAAAAACTTTAATATTACATTTACATAAGTATTCAGACCCTTTACTCAGTACTTTGTTGAAGCACCTTTGGCAGCAATTACAGCCTCAAGTCTTCTTGGGTATGACGCTACAAGCTTGGCACACCTGTACTTGGGGAGTTTCTCCCATTCTTCTCTGCAGATCCTCTCAAGCTCTGTCAAGTTGGATGGGGAGCGACGCTGCACAGCGATTTTCAGGTCTCTCTAGAGATGTTAGATCGGGTTTGAGTCCGGGTTCTGACTGGGCCACTCAAGGACATTCAGAGACTTGTCCCGAAGCCACTCCTGCATTGTCTTGGCTGTGTGCTTAGGGTCGTTGTCCTGTTAGAAGGTGAACCTTTGCCCCAGTCTGAGGTCCTGAGTGCTCTGGAGTAGGTTTTCATCAAGGATCTCTCTGTACTTTGCTCCGTTCGTCTTTCCCTTGATCCTGACTAGCCTCCCAATCCCTGCCGCTGAAAAACATCCCCACAGCATGATGCTGCCACCACCATGCTTCACCGTAGGGATGGTGCCAGATTTCCTCCAGATGTGACAATTGGCATTCAGGCCAAAGACTTAAATTGGTTTCATGAGACCAGAGAATCTTGTTTCTCATGATCTGAGAGTCCTTTAGGTGCCTTTTGGCAAACTCCAAGCGGGCTGTCATGTGCCTTTTACTGAGGAGTGGCTTCCGTCTGGCCTCTCTACCATAAAGGCCTGATTGGTGGAGTGCTGCAGAGAAATTCCACAGAGGAATTCTGGAGCTCTGTCAGAGTGACCATTGACCATTCACCTCCCTGACCAAGGTCCTTCTCCCCTGATTGCTCAGTTTGGCCGGGTGGACAGCTCTAGGAAGAGTCGTGGTGGTTCCAAACCTCTTCCATTTAAGAATGATGGAGGCCACTGTGTTCTTGGGGACCTACAATGCTGCAGACATTTTTTTGTACCCTTCCCCAGATCTGTGCCTCAACAAAATCCTGTCTCGGAGCTATACGGACAATTCCTTCGACCTCATGGCTTGGTTTTTGCTCTGACATGCACTGTCAACTGTGGGACCTTATATAGACAGGTGTGTACCCTTCCAAATAATTTCAGTTGTTTTTTTGTTTTTTTTTGCAAACATTTCTAGAAACCAGTTTTTGCTTTGTCATCGTGGGGTATTGTGTGTAGATTAATGAGAGAGAAAAAACAATTGAATCCACTTTAGAATAAAGCTGTAAAGTAACAAAATGTGGAAAAAGTCAAGGGGTAGGAATACTTTCCGAAGGCACTGTATCTACCTCAATTGCCTCTTACCCAATTGCATATCGACTCGGTACTGGCACCCCGTGTACAGTATATAGCCAAGTTATCATTACTCCTTGTGGATTTATTCCTTGTGTTATTATTTATTTTTCCTATTATTTTTTTGATGTTTCTCTCTGCATTGCTGGGAAGGGCCCCGTAAGTAACCATTTCACTGATAGTCTACACCTGTTTTGTAAGAAGCATGTGTCAAATAACATTTGAAGGGTGCAGATAGATGGGGGAGCTCTGGAGGAGGAGTAGAGGGTCCTCAACATTTGCATCTACTCTGTGGCTCAGTGACATCCTGCTCCAGCTCTTCAATGCAACCTTCAGCCCGCCTTTACGTCTGCTTTAAGTTTCTTCTCAATCTCCACAATGAGCTGAGCCTGGCTATTCTCAATGGAGTACAACAGAGCAGTGAAGATCTGCACCCTGTCTGCCATCTTTCTCTCTGCATCTCTCTTGCTGAGTTCTACTGCATGTGCGATCTGCTTAACCTTCTGAAGTTTCTCCTGGATCATCTTCTGAACTTTACCCTTAGTCTTCCTCATCTGAGCCTTCCTCTTCCCATACTCTTCCTCTATAGGGACAGTGTTGCGTCTTGTGGTCTGTCTCACTGCAGAACTGACACACACATGTCTGGTCTCTTCTACAGAACAGCTCCAGGGGTCTCTCATGCTGTCTTCCAAGTTCTCCTGATCTTGTGTTTTTTGAAAGACGCCAGTGTCTTTTTACACATTGGACACTGGTACAGGTCAGTGCTATCCCAACATCCTTTGATAAAGGCCTTGCAGTAGTTGTGTCCACATGGGATGGACACTGGCTCAGTGAACACATCCAGACAGATACCGTAGAACACTGGAACTGCACTTCAGACAGGAGAATGCAGGAGGAAGCCATAGCTGGAAACAGACAAAAGAAAACATGATTTATGATAGTCACTCTGATGGTTAGTGTTGATAGATTTGAAAGAGCTGTCTGGTCCATTCATTTGATATGTACAACATTTATTTACTTGTCTCAAACTAAATAAATCATTTAAAACCGCAATCTGTCAACAAAAGAATACATAGGTGAGCAACTTGTCTCATGAAGAATTTCCTTAACACATACTTTTAAGTTGATTAAACTTTCCCCCAACTTGTCCCATTGAGTCAGAACAAAGTTTTGGCCATCTCAAAATGTGAATTTCATGCAACACATTTGGGCCACCTAAAGAAAAAGTACAGTGTGACCAAAGCCATTCCAGCTGAGTTGACCCCAACTATAGTTGGTCAAATATTGCCACTCTTTCACAGATGGCTGACACAATAACCTGAGGCTCTTGAGGTCAGCCATTCCCTAGAGGTCCATTACCAGTGCTAAGTAGAGAGGTAGAAGGACCCAGGAGAGAAGTATGTGTGCCGCACCCTTCCTATCAACTCTGCTGTAAACAAAGCAGTCATTAACCTAATGAGCAAAGTTTCAAAGAAAGTAAACATTGTGGTTGCTACAGTATACACATGGTTGGTAAGTGTACTCTTCAATAACAAGGCCTAAGGTGAGGAGAGACCCTCAAATAACATCTGTTCACCGAGGCAGCCAATGAGGTGAAGGTTATGATGACACCACTGTGTCGTCTAATTCCATTGGGTGCTTTGTCGGAGCAACATCTCTAAGCTTCATTTGAGTTGTAACAGAGGAGACAGAGAGAGGACCTCACGCTACAGAGCTCATTACAGAAATGTAACTACTGTTATATGTAAAGATATATTTTATTTTCTGTTCAGGCACTGTAGAAGATGACAATACTACACATTTGTTGTCTATTGTATACACAGCACACTGAATAAATCCTTATGGGAGTCAACTAACTAGGAATGAATGTTCATTCCTATCAGGTGTCTGCTGACAAGTCAACAAAACACAGTTTAAACAGAGCTTGTTAACTGTAATATGCACATTATCAAGCTCCAAATCACGTTGTGGACCTCATGCTCAATGTTAAGATTGAACATTGGGACACAATGTGCCCCAGATTCAATTGACCTGTATAAAACTGTTATTTGATGCTTCATGTAATATTTTCAAATGAGGATACTATAGTTCCTCAATGACCAACAATCTTTCTATGACCAATAAGTACGTAATGCATTGTAGAATAAATGCAAAATAAGCATATCGTTTATATAGGTTCTCATAAAAGCCAGGAGGTTTTATTTTGTATTTGTATGTGTATTTATTAAGGATCCCCATTAGTTCCTGCCAAGGTAGCAGCTACTCTTCCTGAGGTCCAGCAACATTAAGGCAGTTATATATAGTTTAAGATATTACATGACATTACATTTCATAACACTTTCCCCAATACATTGAGTGTGTTCCCTCAGGCCACTACTCCATTATCACATATTTACAATACAACATCCATGTGTACGTGTGTGTAGAGTGTGTGTCTTATCATGTGTGTCTGTGCCTGTGTGTGTGTCTCTTCACAGTCCCCGCTGTTCCATAAGGTTTATTTTGTATCTATTTTTTAAATCTGATTCTACTGCTTGCATCAGTTACCTGATGTGGAATAGAGTTCCATGTAGCCATGGCTCTATGTAGTACTGTGCGCCTCCCATAGTCTGTTCTTGACTTGGGGATTGTGAAGAGACCTTTGGTGGCATGCCTTGTGGGGTATGCATGGGTAGCCGAGCTGTGTGCTAGTAGTTTAAACAGACACCATGGTGCATTCAGCATGTCAACAGTTCTTACAAAAACAAGTAGTGATGAAGTCAATCTCTCCTCCACTTTGAGCCATGAGAGATTTACATGCATATTATTAATGTTAGCTCTCAGTGTACATTTAAGGGCCAGCCGTGCTGCCCTGTTCTGAGCAAATTATAATTTTCCGAGGTCCCTCTTTGTGGCATCTGACCACACGACTGAACAGTAGTCCAGGTGTGACAAAACTAAAGCCTGTAGGACCTGCCTTGTTGATAGTGTTGTTAAAAAGGCAGAGCAACACTTTATTATGGACAGACTTATCCCCATCTTAGCTACTGTTGTATTAACATGTTTTGACCATGACAATTTACAATCCAGGGTTACTCCAAGCAGTTTAGTCACCTCAACTTGCTCAATTGCCACATTATTCATTACAAGATTTAGTTGAGGTTTAGGGTTTAGTGAATGATTTGTCCCAAATACAATGCTTTTAGTTTTTGAAATATTTAGGAGTAGCTTATTCCTTGCCACCCATTCTGAAACTAACTGCAGCCTTTGTTAAGTGTTGCAGTGATTTCACTCGCTGTAGTAGCTGACGTGTATAGTGTTGAGTAATTTGCTTACATAGACACACCAGCTTTACTCAAGGCCAGTGGCATGTCATTAGTAAAGATTGAAAAATGTACAGTTCCTAGACAGCTGCCCTGGGGAATTCCTGATTCTACCTGGATTATGTTGGAGTGGCTTCCATTAAAGAACACCCTCTGTGTTCTGTTAGACAGGTAACTCTTTATCCACAATATAGCAGGGGTTGTGAAGCAATAACACATACGTTTTTCCATCAGCAGACTATGATCAATAATGTCAAAGGTCGCACTGAAGTCTAACAAAACAGCTCCCAGTATCGTTTTATTATCAATTTCTCTCAGCTTGTTGAATGTCCTTCCCTATAAGCGTGCTGAAAGTCTGTTGTCAATTTGTTTACAGTAAAATAGCACTGTATCTGGTCAAACACCATTTTTTCCAAAAGTTTACTAAGGGTTGGTAACAGGCTGATTGGTCAGCTATTTGAGCGGAATTACTTTTGCTTCCCTCCAGACCTGAGGGCACACACTTTCTAGTATGCTTAGATTGAAGATATGGCAAATAGGAGTGGCAATATCGTCTGCTATTATCCTCAGTAATTTTCCATCCAAGTTGTCAGACCCAGGTGGCTTGTCATTGTTGATAGACAATAATAATTGTTTAACTTCTTCCACACTCACTTTACGTAATTCTAAATTATAAAGCTTGTCTTTCATAATTTCATCAGTTATACTGGGATGTGTAGTGTCAGCATTTGTTGCTGGCATGTCATGCCTAAGTTTAATAATCTTGCCAATAAAACATTTATTAAAGTAATTGGCAATATCAGTGGGTTTTGTGATGAATCTGATTCAGTGAATGACGGAGCTGAGTTTGCCTTTTTGCCCAAAATTTCAATTAAGGTGCTCCAAAGCTTTTTACTATCATTCTTTATGTCATTTATTTTTGTTTCATAGTTTAGTTTCTTCTCCTTTTTATTCAGTTTAGTCACATGATTTCTCAATTTGCAGTACTTTGCCAATCGGTTGTGCAGCCAGACTTATTTGCCATTACTTTTGGCTCATCCCACTCAACCATACATTTTTCGATCCCTCATCAATCCATGCGGCTCTAACAGTTTTTTACATGCTTATTAGTAACTGGAATAAGCAATTTCATAAATGTGTCAAGTGCAGCGTCTGGTTGCTCGTCATTACACACCACAGACCAACAAATATTATTCACATCAACAACATAGGAATCACTACAAAACATAGTGTATGACCTCTTATACACTGTATTAGGCCCAGCTTTTGGAAATTTGGTTTTCCTAAATATGGCTACTATATTGTGTTCACTACAGCCGATGGATTTGGATACTGCTTTAAAGCAAATTTCTGCAGCATTAGTAAAGTTGGGATCAATACATGATAATTGATGATTTTCTTTCTGTACTCTTTATAACTACCCTGGTAAGTTGACTGATAACCTGAACCAGGTTGCAGGCACTAGTTACAGTTTGAAGCTTTTTCTTGAGTGGGCAGCTTGATGAAACCCAGTCAATATTTAAATCACCCAGAAAATATACCTCTCTGTTGATATCACATACATTATGAAGCATTTCACACATCAAATCAAATAAAATAAAATTTTACTTGTCACATACACGTGTTCAGCAGATGTTATTGCGGGTGTAGCGAAATGCTTGTGCTTCTAGCTCAGACAGTGCAGTAATATCTAACAAGTAATATCTAAAAATGTCACAACATATACCCAATACACACAAATCTAAGTAAGGAATGGAATTCAAGAATATATACATATATGGACATGCAATGACAGAGCGGCATGGACTAAGATACAGTAGATACATATGAGATGAGTAGTGCAAGATATGTAAACATTATTAAAGTGAACCACACTGTCTGCGTGGGTGGACCATTTCAGTTTGTCGGTGATGTGTACGCCAAGGAACTTGAAGCTTTCCACCTTCTCCACTGCGGTCCCGTCGATGTGGATGGGGGGGTGCACCCTCTGCTGTTTCCTGAAGTCCACAATCATCTCCTTTGTTTTGTTGAGTTGAGTGAGAGGTTATTTTCCTGGCACCACACTCCCAGAGCCCTCACCTCCTCCCTGTAGGCGGTCTCGTCATTGTTGGTAATCAAGCCTATTACTGTTGTGTCGTCTGCAAACTTGATGATTGAGTTGGAGGCGTGCATGGGTGAACAGGGAGTACAGGATGGGGCTGAGCACTCACCCTTGTGGGGCCCCAGTGTTGAGGATCAGCGAAGTGGAGATGTTGTTTCCTACCTTCACCACCTGGGGGCGGCCCGCAGGAAGTACAGGACCCAGTTGCACAGGGCGGGGTTCAGACCTAGGGCCTCAAGCTTAATGATGAGCTTGGAGGGTACTATGGTGTTGAATGCTGAGCTATAGTCAATGAACAGCATTCTTACATACAGTAGGTATTCCTCTTGTCCAGATGGGATAGGGCAGTGTGCAGTGTGATGGCGATTGCATCGTCTGTGGATCTATTGGGGCGGTAAGCAAATTGAAGTGGGTCTAGGGTGACAGGTAAGGTAGAGGTGATATGATCCTTGACTAGTCTCTCAAAGCACTTCATGATAGAGGTGAGTGCTACGGGGCGGTAGTCATTTAGTTCAGTTACCTTTGCTTTCTTGGGTACAGGAACAATGGTGGCCATCTTGAAGCATGTGGAGACAGCAGACTGGGAAAGGGAGAGACTGAATATGTCCGTAAACACACCAGCCAGCTGGTCTGTGCATGCTCTGAGGACGCAGCTAGGGATGCCGTCTGTGTCACAACTTCCTCCGAAGCTGCCTCCTCTCCTTGTTCGGGCAGGCTTCGGTGTTCGTCGTCACCGGCCTTCTAGCCACTGCCGCTCCATATCTCATCATTCCATTTGTTTTGTCTTGTCTATTACACACACCTGGTTCATATTCCCCTCATTAGTACATGTATAAGTGTTCCCTCTGTCCCCCTTGTCCTTGTGGGTGATTGTTGAATGTGAGGAGAGAGTAGCTCGGTTGAGCTACGTGTACTTTGTATTGCCGGGTTATATTTTGCCTGTGTGCCTGTTTTCTTCCAGTGCGGCTGTTTTGCGCACTGGACTGTTTGACGCTATCCAGCGTAACTTTGTACTATGGAATAAACTCTGTATTCTGTGATTTACCCTCCTGCGCCTGACTCCTTCAAATCACCTCTTACAGTCTGGGCTGGCAGCCTTGTGGGGGTTAACATGCTTAAATGTCTTACTCACGTCGGCCACAGAGAAGGAGAGGCCACCAGTGTTGCCAACTCATTTTCAGGGGAAATTGCTAGAGGCAGGTCGATTTGTTGCTAAAAGTTGCTAAATGACGTTGTGATGTCATTGCGTGATGACGTCATTATGTAATAATGTAAAACTGCATCATTACGTAGAATACACAATAACGTTGCTCAAATTGACTGGCGTCTCGGCGACAAATATGATTTGACATTTGTTAGTTTAGATTTGTTTGTTTATTATCACATATTTTTATTTGTAAAAGTAATATAAACACAACACATTTTATATGATCAGATATTTATATTTTTAAACACAACACATTGAATTATTGAACAATTACACATTACACATTATTGAACAATTACATTTAATTTTTTCCTTAGTAACTAGTAAACCTACACATTCTGAGCAATTATATTTTTAAGCAGTGCATTGGTAGTTAATTAACATGCTACCTAACGGATCAATAATTCTAGGTACATGCTAATAACAAGGTACATATGCTATCTTATTGAACAAGCATCTTAACTCAAATAATAATGAGTGCACTAGACATCTCTCTCCAGCTCTCTCCAGGTTGTTGTGCTGCTTGGCTGGCCTGCTGCTGCCTGTGCAGGAGCTGAGCGCCTGCTGCTGACGTCACTCACAATGCACTTTTGCAGCCATGCACGTGTGTTGTGACTTAGTGTGTGACAGAGAAAATCATTTTTTGTGTCATTTTGAGGGAAAATGCGTGCATTTTAGCGTTTGAGACAATTTTCAAAAGTTGCTAAAAGTTTCAAATACATTTTTAAAAGTAGCTAAATTTGTTGCTAGGTGCTGTTTGAAAAAATAGTTGTCAGGATAGTCTGAAAAGTTGCCAAATCTAGCAACAAAATTGATAAGTTGGCATCACTGGAGGCCACAGTCCTTGATAGTGGGCCTCGTCGTTGGCACTGTGTTATCCTCAATGCGGGTGAAGAAGGTGTTTAGCTTGTCTGGAAGCGAGACGTCGGTGTCGGCGATGTGGCTGGTATTCCTTTTGTAGTCCGTGATTATCTGTAGACCCTGCCACATACGTCTCGTGTCTGAGCCGTTGAATTGCGACTCCATTTTGTCTCTATACTGATGTTTTGCCATCTTAATTGCGTTGACGGAGTGAGTAGCTACACTGTTTGTATTCTGCCATATTCCCAGTCACCTTGCCATGGTTAAATGCGGTTGTTCGCGCTTTCAGTTTTATGTGAATGCTGCCATCTATCCACGGTTTCTGGTTAGGGTAGCTTTTAATAGTCATAGTGAGCACAACATCACCTATACACTTCCTGATAAACTCAGTCACCGTTTCAGTCTATTCGTCTAAATTATTTTTGCAAGCTACCCAGAACATATCCCAGTCCGCGTGATCAAAACAATCTTGAAGTGTGGATTCCGATTGGTCAGACCAGCGTTGAATAGTCCTTAGCACGGGTACAGTACTTCCTGTTTGAGTTTCTGCCTATAGGAAGGGAGGAGCAAAATGGAGTCGTGGTCAGATTTGCCGAAAGGAGGGCAGGGGAGGGCCTTATAACCATCCTGGAAGGTCGAATAGCAATGGTCGAGGATTTTAGCTGCCCGAGTACAACAGTCAATATGTTGATAGAACTTCGGCAGCCTAGTCCTCAAATTTGCTTTGTTAAAATCCCCGGCTACAATAAATGCAGCCTCGGGATATGTGGTTTCCAGTTTGCATAAAGTCCAGTAAAGTTCTTTGAGGGCCGTCGTGGTGCTTGAGGGGGGATATACACGGCCGTGTCTATAACCGAAGAAAATTATCTTGGGAGATAATACGGTCGGCATTTGATTTTGAGGTCAATAATTCATGCATAATGCATTATACATAGGCCGTTAATATAAAGTGCTACTAAGGAATGCTACAGCAGCAACAAAAGATTAATGAATGCAGTCTGATATGACAGACTGTACAACTCTTTCCTCATCACTGGTGAAATATGACATACTGTAAGTGAACAGAAATTAGCTGACAAAAGTGGAGGGGACCACCCATCAAGAACATTCAATTAAAGTTAAATTGTTCTTTGTTGACATCTTCTGTCTTCTGGTGAAATATGACATACTGTAAGTGAACAAAAATTAGCTGACAAAGTGGAGGGGACCACCCATCAAGAACATTCAATTAAAGTTAAATTGTTCTTTGTTGACATCTTCTGTCCTTGTGTGTGACGTATTATTAATATTTTTATATTACCAAAAGAGTGTATAAATCATGTGTGTGACGTATTATTAATATTTTTATATTACCAAAAGAGTGTATAAATCATGTGAAAGACAGTTCACGTTCACTATAAAACCCTTCCATGAAATAGGCTATAGTAACCATCTCTCTTTCTTTCTTTTTACTGTGGGAGTGCTTTATCTGCAGAACATTTGGTTCATCAGTCACCAAGTTCCATGGCTTTGCTCTGATGAAGGCCTGAACAACCATGGCCCTGCGAGAGCATGTCTGCAGTGGACGTGTATTTGAGTATTTGTTATTTATATATTTGAGTATTTGTTAATTAAATATATACACAGCCCAAAACAAGTACTTTCATTTGAATATTTGAATGGTTATTTGTAAAAACCAAATAGTCTACCAAATTGTATTTGACAGGATTTTCAAATACTTATTTCAAATACTATTTTCAAATACCTAGGTTAAATGCATAGGAGTGTATTTGAGTCAGTGTATTGAATATTTTCAAATTCATTCCAAGTGTATTTCCAAATACATTCCAATATTAAACTACTTGTTTTTTCAAATAAACGTTATCTGAATACTTGTTTTGAAATGTTTTGAAAAGTAATTTAAATACCTGAAATAGCATTTGACCCCAGGTCTGGTCTGCAGTGAGTGCATAACCAGGCTAACGGCAAATACATTGTGGAAATGAAATGTTCGTTTTTTAAAGCTTTTGTTGAAGCTTAGAAGAGCTACATTTTCTTAGAGTATTATATAACTTCTGATTGTGGGAAGTTTATTGCACTAGAAAACAAAGCCAAGTGGCTCCCAATGAAATTTGCTTATTTTTTAAGAATAGTTCATCATTTCCTAAATCTGTACATGCAATCTCATGTGCCAGATTTATATGTCTGGTAAATTTACGATAAATCCAAGTTAAGCTGTAGTTGGCTTCCTGACATGACATTTGCCTCCTAGGAGAGATTATCTAATAATTTACATCATGTGTCAAATTTATTCCACGGAGGGCTGAGTACCTGCGTGTTTTCGCTCCACCCTTTTACTTGATTAATGAATTAAGGTCACTAATTAGTAAGGAACTCCCCTCACCTAGTCGTCTAGGTCTTAATTTAAAGGAATCACCAAAAACCCACAGACACTCGGCCCTCCATGGAATTAGTTTTACACCCCTGATTTACATTGTCCAATCACTGCCTCCAAAATACATTAATACATTATTAATGACAGACCAATAATTGTTTGAGGTAAGGTTTTAGAACCACAAAGCACAGGATCACCTTTCTTATAAATATGCATGCAACCACGTTTCCATAACTATTAACACTGATGTTCTGCACTGTACATCTACAAGGCTATCAGTGAATAACAATTCCTGTACATTTAAGTTGATGTTTTTGGACATTTTTTACACTCTTCAAAGCTGGTGTGAAGCTGCCGTGAGGTTCAACGCTACAGGAGGATGGGGAACCAAACCATAGATGTACTTGACACTGTTTTCATAATGGGCAAAATAGACTTGACCTCTGAAGGGAAATATTTGACTGTCCTAATAGGCTCTCTCATCTACTTATTTACACTATTCGGTAATCTGTCTTTGCTTGCGGTTATAGCTTTCAACAGAAATCTACACGGGCCTATGTATCTGTTCCTTTTTAATTTATCCATCAATGACTTGATAGGTATCAG
Source organism: Coregonus clupeaformis (assembly GCF_020615455.1). Lineage (NCBI taxonomy): Eukaryota > Metazoa > Chordata > Actinopteri > Salmoniformes > Salmonidae > Coregonus > Coregonus clupeaformis. Next base: position 41,771,986 of record NC_059196.1, read on the forward strand.
TGCAATGATTCCAAGGGTCATGTCAGATGTATTGTCTGAGGATAGGCACATCACTTACCCAGCATGCTTGATTCAGGCTTTCTGTATTCATATGTATGGCGGAGCGACACTTCTCATATTGTCTATTATGTCGTTTGATCGCTACATAGCTATCTGTCATCCATTAAGGTACCACTCGATCATGACTAAGAGCACTGTTGTAAGTCTCATTGCCTCTGCTTGGCTGATTGACTTTCTACTGGTGGGGATCCTGTTCGGGCTCATGTTGCGTTTCCCTGTTTGTAAAACAGTTATCGTGAACATCTTTTGTGACAACGTGGCCCTGTTAAGACTGACCTGTGCAACAGACACCACAGTGAACAACATCTATGGCTTATTCATCACAGGTGTACTCCATGGGGGAGGGTGTTTTTCTGTGGTGTTCTCCTACTCATTGATTCTATTCACATGCTTTAAAAGTAGTGACTCTGATGCCAAGCTAAAGGCCTTGCATACCTGTGCCACACACCTGCTTGTCTTTCTAATCTATGAGTTCTCAGGTATCATTATTGTCCTTGTGTATCGAATACCAAACAGTCCACTCCTACTTCAGACATTTGCAGGAATGATATTTGTTGTATTTCCTTCAGGTCTAAACCCAGTAATATATGGTATCAAAACTAAAGAGATTAGAGTGAAATTACTTCTGCTTTTCTCCATGGCAAAAGGTTCAGTTAGAGCAGTAAAAGTCAATACTGTAACTTTATAATGTAACGTTAATTCCTCATTGTTCTGTTTGTTATATGTTTTAATTTCTATTGTCAAGGAATATAATACTCAAGAGGAATGTATGTTAAAAAGCATTGGGATGTCAATGTATGTTAGAAAGCATTGGGACCAGAAGAGGAGCTATAGTATGTTGCCCTACTGCCTGTCTCCTTTCCATCTGTCTAAGTAAAGGGTAAATATACAGTATATATATATATATATATATACAGTGGGGCAAAAAAGTATTTAATCAGCCACCAATTGTGCAAGTTCTCCCACTTAAAAAGATGAGAGAGGCCTGTAATTTTCATCATAGGTACACGTCAACTATGACAGACAAAATGAGGAAAGAAAATCCAGAAAATCACATTGTAGGATTTTTTATGAATTTATTTGCAAATTATGGTGGAAAATAAGTATTTGGTCAATAACAAAAGTTTCTCAATACTTTGTTATATACCCTTTGTTGGCAATGACACAGGTCAAACGTTTTCTGTAAGTCTTCACAAGGTTTTCACACACTGTTGCTGGTATTTGGCCCATTCCTCCATGCAGATCTCCTCTAGAGCAGTGATGTTTTGGGGCTGTCGCTGGGCAACACGGACTTTCAACTCCCTCCAAAGATTTTCTATGGGGTTGAGATCTGGAGACTGGCTAGGCCACTCCAGGACCTTGAAATGCTTCTTACGAAGCCACTCCTTCGTTGCCCGGGCGGTGTGTTTGGGATCATTGTCATGCTGAAAGACCCAGCCACATTTCATCTTCAATGCCCTTGCTGATGGAAGGAGGTTTTCACTCAAAATCTCACGATACATGGCCCCATTCATTCTTTCCTTTACACGGATCAGTCGTCCTGGTCCCTTTGCAGAAAAACAGCCCCAAAGCATGATGTTTCCACCCCCATGCTTCACAGTAGGTATGGTGTTCTTTGGATGCAACTCAGCATTCTTTGTCCTCCAAACACGACGAGTTGAGTTTTTACCAAAAAGTTATATTTTGGTTTCATCTGACCATATGACATTCTCCCAATCCTCTTCTAGATCATCCAAATGCACTCTAGCAAACTTCAGACGGGCCTGGACATGTACTGGCTTAAGCAGGGGGACACGTCTGGCACTGCAGGATTTGAGTCCCTGGCGGTGTAGTGTGTTACTGATGGTAGGCTTTGTTACTTTGGTCCCAGCTCTCAGCAGGTCATTCACTAGGTCCCCCCGTGTGGTTCTGGGATTTTTGCTCACCGTTCTTGTGATCATTTTGACCCCACGGGGTGAGATCTTGCGTGGAGCCCCAGATCGAGGGAGATTATCAGTGGTCTTGTATGTCTTCCATTTCCTAATAATTGCTCCCACAGTTGATTTCTTCAAACCAAGCTGTTTACCTATTGCAGATTCAGTCTTCCCAGCCTGGTGCAGGTCTACAATTTTGTTTCTGGTGTCCTTTGACAGTTCTTTGGTCTTGGCCATAGTGGAGTTTGGAGTGTGACTGTTTGAGGTTGTGGACAGGTGTCTTTTATACTGATAACAAGTTCAAACAGGTGCCATTAATACAGGTAACGAGTGGAGGACAGAGGAAACTCTTAAAGAAGAAGTTACAGGTCTGTGAGAGCCAGAAATCTTGCTTGTTTGTAGGTGACCAAATACTTATTTTCCACCATAATTTGCAAATAAATTCATTAAAAATCCTACAATGTGATTTTCTGGATTTTTTTTTCTCAATTTGTCTGTCATAGTTGACGTGTACCTATGATGAAAATTACAGGCCTCTCTCATCTTTTTAAGTGGGAGAACTTGCACAATTGGTGGCTGACTAAATACTTTTTTCCCCCACTGTATATATATAATTAATTGATGTCAATTTATGTGATTGTGTTTCAAGTTACCTGAATTACCACAAAAACAAATATTTATCCTTTATGTTTAATTAGCAAATACAATTTCCTCCATATACAGTATTTTTACTATGGTTTTACATATGAAAACTGTCAGCTGGAATACCACTTTTCTCATAAAATAAATTATGTGAATAATTATCTCAATTTGTAAACCAAACTTTCCACCACTCTTTTCCTGACACATTCTCACTTTGCATTTGCATTTGCATCCTTTTCAGTATTGTTTCATTTCATTGATTCAACCTGTCTGGTATTGCATTGAATCTGTGCTCTGATGAAAGGTGCTATGCAACATGATCTTCAACCAATCAGCAGACCAAATCTTCAGAAGCCACATTTTTCCATGTGTGCTAAACCCGCCCATAGTTTCTGAGTGGACACTGATCAAGTGCCTCTACTGGAGAATTTCCAGACTGAATCAGTGAAACAGTGGAACGGAGTGATATTCAGTGTGGATTCCAGGCTGTATTTTGTGCAGAACAAAATCACTAGAGGGTGCTGTGAACAAATGTGTTCCTTTTTTTTCTGAGTTCATTCACATTGTTCTTATCAGCATCACAGACTTTTGAATGAACACAATTTTGAGACCAAAATAGATATGTGTATGTCTCGTTCTATACATTTGAAGTATGTCTTGTTTTGTGGTATCCACAAACTAAACATGGGGTTTGCAAGATGAAGAGAAAAGGGAAAATGTCCGACTGAATCACTAGGTCATTGCACAACAAACACACTGACTGGAATGTGATATCATATCTTTAATGTGAAGAGACGGCCAAATACACCAGACATACTGCATAGGCCTACATATGAGATATATAACAATTACACTTTTACATTTTAGTCATTTAGCAGACGGTCTTATCCAGAGCAATTTACATGAGCAATTAGGGTTAAGTGCCTTGTTCAAGGGCACAGATAGATTTTTCACCTAGTCAGCTCAGGGATTCAAACCAGTGAGCTTTCGGTTACTGGCCCAACGCTCTTTTTTTAAATTATTATAATTTTTATTAATTTTTTTAGGGGTTAGATCAGCTTTAATATTGCAGATAGATTGTAACTTCCATCAATGTAATTGTCTGCATCACTTCCCCATATGTTTATTTTGTAGCAAACCCCACCACCCCTTCCCTAATTGGAATAAACTAGTGAACAACAATGCTTAGGCCTCTACTTCCAGCTTATACATACTATATATATTTTATGGACACAGTCAATTTTACAATAATTATATTTTGTTTGTTTTTACTCCTGAGCTTCCTCTACCCTCAACCTCTCCGATCATTTTCATGATGTCCATCCGTTTTAATTCTATATGCCATATCTTTCTAACTGTGCTCTTTCACAAAAGCTCTCAACCTATAACCTATATACTTATTATGGACACATTATGCTTTACATTAGTTATCTTGTTGTTATTAGTTGTTGTTAGTTGTTATTAGTCCCATCCTTCAACTCCATTCAACACCACCCATCTATCTCTTAACACCATCCATATTTGCCATATATATTTCAACCGCACTGTGATGTTTTACAAAAGTTCTGAACACTTCTATTATCATTGTTTCTGCAGATTGTAAATTGAAAATAAACATTTTCGCTAAAAGTATTATTATATTATTGATCGATTGACTATGACTTTTCAGATCACCCAGTAGTGCTATCTGCAGGGTTAGCTCCAGGTAAACATTATAATCATTTAGCCATTCCTGGACCTGTGTCCAAAAACAAGCTACAAATGGACAGTACCAAAACAAATGATCTAATGATTCTGTCTCTTCACAGCCAAATCTGCAGAGCTTGGAGGATTGTATCCCCCATATAAAGAACATTAAATTTGTAGCAAGAATTTTGTATAATAATTTAAATAGAAAAATTCTAGGTTTTGAATCAGGCGTCGTTTTGCGTATCAGTTCATAAACACTATGCCATGGAACCGGTACGTCAAAAATCTCTTCCCAAATATTTAGCAATCTATATGGGACGGCTGTCAATCCTTTGGTCCTTAAATGAAACTAGCATACTTTTATATTTATCACAATTTTCTTTAACCAATTATGTTCTTTAATACAGGGCCGACAGACACGTTCCTTACTTTTTCCCCCTTCCACTTTCCTCTTCCATTTTTGCGGTAATGCTGCAATTATTTGGTTGTAATTTTGGGTAGAGCAGACATTTCCGTATGTTCTTGTTAGCTGCATGTGCAACATAACTCCACCAGTCCTACCTATGATTTCATTTACAAAGAATATACCTTTTTGAATAAATAAAAAAATAATCATGATTTTTTATCAATTAGTATATTTGAGTTTAACCACAATATCATCTGACCAGAGAACCTTCTTCCATATGTTTGGGGAGTCTCCCACATGCCTTTTGGCGAACACCAAATGTGTTTGCTTACTTTTTTTCTTTAAGCAATTACTTTTTTCTGGCCATTCTTCATTAAAGTCAGCTCTGTGCAGTGTACAGCTTAAAGTGGTCCTATTGACAGATACTCCAATCTCCGATGTGGAGCTTTGCAGCTCCTTCAGGGTTATCTTTGGTCTCTTTGTTGCCTGTCTGATTAATGCCCTCCTTGCCTGGTCCATGTGTTTTGGTGGGCGGCCCTCTCTTGGCAGGTTTGTTGTGATGCCATATTCTTTCCATTTTTTTTATAATGGATTTAATGGTGCTCCGTGGGATGTTCAAAGTTTCTGATATTTTTTTATAACTTTGTCCCTGACCTGTTTGGAGAGCTCCTTGGTCTTCATGGTGTCGCTTGCTTGGTGGTGCCCCTTGCATAGTTGTGTTGCAGACTCTGGTGCCTTTCAGAGCAGGTGTATACAGTGCGGAGAACAAGTATTTGATACACTGCCGATTTTGCAGGTTTTCCTACTTACAAAGCATGTAGAGGTCTGTAATTTTTATCATAGGTACACTTCAACTGTGAGAGACGGAATCTAAAACAAACATCCAGAAAATCACATTGTATGATTTTTAAGTAATTAATTTGCATTTTATTGCATGACATAAGTATTTGATACATCAGAAAAGCATAACTTAATATTTGGTACAGAAACCTTTGTTTGTAATTACAGAGATCATACGTTTCCTGTAGGTCTTGACCAAGTTTGCACACACTGCAGATCCTTCATGTTTTCGGGGCTGTCGCTGGGCAATACGGACTTTCAGCTCCCTCCAAAGATTTTGTATTGGGTTCGGGCTGGGCCACTCCAGGACCTTGAGATGCTTCTTACGGAGCCACTCCTTAGTTGCCCTGGCTGTGTGTTTCGGGTCGTTGTCATGCTGGAAGACCAAGCCACGACCCATCTTCAATGCTCTTACTGAGGAAAGGAGGTTGTTGGCCAAGATCTCGCGATACATGGCCCCTTCCATCCTCCCCTCAATACGGTGCAGTCGTCCTGTCCCCTTTGCAGAAAATCATCCCCAAAGAATGATGTTTCCACCTCCATGCTTCACGGTTGGGATGGTGTTCTTGGGGTTGTACTCATCCCTCTTCTTCCTCCAAACACGGCGAGTGGAGTTTAGACCAAAAAGCTTTATTTTTGTCTCATCAGACCACATGACCTTCTCCCATTCCTCCTCTGGATCATCCAGATGGTCATTGGCAAACTTCAGACGGGCCTGGACATGCGCTGACTTGAGCAGGGGGGACCTTGCGTGCGCTGCAGGATTTTAATCCATGACGGCTTAGTGTGTTACTAATGGTTTTCTTTGAGACTGTGGTCCCAGCTCTCTTCAGGTCATTGACCAGGTCCTGCCGTGTAGTTCTGGGCTGATCCCTCACCTTCCTCATGATCATTGATGCCCCACGAGGTGAGATCTTTCATGGAGCCCAAGACCGAGGGTGATTGACCGTCATCTTGAACTTCTTCCATTTTCTAATAATTGCGCCAACAGTTGTTGCCTTCTCACCAAGCTGCTTGCCTATTGTCCTGTAGCCCATCCCAGCCTTGTGCAGGTCTACAATTCTATCCCTGATGTCCTTACACAGCTCTCTGGTCTTGGCCATTGTGGAGAGGTTGGAGTCTGTTTGATTGAGTGTGTGGACAGGTGTCCACACACTCAATAATAAATAAATTCATAAAAAAATTAATAAATTCATAAAAAATCCTACAATGTGATTTTCTTTATTTTTTTTCTCAATTTGTCTGTCATAGTTGATGTGTACCTATGATGAAAATTACAGGCCTCTCTCATCTTTTTAAGTGGGAGAACTTGCACAATTGGTGTCTGACTAAATACTTTTTTTCCCCACTGTAAATAACATTCTACTTGTAGCAAATATTTTGTATAATAATTTAAATTGAAAATTATAAGTTTTGAATCAGGCATCGTTTTGCTTATCAGTTCATAAACACTATGCCATGGAATTGGTACGTCAAAAATCTCTTCCCAAATATTTTGCAATCTATATGGGACGGCTGTCAATCCTTTGGTCCTTAAATGAAACTGGCATACTTTTTTTATTTATCACAATTTTCTTTAACCAATTATGTTCTTTAATGCAGGGCCGACAGACAAGTTCCTTACTTTTTCCCACTTCCACTTTCCTCTTCCATTTTTGCGATAATTATTCAATTATTTGGTTGTAATTTTGGGTAGAGCAGACATTACCATATGTTTTTGTTAACTGCATGTGCGAAATAACTCCACGAGCCCTACCTATGATATAATTTACAAAGAAAATACCTTTTTGAAATTTTTTTTCAAAAACTGTTTTTTTATCAATTAGTATATTTGAGTTTAACCACAATATTTGTTGCATTATTTGTTCTGTCGTTTCTCCGATATTCTTTGTTTTAAGACCATATCTGATTGGATTTAAAATTGGGGGGGAAATGAATGTGGAAACCCCTATGAGTCTCCGTAATTGTGAGGGAAATTGGCTCAGTCTGTATGAAATAACGACGAGAAGCCATAAACACGTGAAGAGGTGAAAACTATTAAATGTGTAGCACAAGTCTGCAGAACTTTGCTTTTAGTGTCAGCTGATCCTTTCTTTCTGAAACATGTGACAAGTATATGAAGGTAAGTGTAGAGAATGGTCCAAACAACTATGACCTGTATGAGGGTAGGAATAAAGAGTCCATAGATGTTATTGATGGCTGTGTTAGCACAGACCAGTTTCAACATGGAGGGGTTGTCACAGCAGGAGAGTGCCATCAGAGATCTACAGCGTGGTAACCGAAGCAGCAGGAAAAAGAGCACCCCCATCAAAATCAAGTCACACACCCATATCAGTGTGATGATTTTCATGATGTGAGCATTGGTCATAATTGTGTTGTACCTCAAAGGGCAACATATGGCAATATATTTTACATTTACATTTTAGTCATTTAGCAGACGCTCTTATCCAGAGCGACTTACAGTTAGTGAGTGCATACAATTTTTTTCATTTTTATATATATATTTTTTCATACTAACCGCAATAATATTTGATTGAATCCTCACATCCTCCCTCCTTCTCAAAGCACATTGGAGTAGATCTAAGGTTCCTCTCCTCTGATCTTCTCCTCCAATGCATTTTGAGAAGGAGGCAAGTAGAGGATGCGAGGAATCAAGGAAATACAATTGACATACACACCAGGAATTGGACTACTGTGAGGTCATCCTAGAGAACGAGGCTGGCCGACTATCCGCCCTGCTGCTGGATGAAAGGGTTGGGGATGGCTTCCATGCCGTCCTGAGGACAGATGAGCACCACGGACGTCCCTCTACAAACCACCCTATATCTGTCATATGCCATAGCAGTCAGGATGAACACAGCTCCCGTCCCATAGATTGTAATAAATAAAGCTTGTGTGACACAAACAGCGTATTGAATGGTCCTTGTGTCAAGTAAAAGCTCTTTGATGACCTGTGTATAGAGTGCTGTGGAGCCTATAAGGTCATTGATGGGTAGGTTTAGCAGCAGAAGGTTCATGGGCTGGTGGAGATTCCTATTGAGTACGATGGTGAGAATCAAGACCAGTGTCAAAACAGATGATGGATTTGATCAAAAGTTATCCATTGGTCCAGTTCAGATTTCTTGATTTTTAAAAAGGGGATCCAATAATGATTTATACCAGAAAAAAACTACTGTACACCTCTCAAAAACTGAAATGACTGACTTGTTATACTGTGGTCCCATTATATAGGCCATTCAATGCATCTTGAATTTCAGTGAGTCTGTCTTTCTTTCACAGATAGCCCTACCTTCTCATGGGGACAAAGAACAGGCATAACAATTATACAATATGGGAGAGCGAGAGAAGGAGGGTGAGAGAGAGAGAGAGAGAGAGAGAGAGAAGGAAGGAGGGAGAGAAAGAGAGAGAGAGAAGGAGGGAGAGAGAGAGAGAGAGAGAGAGAGAGAGAGAGAGAGAGAGAGAGAGAGAGAGAGAGAGAGAGAGAGAGAGAGAGAGAGAGAGAGAGAGAGGGGGAGAGAGAGAGAGAGAGAGAGAGAGAGAGAGAGAGAGAGAGAGAGAGAGAGAGGTACAGCGAACAACTGACATTTGTCTTCTACTTGTGTTACTCAGCTCCTCCAGATAGCGCATTATATATTGTTTAACTATCAAATCTACTGTTTTTATTCTACATGAACGTCAAGTCAGTCAGGCTCAAGCTGCACACACACACACACACACACACACACACACACACACACACACACACACACACACACACACACACACACACACACACACACACACACACACACACACACACACACACACACACACACACACACACACACACACAGCTATTTTGAGGAAGGGGATCTACTGTGCTGTCTTAGATTGTTATTGTTATTAAAATGGTGAAGACTGACAAAACAAAACAAGTTACACACAATTTAGTCAACATGCTGTAGCCAACCCATAACCAATCTTAACCCATTACACATTTTAACCTATAACAAATCAATGAAATTACTAATTGTCTTGCACAAAAAGACGGAACACAACTCTAATTTTCATTGACTGATTTACAAAGGAGCATATCTTTCTTTTATTGGGAAGGCCTTAAAAACTATCTGAAGCGAATGCCATGTATTATACATGTTCATGTACAGTATTTCTTCTCATTTAACTGAAGATACCTTTCGTTTGTAGAAACCCAGAACATTTTGGCGAATTTCTTTAGTTTTTAGACCATATATGAGGGGATTCAGAATGGGAGGGAACACCATAACTGATACTCCAAAAGCTCTCCTCAAGAAAGGGTCTGTTTGCTCAAATCGATGAGCTATCAGGCTAAAGCAGGCGTTGAACTCTAAGAATAAGAACACTACAAGATGCGTACCACATGTCTGAATGGCCTTGCTCCGGGCATCAGACGACTTATTCATGACACAGGTGATCAGGATCTGGATATATGTATATATAACCACTAGCAACGATACACCCTGAAAGACGGCTATTATAAACAACCCATAGTAGTTGTTTATACGTGTGTCATCGCAAATGAGCCTCACCAACGACGGATTGTTACAATATATATCCACTATCGTCGTTCTGCAGATATTGAAGCGAGTGACCAGAGCCAGCAGAACCACAATCAGAGCAATGACCAAGAGCCACATGAAAATTATGATTTTCATCAAGTTACTTGGACTCATGATGGCGTTATACCTCAGTGGACAGCAGATAGCGATATACCTGTCGTAAGCCATTGCAGTCAGGATAGTTAAGGAGCCAGCTCCATACAGGTGGAGGAGCAGAGCCTGGAGGTAGCATGCAGGGTAGGAGATTGACCTGTTCTGAGCCAGGATGCTCACCACCAGCTGAGGGAAGAAGGCTGTAGCACCTATTAAGTCATTGATAGGCATGTTGAAGAGTAGGATAAACATGGGTTTATGCAGCTTTCTGTCCAGGGCTATGGTGGCTAAAACCGTTACGTTGCAAAACACAATGAAACAGTATGTAAGGGTTCCAAAAAGGAATGCTGGGTAAACACCAGATGGAGCTATGGCCAGTGATTCCATGCTCAACATGTATGTAGAATTTGTATACATAACTACTGTAGAATGATTTTGTAATTGCCTTCTGGAAAGCAGCCCACCTGAAACAATACAGAAATAGTCATATAGTCTTCAACACATATGTTTGTCCAATGAATGTGTTGAATTAAAAGAGCACAATATTGCCTACTGCAACAAATATTATGTTTTGACTGCAACAAATATGACAGAAAAAACACATCTCTACAACTAAAAAGAACAAAACAAAATCCCAAAGAATTAAGAAATAAATTACTTTGTTGTTGTTGAAACTGTTGCATATAACACACATTTTTCTTTGCCAAATGGAAACACATTAATTGAGTAGCCTACTGCAGTTTAGCTTAATCTATCATATTATTTAAATCATTCATACTTCTCTCTTCTTAGATGTCAGTCCACGGCCAGAGCTGGAGGCCACCTTCAGTTATGACAGACCCCTGTATGATGGCTCCCTGACAAGCCCTCTTTATTGCCTCATGATCAGTAAAGGACAGCCCTTTAGTGTCCTAGAGGCCTTTCACCTAGCTGATGTAACCTGGGAACCTCCTTAGATATGTGTTGCTGTCTAGTCTAGTTCATGATAACATTTTAAAAACAACTTTATTGCAATATTATAACATCCTTATATGTACAGTGGCTTGCGAAAGTATTCACCCCCCTTGGCATTTTTCCTATTTTGTTGCCTTACAACCTGGAATTAAAATTGATTTTTGGGAGGGTTTGTATCATTTGATTTACACAACATGCCTACCACTTTGACGATGCAAAATATTTTTTATTGTGAAACAAACAAGAAATAAGACAAAAACACAGAAAACTTGAGCGTGCATAACTATTCACCTCCCCAAAGTCAATACTTTGTAGAGCCACCTTTTGCAGAAATTACAGCTGCAAGTTTCTTGGGGTATGTCTCTATAAGCTTGGCACATCTAGCCACTTGGATTTTTGCCCATTCTTCAGGCAAAACTGCTCCAGCTCATTCAAGTTGGATGGGTTCCGCTGGTGTATAGCAATCTTTAAGTCATACCACAGATTCTCAATTGGATTGAGGTCTGGGCTTTGACTAGGCCATTCCAAGACATTTAAACCACTTGAGTGTTGCTTTAGCAGTATGCTTAGGGTCATTGTCCTGCTTGAAGGTGAACCTCCGTCCCAGTCTCAAATCTCTGGAAGACTGAAAGGTTTCCCTCAAGAATTTCCCTGTATTTAGCGCCATTCCATCATTCCTTCAATTCTGACCAGTTTCCCAGTCCCTGCCGATGAATAACATCCCCACAGCATGATTCTGCCACTACCATGCTTCACTGTGGGGATGGTGTTTTCAAGGTGATGAGAGGTGTTGGGTTTGCGCCAGACATAGAATTTTCCTTGATGACCAAAAAGCTAAATTTTTGTCTCATCTGACCAGAGTACCTTCTTCCATATGTTTGGGGAGTCTCCCACATGCCTTTTGGCGAACACCAAATGTGTTTGCTTACTTTTTTTCTTTAAGCAATTACTTTTTTCTGGCCACTCTTCATTAAAGTCAGCTCTGTGCAGTGTACAGCTTAAAGTGGTCCTATTGACAGATACTCCAATCTCCGGTGTGGAGCTTTGCAATTCCTTCAGGGTTATCTTTGGTCTTTGTTAACTGTCTGATTAATGCCCTCCTTTCCTGGTCCATGTGTTTTGGTTGGCGGCCCTCTCTTGGCAGGTTTGTTGTGATGCCATATTCTTTCAATTTTTTTATAATGGATTTAATGGTGCTCCGTGGGATGTTCAAAGTTTCTGATATTGTTTTATAACTTTGTCCCTGACCTGTTTGGAGAGGTCCTTGGTCTTCATGGTGTCGCTTGCTTGGTGGTGCCCCTTGCTTAGTTGTGTTGCAGACACTGGTGCCTTTCAGAGCAGGTGTATACAGTGCGGAGAACAAGTATTTGATACACTGCCGATTTTGCAGGTTTTCCTACTTACAAAACATGTAATTTTTTATCATAGGTACACATCAACTGTGAGAGACAGAATCTAAAACAAACATCCAGAATGTCACATTGTATGATTTTTAAGTAATTAATTTGCATTTTATTGCATGACATAAGTATTTGATACATCAGAAAAGCAGAACTTAATATTTGGTACAGAAACCTTTGTTTGCAATTACAGAGATCATACGTTTCCTGTAGGTCTTGACCAAGTTTGCACACACTGCAGCAGGGATTTTGGCCCACTCCCCCATACAGACCTTCTCCAGATCCTTCATGTTTTCGGGGCTGTCGCTGGGCAATACGGACTTTCAGCTCCCTCCAAAGATTTTCTATTGGGTTCAGGTCTGGAGACTGGCTAGGCCACTCCAGGACCTTGAGATGCTTCTTACGGAGCCACTCCTTAGTTGCCCTGGCTGTGTGTTTCGGGTCGTTGTCATGCTGGAAGACCCAGCCACGACCCATCTTCAATGCTCTTACTGAGGGAAGGAGGTTGTTGGCCAAGATCTCGCGATACATGGCCCCATCCATCCTCCCCTCAATACGGTGCAGTCGTCCTGTCCCCTTTGCAGAAAAGCATCCCCAAAGAATGATGTTTCCACCTCCATGCTTCACGGTTGGGATGGTGTTCTTGGGGTTGTACTCATCCCTCTTCTTCCTCCAAACACGGCGAGTGGAGTTTAGACCAAAAAGCTCTATTTTTATCTCATCAGACCACATGACCTTCTCCCATTCCTCCTCTGGATCATCCAGATGGTCATTGGCAAACTTCAGACGGGCCTGGACATGTGCTGGCTTGAGCAGGGGGACCTTGCGTGCGCTGCGGGAATTTAATCCATGACGGCGTAGTGTGTTACTAATGGTTTTCTTTGAGACTGTGGTCCCAGCTCTCTTCAGGTCATTGACCAGGTCCTGCCGTGTAGTTCTGGGCTGATCCCTCACCTTCCTCATGATCATTGATGCCCCACGAGGTGAGATCTTGCATGGAGCCCCAGACCGAGGGTGATTGACCGTCATCTTGAACTTCTTCCATTTTCTAATAATTGCGCCAACAGTTGTTGCCTTCTCCCCAAGCTGCTTGCCTATTGTCCTGTAGCCCATCCCAGCCTTGTGCAGGTCTACAATTCTATCCCTGATGTCCTTACACAGCTCTCTGGTCTTGGCCATTGTGGAGAGGTTGGAGTCTGTTTGATTGAGTGTGTGGACAGGTGTCTTTTATACAGGTAACGAGATCAAACAGGTGCAGTTAATACACGTAATGAGTGGAGAACAGGAGGGCTTCTTAAAGAAAAACTATCAGGTCTGTGTGAGCCGGAATTCGTACTGGTTGGTAGGTGATCAAATAATTATGTCATGCAATAAAATGCAAATTAATTACTTAAAAATCATACAATGTGATTTTCTGAATTTTTGTTTTAGATTCCGTCTCTCACAGTTGAAATGTACCTATGATAAAAATTACAGACCTCTACATGCTTTGTAAGTAGGAAAACCTGCAACATCGGCAGTGCATCAAATACTTGTTCTCCCCACTGTATATACTGAGATCATGTGACAGATAATGCGACACTTAGATTGCACACAGGTGGACTTTATTTAACTTTTTTTTTAGGGGGTAGTTCAGCTTTAATATTTCAGATAGATTGTAACTTCTATCAATGTAATTGTCTGCATCACTTCTAATCCCCCATATGTTTTTTTCTCTCGTAAATATATATATATATATATATATATATATATATATATATATACACATACACATACATACACATAAATACATATACATACACATATACAAAATATATTTCCCTTTATTACTTTCCAACCCCACCACCCCTTCCCTAATTGGAGTAAACTAGTGATCGACAATGCTTAGGCCTCTACTTCCACATTATACATATATATTTTATGGACACAGTCAATTTTACAATAATTATATTTTTGTTTTGTTTTTACTCCTGAGCTTCCTCTACCCTCAACCTCTCCGATCATTTTCATGATGTCAATCCGTTTTAATTCTATTTGTCATATCTTTCTAACTGTGCTCTTTCACCTTTCACAAAAGCTCTCAACCTATATTATATACTTATTATGGACACATTATGCTTTACATTAGTTATCTTGTTGTTATTAGTTGTTGTTAGTTGTTATTAGTCCCATCCTTCAACTCCATTCAACACCACCCATCTATCTCTTAACACCATCCATATTGGATTTCTATTTGCCATATAATTATTCAACCAAACTGTGATGTTTTACAAAAGTTCTGAACCCTTCTATTATCATTGTTTCTACATACTGTAAATTGAAAATAAACATTTTTGATAAAAGTATTATTATATTATTGATCGATTGGCTATGACATTTCAGATCACCCAGTAGTGCTATCTGCAGGGTTAGCTCCAGGTAAATATTGTAATCCTTTAGCCATTCCTGGACCTGTGTCCAAAAACAAGCTACAAATGGACAGTACCAAAACAAATGATCTAATGTTTCTGTCTCGTCGCAGCAAAATCTGCAGAGCTTGGAAGATTGTATTCCCAATATACAGTGGGGAAAAAAAGTATTTAGTCAGCCACCAATTGTGCAAGTTCTCCCACTTAAAAAGATGAGAGAGGCCTGTAATTTTCATCATAGGTACACGTCAACTATGACAGACAAAATGAGAAAATCAGAAAATCACATTGTAGGATTTTTAATGAATTTATTTGCAAATTATAGTGGAAAATAAGTATTTGGTCAATAACAAAAGTTTCTCAATACTTTGTTATATACCCTTTGTTGGCAATGACACAGGTCAAACGTTTTCTGTAAGTCTTCACAAGGTTTTCACACACTGTTGCTGGTATTTTGTCCCATTCCTCCATGCAGATCTCCTCTAGAGCAGTGATGTTTTGGGGCTGTCGCTGGGCAACACAGACTTTCAACTCCCTCCAAAGATTTTCTATGGGGTTGAGATCTGGAGACTGGCTAGGCCACTCCAGGACCTTGAAATGCTTCTTATGAAGCCACTCCTTCATTGCCCGGGCGGTGTGTTTGAGATCATTGTCATGCTGAAAGACCCAGCCACGTTTCATCTTCAATGCCCTTGCTGATGGAAGGAGGTTTTCACTCAAAATCTCACGATACATGGCCCCATTCATTCTTTCCTTTACACGGATCAGTCGTCATGGTCCCTTTGCAGAAAAACAGCCCCAAAGCATGATGTTTCCACCCCCATGCTTCACAGTAGGTACGGTGTTCTTTGGATGCAACTCAGCATTCTTTGTCCTCCACACACGACGAGTTGAGTTTTTACCAAAAAGTTATATTTTGGTTTCATCTGACCATATGACATTCTCCCAATCCTCTTCTGGATCATCCAAATGCACTCTAGCAAACTTCAGACGGGCCTGGACATGTACTGGCTTAAGCAGGGGGACACGTCTCGCACTGCAGGATTTGAGTCCCTGGCGGCGTAGTGTGTTACTGATGGTAGGCTTTGTTACTTTTGTCCCAGCTCTCTGCAGGTCATTCACTAGGTCCCCCTGTGTGGTTCTGGGATTTTTGCTCACCGTTCTTGTGATCATTTTGACCCCACTGGGTGAGATCTTGCGTGGAACCCCAGATCGAGGGAGATTATCAGTGGTCTTGTATGTCTTCCATTCCTAATAATTGCTCCCACAGTTAATTTCTTCAAACCAAGCTGCTTACCTATTGCAGATTCAGTCTTCCCAGCCTGGTGCAGGTCTACACTTTTGTTTCTGGTGTCCTTTGACAGCTCTTTGGTGTTGGCCATAGTGGAGTTTGGAGTGTGACTGTTTGAGGTTGTGGACAGGTGTCTTTTATACTGATAACAAGTTCAAACAGGTGCCATTAATACAGGTAACGAGTGGAGGACAGAGGAGCCTCTTAAAGAAGAAGTTACAGGTCTGTGAGAGCCAGAAATCTTGCTTGTTTGTAGGTGACCAAATACTTATTTTCCACCATAATTTGCAAATAAATTCATAAAAAATCCTACAATGTGATTTTCTTGATTTTTTTCTCTCAATTTGTCTGTCATAGTTGATGTTTACCTATGATGAAAATTACAGGCCTCTCTCATCTTTTTAAGTGGGAGAACTTGCACAATTGGTGTCTGACTAAATACTTTTTCCCCACTGTAAATAACATTTTATTTGTAGCAATAATTTTTTATAATAATTTAAATTGAAAAATTATAAGTTTTGAATCAGGCGTCGTTTTGCTTATCAGTTCATAAACACTATGCCATGGAATTGGTACGTCAAAAATCTCTTCCCAAATATTTTGCAATCTATATGGGACGGCTGTCAATCCTTTGGTCCTTAAATGAAACTGGCATACTTTTTTATTTATCACAATTTTCTTTAACCAATTATGTTCTTTAATGCAGGGCCGACAGACAAGTTCCTTACTTTTTCCCACTTCCACTTTCCTCTTCCATTTTTGCGATAATTATTCAATTATTTGGTTGTAATTTTGGGTAGAGCAGACATTACCATATGTTTTTGTTAACTGCATGTGCGACATAACTCCACGAGTCCTACCTATGATATAATTTACAAAGAAAATACCTTTTTGAATTTTTTTTTCAAAAACTGTTTTTTTATCAATTAGTATATTTGAGTTTAACCACAATATTTCGATATTCTTTGTTTTAAGACAATATCTGATTGGATTTAAAATTGGGGGGAAAATTAATGTGGAAACCCCTATGAGTCTCCGTAATTGTGAGGGAAATTGGCTCAGTCTGTATGAAATAACGACGAGAAGCCATAAACACGTGAAGAGGTGAAAACTATTAAATGTGTAGCACAAGTCTGCAGAACTTTGCTTTTAGTGTCAGCTGATCCTTTCTTTCTGAAACATGTGACAAGTATATGAAGGTAAGTGTAGAGAATGGTCCAAACAACTATGACCTGTATGAGGGTAGGAATAAAGAGTCCATAGATGTTATTGATGGCTGTGTTAGCACAGACCAGTTTCAACATGGAGGGGTTGTCACAGCAGGAGAGTGCCATCAGAGATCTACAGCGTGGTAACCGAAGCAGCAGGAAAAAGAGCACCCCCATCAAAATCAAGTCACACACCCATATCAGTGTGATGATTTTCATGATGTGAGCATTGGTCATAATTGTGTTGTACCTCAAAGGGCAACATATGGCAAGATATTTTACATTTACATTTTAGTCATTTAGCAGACGCTCTTATCCAGAGCGACTTACAGTTAGTGAGTGCATACATTTTTTACAATTTTTATATATATATTTTTTCATACTAACCGCAATAATATTTAATTGAATCCTCACATCCTCCCTCCTTCTCAAAGCACATTGGAGTAGATCTTAGGTTCCTCTCCTCTGATCTTCTCCTCCAATGCATTTTGAGAAGGAGGCAAGTAGAGGATGCGAGGAATCAAGGAAATACAATTGACATACACACCAGGAATTGGACTACTGTGAGGTCATCCTAGAGAACGAGGCTTGCCGACTATCCGTCCTGCTGCTGGATGAAGGGGTTGGGGATGGCTTCCATGCCGTCCTGAGGACAGATGAGCACCACAGACGTCCCTCTACAAACCACCCTATATCTGTCATATGCCATAGCAGTCAGGATGAACACAGCTCCCGTCCCATAGATATTAATAAATAAAGCTTGTGTGACACAAACAGCGTATTGAATGGTCCTTGTGTCAAGTAAAAGCTCTTTGATGACCTGTGTATAGAGTGCTGTGGAGCCTATAAGGTCATTGATGGGTAGTTTTAGCAGCAGAAGGTTCATGGGCTGGTGGAGATTCCTATTGAGTACGATGGTGAGAATCAAGACCAGTGTCAAAACAGATGATGGATTTGATCAAAAGTTATCCATTGGTCCAGTTCAGATTTCTTGATTTTTAAAAAGGGGATCCAATAATGATTTATACTAGAAAAAACCTACTGTACACCTCTCAAAAACTGAAATGACTGACTTGTTATACTGTGGTGCCATTATATAGGCCATTCATTGCATCTTGAATTTCAGTGAGTCTGTCTTTCTTTCACAGATAGCCCTACCTTCTCATGGGGACAAAGAACAGGCATAACAATTATACAATATGGGAGAGCGAGACAAGGAGGGCGAGAGAGAGAGAGAGAGCGAGAGAGAGAGAAAGAGAAGGAAGGAGGGAGGGAGAGAGAGAGAGAGAAGGAGGGAGAGAGAGAGAGAGAGAGAGAGAGAGAAGGAGGGAGAGAGAGAGGAGGGAGAGAGAGGAGGGAGAGAGAGAGAGAGAGAGAGAGAGAGAGAGAGGTACAGCGAACAACTGACATTTGTCTTCTACTTGTGTTACTCAGCTCCTCCAGATAGCGCATTATATATTGTTTAACTATCAAATCTACTGTTTTTATTCTACATGAACGTCAAGTCAGTCAGGCTCAAGCTGCACACACACACACACACACACACACACACACACACAGCTATTTTGAGGAAGGGGATCTACTGTGCTGTCTTAGATTGTTATTGTTATTAAAATGGTGAAGACTGACAAAACAAAACAAGTTACACAAAATGTAGTCAACATGCTGTAGCCAACCCATAACCAATATTAACCCATTACACATTTTAACCTATAACAAATCAATGAAATTACTAATTGTCTTGCACAAAAAGACGGAACACAACTCTAATTTTCATTGACTATGTCAAGGGCTGAGCGTAGATGTGGTGCAGAAATCAAGCGCAGGACAACAGAGGCTCTTCAACAGTCTTTAGTGAGGATCAAATAATGCAAAAAGACTCACGGCAAAATCCCAGCCGGAGGGCAAGCGAAACAATTACGCACACAGGAAACAGAGCGTAACCCAAACTGCGCACACAGTGCGGACACTCTCTCCAAACAAAACAGAACGAGAAAGAACAAACTGACGCCAAGCTGACACGAAACAATTACACACAACACATGACAAAACCTAAGAGAACTTATAGGGCACATAATCAACACTAACAAAGAACAGGTGTACAAACAGACCAAACCAAACGGACATCGAAACATAGAACGGTGGCAGCTAGTACTTCGGAGACGACGACCGCCGAAGCCTGCCCGAACAAAGAGGAGAAGCAGCCTCGGCCGAAACCGTGACAGACTGATTTACAAAGGAGCATATCTTTCTTTTATTGGGAAGGCCTTAAAAACTATCTGAAGCGAATGCCATGTATTATACATGTTCATGTACAGTATTTCTTCTCATTTAACTGAAGATACCTTTCGTTTGTAGAAACCCAGAACATTTTGGCGAATTTCTTTAGTTTTTAGACCATATATGAGGGGATTCAGAATGGGAGGGAACACCATAACTGATACTCCAAAAGCTCTCCTCAAGAAAGGGTCTGTTTGCTGAAATCGATGAGCTATCAGGCTAAAGCAGGCGTTGAACTACAACAAGTTCAAACAGGTGCAGTTAATACAGGTAATGAGTGGAGAACAGGAGGGCTTCTTAAAGAAAAACTAACAGGTCTGTGAGAGCCGGAATTCTTACTGGTTGGTAGGTGATCAAATACTTATGTCTTGCAATAAAATGCAAATTAATTACTTAAAAATCATACAATGTGATTTTTTGGATTTTTGTTTTAGATTCCGTCTCTCACAGTTGAAGTGTACCTATGATAAAAATTACAGACCTCTACATGCTTTGTAAGTAGGAAAACCTGCAAAATCGGCAGTGTATCAAATACTTGTTCTCCCCACTGTAGGTATTCCTCTAGTCCAGATGGGATAGGGCAGTGTGCAGTGTGATGGCGATTGCATCGTCTGTGGATCTATTGGGGCGGTAAGCAAATTGAAGTGGGTCTAGGGTGACAGGTAAGGTAGAGGTGATATGATCCTTGACTAGTCTCTCAAAGCACTTCATGATAGAGGTGAGTGCTACGGGGCGGTAGTCATTTAGTTCAGTTACCTTTGCTTTCTTGGGTACAGGAACAATGGTGGCCATCTTGAAGCATGTGGAGACAGCAGACTGGGAAAGGGAGAGACTGAATATGTCCGTAAACACACCAGCCAGCTGGTCTGTGCATGCTCTGAGGACGCAGCTAGGGATGCCGTCTGTGTCACAACTTCCTCCGAAGCTGCCTCCTCTCCTTGTTCGGGCAGGCTTCGGTGTTCGTCGTCACCGGCCTTCTAGCCACTGCCGCTCCATATCTCATCATTCCATTTGTTTTGTCTTGTCTATTACACACACCTGGTTCATATTCCCCTCATTAGTACATGTATAAGTGTTCCCTCTGTCCCCCTTGTCCTTGTGGGTGATTGTTGAATGTGAGGAGAGAGTAGCTTGGTTGAGCTACGTGTACTTTGTATTGCCGGGTTATATTTTGCCTGTGTGCCTGTTTTGTTCCAGTGCGGCTGTTTTGCGAACTGGACTGTTTGACGCTATCCAGCGTAACTTTGTACTATGGAATAAACTCTGTATTCTGTGATTTACCCTCCTGCGCCTGACTCCTTCAAATCACCTCTTACAGTCTGGGCTGGCAGCCTTGTGGGGGTTAACATGCTTAAATGTCTTACTCACGTCGGCCACAGAGAAGGAGAGGCCACCAGTGTTGCCAACTCATTTTCAGGGGAAATTGCTAGAGGCAGGTCGATTTGTTGCTAAAAGTTGCTAAATGACGTTGTGATGTCATTGCGTGATGACGTCATTATGTAATAATGTAAAACTGCGTCATTA
Organism: Coregonus clupeaformis; assembly: GCF_020615455.1. Taxonomy (NCBI): domain Eukaryota; kingdom Metazoa; phylum Chordata; class Actinopteri; order Salmoniformes; family Salmonidae; genus Coregonus; species Coregonus clupeaformis. Next base: position 41,793,271 of record NC_059196.1, read on the forward strand.
CGTAGAATACACAATAACGTTGCTCAAATTGACTGGCGTCTCGGCGACAAATATGATTTGACATTTGTTAGTTTAGATTTGTTTGTTTATTATCACATATTTTTATTTGTAAAAGTAATATAAACACAACACATTTTATATGATCAGATATTTATATTTTTAAACACAACACATTGAATTATTGAACAATTACACATTACACATTATTGAACAATTACATTTAATTTTTTCCTTAGTAACTAGTAAACCTACACATTCTGAGCAATTATATTTTTAAGCAGTGCATTGGTAGTTAATTAACATGCTACCTAACGGATCAATAATTCTAGGTACATGCTAATAACAAGGTACATATGCTATCTTATTGAACAAGCATCTTAACTCAAATAATAATGAGTGCACTAGACATCTCTCTCCAGCTCTCTCCAGGTTGTTGTGCTGCTTGGCTGGCCTGCTGCTGCCTGTGCAGGAGCTGAGCGCCTGCTGCTGACGTCACTCACAATGCACTTTTGCAGCCATGCACGTGTGTTGTGAGTTAGTGTGTGACAGAGAAAATCATTTTTTGTGTCATTTTGAGGGAAAATGCGTGCATTTTAGCGTTTGAGACAATTTTCAAAAGTTGCTAAAAGTTTCAAATACATTTTTAAAAGTAGCTAAATTTGTTGCTAGGTGCTGTTTGAAAAAATAGTTGTCAGGATAGTCTGAAAAGTTGCCAAATCTAGCAACAAAATTGATAAGTTGGCATCACTGGAGGCCACAGTCCTTGATAGTGGGCCTCGTCGTTGGCACTGTGTTATCCTCAATGCGGGTGAAGAAGGTGTTTAGCTTGTCTGGAAGCGAGACGTCGGTGTCGGCGATGTGGCTGGTATTCCTTTTGTAGTCCGTGATTATCTGTAGACCCTGCCACATACGTCTCGTGTCTGAGCCGTTGAATTGCGACTCCATTTTGTCTCTATACTGATGTTTTGCCATCTTAATTGCGTTGACGGAGTGAGTAGCTACACTGTTTGTATTCTGCCATATTCCCAGTCACCTTGCCATGGTTAAATGCGGTTGTTCGCGCTTTCAGTTTTATGTGAATGCTGCCATCTATCCACGGTTTCTGGTTAGGGTAGCTTTTAATAGTCATAGTGAGCACAACATCACCTATACACTTCCTGATGAACTCAGTCACCGTTTCAGTCTATTCGTCTAAATTATTTTTGCAAGCTACCCAGAACATATCCCAGTCCGCGTGATCAAAACAATCTTGAAGCGTGGATTCCGATTGGTCAGACCAGCGTTGAATAGTCCTTAGCACGGGTACAGTACTTCCTGTTTGAGTTTCTGCCTATAGGAAGGGAGGAGCAAAATGGAGTCGTGGTCAGATTTGCCGAAAGGAGGGCAGGGGAGGGCCTTATAACCATCCTGGAAGATTGAATAGCAATGGTCGAGGATTTTAGCTGCCCGAGTACAACAGTCAATATGTTGATAGAACTTCGGCAGCCTAGTCCTCAAATTTGCTTTGTTAAAATCCCCGGCTACAATAAATGCAGCCTCGGGATATGTGGTTTCCAGTTTGCATAAAGTCCAGTAAAGTTCTTTGAGGGCCGTCGTGGTGCTTGAGGGGGGATATACACGGCCGTGTCTATAACCGAAGAAAATTCTCTTGGGAGATAATACGGTCGGCATTTGATTTTGAGGTCAATAATTCATGCATAATGCATTATACATAGACCGTTAATATAAAGTGCTACTAAGGAATGCTACAGCAGCAACAAAAGATTAATGAATGCAGTCTGATATGACAGACTGTACAACTCTTTCCTCATCACTGGTGAAATATGACATACTGTAAGTGAACAGAAATTAGCTGACAAAAGTGGAGGGGACCACCCATCAAGAACATTCAATTAAAGTTCAATTGTTCTTTGTTGACATCTTCTGTCTTCTGGTGAAATATGACATATGACAATATGACAGATGACAATATGACAGATGACGCAGATGCTAAGCTACAGGACTGTTTTGCTAGCACAGACTGGAACATGTTCCGGGATTCTTCAGACAGCATTGAGGAGTACACCACATCAGTCACTGGCTTCATCAATAAGTGCATCGATGATGTCGTCCCCACAGTGACCGTACGTACATACCCCAACCAGAAGCCATGGATTACAGGAAACATCCGCACTGAGCTAAAGGGTAGAGCTGCCGCTTTCAAGGAACGGGACTCTAACCCGGACGCTTATAAGAAATCCCGCTATGACCTCCGACCGAACCATCAAACAGGCAAAGAGTCAACACAGGTCTAAGATTGAATCATACTACACTGGCTCTGACGCTCGTCGGATGTGGCAGGGCTTGAAAACTATTACAGACTACAAAGGGAAGCACAGCCGCGAGCTGCCCAGTGACACAAGCCTACCAGACGAGCTAAACCACTTCTATGCTCGCTCGAGGCAAGCAACACTGAAGCATGCATGAGAGCACCAGCTGTTCCGGATGACTATGTGATCACGCTCTCCGTAGCCGATGTAAGTAAGACTTTTAAGCAGGTCAACATTCACAAGGCCGCAGGGCCAGACGGATTACCAGGACGTGTACTCCGAGCATGTGCTGACCAACTGGCAAGTGTCTTCACTGACATTTTCAACATGTCCCTGACTGAGTCTGTAATACCAACATGTTTCAAGCAGACCACCATAGTCCCTGTGCCCAAGAACTCTAAGATAACCTGCCTAAATGACTACCGACCCGTAGCACTGACGTCTGTAGCCATGAAGTGCTTTGAAAGACTGGTCATGGCTCACATCAACAGCATAATCCCAGAAACCCTAGACCCACTCCAATTTGCATACCGCCCCAACAGATCCACAGATGATGCAATCTCTATCGCACTCCACACTGCCCTTTCCCACCTGGACAAGAGGAACACCTACGTGAGAATGCTATTCATTGACTACAGCTCAGCATTCAACACCATAGTGCCCTCTAAGCTCATCACTAAGCTAAGGATCCTGGGACTAAACACCTCCCTCTGCAACTGGATCCTGGACTTCCTGACGGGCCGCCCCAGGTGGTAAGGGTAGGTAACAACACATCTGCCACACTGATCCTCAACACGGGGGGCCCCTCAGGGGTGCGTGCTCAGTCCCCTCCTGTACTCTCTGTTCACCCATGACTGCATGGCCAGGCACGACTCCAACACCATCATTAAGTTTGCCGACGACACAACAGTGGTAGGCCTGATCACCGACAACGATGAGACAGCCTATAGGGAGGAGGTCAGAGATCTGGCCGTGTGGTGCCAGGACAACAACCTCTCCCTCAACGTGACCAAGACAAAGGAGATGATTGTGGACTACAGGAAAAAAAAGAGGACTGAGCACGCCCCCATTCTCATCGACGGGGCTGTAGTGGAACAGGTTGAGAGCTTCAAGTTCCTTGGTGTCCACATCACCAACGAACTATCATGGTCCAAACACACCAAGACAGTCGTGAAGAGGGCACGACAAAGCCTATTCCCCTCAGGAGACTAAAAAGATTTGGCATGGGTCCTCAGATCCTCAAAAAATTATACAGCTGCACCATCGAGAGCATCCTGACTGGTTGCATCACCGCCTGGTATGGCAACTGCTTGGCCTCTGACCGCAAGGCACTACAGAGGGTAGTGCGTACGGCCCAGTACATCACTGGGGCAAAGCTCCCTGCCATTCAGGACCTCTATACCAGGCGGTGTCAGAGGAAGGCCCTCAAAATTGTCAAAGACTCCAGCCACCCTAGTCATAGACTGTTCTCTCTGCTACCGCACGGCAAGCGGTACCGGAGTGCCAAGTCTAGGTCCAAAAGACTTCTCAACAGCTTCTACCCCCAAGCCATAAGACTCCTGAACAGCTAATCATGGCTACCCGGACTATTTGCACTGCCCCCCCACCCCATCCTTTTACGCTGCTGCTACTCTGTTAAGTATTTATGCATAGTCACTTTAACTCTACCCACATGTACATATTACCTCAACTACCTCAACTAGCCGGTGCCCCCGCACATTGACTCTGCAACGGTACCCCCCTGTATATATAGCCTCCCTACTGTCACTTTATTTTACTGTATATATAGCCTCCCTACTGTCACTTTATTTTACTTCTGCTCTTTTTTTCTCAACACTTTTTTTGTTGTTGTTTTATTCTTACTTTTTTTGTTTAAAATAAATGCACTGTTGGTTAAGGGCTGTAAGTAAGCATTTCACTGTAATGTCTGCACCTGTTGTATTCGGCGCATGTGACCAATAAAATTTGATTTGATTTGATTTTGATTTGATTTGACATACTGTAAGTGAACAGAAATTAGCTGACAAAGTGGAGGGGACCACCCATCAAGAACATTCAATTAAAGTTAAATTGTTCTTTGTTGACATCTTCTGTCCTTGTGTGTGACGTATTATTAATATTTTTATATTACCAAAAGAGTGTATAAATCATGTGTGTGACGTATTATTAATATTTTTATATTACCAAAAGAGTGTATAAATCATGTGAAAGACAGTTCACGTTCACTATAAAACCCTTCCATGAAATAGGCTATAGTAACCATCTCTCTTTCTTTCTTTTTTACTGTGGGAGTGCTTTATCTGCAGAACATTTGGTTCATCAGTCACCAAGTTCCATGGCTTTGCTCTGATGAAGGCCTGAACAACCATGGCCCTGCGAGAGCATGTCTGCAGTGGACGTGTATTTGAGTATTTGTTATTTATATATTTGAGTATTTGTTAATTAAATATATACACAGCCCAAAACAAGTACTTTCATTTGAATATTTGAATGGTTATTTGTAAAAACCAAATAGTCTACCAAATTGTATTTGACAGGATTTTCAAATACTTATTTCAAATATTATTTTCAAATACCTAGGTTAAATGCATAGGAGTGTATTTGAGTCAGTGTATTGAATATTTTCTGTCACAAGCTGGGCTAGAACTCCGGTCTCAGATGTGGGGAGCTGGGGGTTCTACCCCTTAGCCACAGAGGAGGTATAGTTGGACCCAAATGAAACACCCAAGGCAATACTCCAGGTAAGTAGATTTAATGTAACAAAAAGGTTCTTTGCACTTCAAAAATAGTCCAACAAAAGTTCTTCTCAGAAAGAGGTATATTAACAGAGGTAGAGTAACAAAACAGGAGGCAAAACAAAATAACTCCACGAGGGGAGAAAAACAAACTAAAGATAACTTAGAAAAGCTTACTTGGAAAGACACGGTGGGACAAAGCAGGAGACACATAGCCAGGACTCACAAACCAAGTGAGGAACAGGGGAAAAAACACAGCTAAAATACTCTAGGGGAAACAAGGCACAGGTGACCTGGATCAAGCTAATAAGGACACACGAGGAAGAACTAAGGCAGAGGGGAACACAGATGACCTCTAGAGGCCCGGAGACAAACAGGAGGCAGGAAGCTGACAGGACCCCCTCCTCTAGGAACGACTCCTGACGTTCCTTCCAGAACACCCTGGCCTCAGGGTGCGAAACTCTCGGATCAAACCTGGGTCCAGGATGTCCTTGGCTGGAACCCAGGAGCGCTCCTCTGGCCCGTAGCCCTCCCAGTCCACCAGATACTGCAGAGAGTTCTGGACCCTCCGGGAGTCCAGTATCCGGCGGACTGTGTAGGCTGGCTGGCCGTCAATGATCCTGGGAGGTGGCGGGGGTCTGCGTGGGGGGGCAAAGGGAGAAGACAAGACAGGTTTAAGTAGTGAAACATGGAAAGTGGGGTTAATTCTAAGGGAGCGAGGGAGAACCAAACGATACGAAACAGGGTTAACCTTTCTTGCTATGCGGAAAGGGCCAATGTATTTCTGGGAAAGCTTCTTGGATTCGACCCGGAGGGGCAGGTTCTTAGTGGCCAACCAAACTCTCTGACCAGCTCGGAAACTAGGGGCCGTCCGGCGGCGGCGATTAGCCTGACCTTGGTATCTCTGGGAGGTCCGAAGGAGGGTACGCCTGTCCTTCTTCCAGGTCCGCCTACAGCGTTGGACAAAGCGCTGGGCCGAGGGAACACCAACTTGCGCCTCTTCCTCTGGAAATAATGGAGGGGTGTAACCGAACTGGCATTCGAAGGGGGACAATCCGGTGGCTGAGGACTGGAGGGTGTTGTGGGCATATTCAGCCCAAATGATATAGGTGGCCCAAGACGTGGGATTACTGGCCGCCATACACCGCAGGATGGTCTCCAGATCCTGATTAATCCGTTCCGTTTGGCCATTAGACTCTGGATGGAACCCCGACGATAGGCTGGCTGTGGCCCCAATAAGCCTGCAGAAGGCCCCCAAAACCGGGGACGAGAATTGGGGACCTCGGTCGGAGACCACGTCCAGGGGAATTCCAAATATCCGGAAGACATGGTTCATGAGGAGCTCAGCAGTCTCCTTAGCCGAGGGCAGCTTGGGCAGGGGAATAAACCGGGCAGCCTTAGAGAACCGGTCTACCACCACTAGGATGACGGTGTTGCCCTGGGATGGAGGAAGTCCCGTAACAAAGTCCAGAGAAAGGTGTGACCATGGCCTTCGAGGAACAGGTAAGGGATGGAGCAGTCCCTGGGGTCGCTGGCGTGTCGACTTTCCCTGGTTGCACACAGGGCAGGCCTCAACATAGACCTGCACGTCCTTCTTGATGGACGGCCACCAAAACCGCCGTCGGAGGAATTCCAGTGTGCGAGCACTGCCTGGATGGCATGTCAAGGTCGACTCATGACCCCACTGCAAGCACGGGCCCGAACAGAGAGAGGAACGTACAGGCGACCGGCAGGACCACCGCCTGGATCGGGCTCATGGACAAGGGCCTCTCGTACCCCTCTTTCTAGTTCCCACTGAAGAGGTGCGACGATCCTAGACCTCGGAATAATCAATGCCAAGGGCTTCTCTTGTACCTCGGGAGAATAGGCTCGAGACAGGGCATCCGGCTTGACGTTCTTGGTGCCAGGTCGGTAAGACAGGAGGAACTGGAATCGATTAAAGAAAAGGGACCATCGTGCTTGCCGAGGGTTCATCCGCTTAGCCTGTTGGAGATATTCCAGGTTCTTGTGGTCTGTGAGAACCTGGAAAGGATGCTGAGCCCCCTCAAGCCAATGGCGCCACTCTTCCAAGGCCAGCTTAACCGCAAGCAACTCTCGATCCCCCACGTGGTAGTTGCGCTCGGCCTCAGACAGGCGGCGAGACATGAAGGCACAAGGGTGTAATCTCCCATCCTCACCCCTCTGTGACAGGACGGCTCCCACCCCCACCTCTGAGGCGTCCACCTCCACCACGAAAGGTCTTTCTGGGTCAGGGATCACCAGAATCGGAGCAGAAGTGAAGCGGCGCTTGAGATCCTCGAAGGCCCCTGCTGCTTCCGGACCCCAGTGAATCTTGGTCCCTCCTCCCTTGGTAAGCGTCGTCAAAGGGGCTACCACAGAGCTGAAATTCTTAATGAACTTCCGATAGAAGTTAGAAAAGCCAATGAACCGTTGAACCTCCTTGACCGTGGCAGGTGTGGGCCAGCTGTGGACCGCTTTGACCTTCTTGGGATCCATCTCTAGGTGGCCGGGAGTGACAATAAACCCGAGAAACTGAGTCTGAGAAACATGAAACTCACACTTCTCAGGTTTAACGTAGAGGTGATTGTCAAGGAGCCTCTGGAGAACCCTGCTAACATGCCCCTCATGCTCCTTCAGTGACCTCGAGAAGATGAGGATATCGTCCAGGTACACGAAGACGAACAGATTAAGCATATCCCGGAGAACATCATTAATCAGGGCTTGGAATACTGCGGGGGGCATTGGTGAGCCCGAACGGCATCACCCGATATTCATAGTGCCCCGTGGGCGTGTTGAACGCCGTCTTCCACTCGTCCCCTTGCCGGATCCGCACAAGATGGTAAGCATTGCGGAGATCCAGTTTAGTAAAAATGGAAGCCCCTTGAAGCAGCTCAAAAGCAGTGGCCATGAGAGGAAGGGGGTATCGATTCCGAACCGTGATCTTGTTGAGTCCCCGGTAATCAACACAAGGCCTAAGACCCCCGTCTTTCTTTTCAACAAAAAAGAAGCCCGCCCCAGCCGGGGAAGTAGAGGCACAGATGAGGCCGGCTGCCAAGGACTCCTTAATGTAGGTGTCCATAGCTGCTTGCTCGGGGGAGGATAAGGAAAAGATCCGACCTCTAGGAGGGCAGCAACCAGGGAGTAGATCAATGGCACAGTCATACGTGCGATGAGGCGGTAAGGAAGTAGCCAGGGCCTTGCTGAACACTGCCTTGAACCGATGGTAAACACTGGGGACTCGGGAGACGTCAACAGACTCTTGAAACTGGGTACTAGGGGCTGAGGGACTCTGAAGCATGCAGGTGAGTTGGCAAGTGGAACCCCAGCTTAGAATGGTGCCAGTAGGCCAGTCGATCTGGGGATTATGTCTGCATAGCCAAGGGTGACCCAGGATAATAGGATACTCGGGAGAGTCAATGAGATAGAAGGTCTCCTCCTGCTGGTGTTGAGAGATGGTAAGTCGCAGGGACTGAGTCGCCTCAGTAACCTTTCCTGGTTCCAGAGGTCTGCCATCTAAGGCTGTAACTGCCTGGGGTTGAGGAAGTAGTTGGGTAGGGATCTTAAGTTCCTTAGCCAAGGTTACATCCATGAAATCACCTGCGGCACCGGAATCGATCATAGCCTGGACCCGATGCTGGTGGCCCTCCCAGGACAGAGTGGCTGGAATAGCTAGGACAGCGTTAGTAGGAGGAGCTCTAATTTTCCCCATCACAACCCTCCTGTAGCTGGGCGGGGACAGGCGTTTCCCAAAGCTCGGGGGCAAGTGGAGCGGAAGTGGCCGGCAACCCCGCAGTAGAGGCACCGACGCTCCCTCATGCGACGTTCCCTTTCGTTGGGAGAAAGCCTGGAACGGCCTAACTGCATGCTCTCCGGGGAATCCTGGAGCAGTTCAGGAGCCGGGGAAGCTCTGAATGACGGAGTCCAAACAGGAGAAACAGAGCTACTCAGAGGAACCTGGGACTGAGACACCTGGCGGCGAGCCGTTCTCCGCTCTCTTAGACGATTGTCCAGGCGGATGGCCAAGGCTATGAGGGACTCGAGATCTCCAGCTGGTTCTCGGGTGGCTAACTCATCTTGAAGGGGGCTCAGATAACCCTCCCTGAAAACAGACCCTCAGCGCTTCATCATTCCATCCGCTCCTTGCTGCTATGGTCCGAATTCAATGGCAAAATCTGCCGTGCTTCGGGGACCCTGACGGAGAGACAGTAGGCGCTTGGAAGCCTCCCGCCCACTGACAGGATGATCGAACACCCGCTTGAACTCTTCTACAAATGCAGCGTAGGAGTCACAACAGGCCTCCTGGGACTGCCACACCGCAGAGGCCCAGGCGAGCGCCTTGTCTGAAAGAAGGGTAATGATGTAGGCAATCTTGGAACGGTCTGTGGGAAAACTTGAGGGTTGGAGCTCGAAGGTGAGGGAGCATTGGGTGAGGAAACCCTGGCAAGAGCTTGGATCCCCAGAAAAGGGCTTGGGAGGTGGTAGTCGGGGCTCCGCCACTGGAGAAGGCCTGTCGTCACTGGGGGGTGACCTGGAGGAAGGGAGAGGACCAGGGAGGCGTTCAAAGAGCTGGTGGAGGGAACTCATCATTTCGGCCAGGAGTTGAGAATGACTAGCCATCAGCTCTTCTTGTCGGCTGAGAACGGCTTCCTGGCGCTGGAAAGATGCCTCATGTCGAGTGATCACCGCCACCAGGTCCTGGGAACTGAGTGTTTCTGGGTCCATGATTGACTTGGTTTTTTCTGTCACAAGCTGGGCTAGAACTCCGGTCTCAGATGTGGGGAGCTGGGGGTTCTACCCCTTAGCCACAGAGGAGGTATAGTTGGACCCAAATGAAACACCCAAGGCAATACTCCAGGTAAGTAGATTTAATGTAACAAAAAGGTTCTTTGCACTTCAAAAATAGTCCAACAAAAGTTATTCTCAGAAAGAGGTATATTAACAGAGGTAGAGTAACAAAACAGGAGGCAAAACAAAATAACTCCACGAGGGGAGAAAAACAAACTAAAGATAACTTAGAAAAGCTTACTTGGAAAGACACGGTGGGACAAAGCAGGAGACACATAGCCAGGACTCACAAACCAAGTGAGGAACAGGGGAAAAAACACAGCTAAAATACTCTAGGGGAAACAAGGCACAGGTGACCTGGATCAAGCTAATAAGGACACACGAGGAAGAACTAAGGCAGAGGGGAACACAGATGACCTCTAGAGGCCCGGAGACAAACAGGAGGCAGGAAGCTGACAATTTTCAAATTCATTCCAAGTGTATTTCCAAATACATTCCAATATTAAACTACTTGTTTTTTCAAATAAACGTTATCTGAATACTTGTTTTGAAATGTTTTGAAAAGTAATTTAAATACCTGAAATAGCATTTGACCCCAGGTCTGGTCTGCAGTGAGTGCATTACCAGGCTAACGGCAAATACATTGTGGAAATGAAATGTTCGTTTTTTAAAGCTTTTGTTGAAGCTTAGAAGAGCTACATTTTCTTAGAGTATTATATAACTTCTGATTGTGGGAAGTTTATTGCACTAGAAAACAAAGCCAAGTGGCTCCCAATGAAATTTGCTTATTTTTTAAGAATAGTTCATCATTTCCTAAATCTGTACATGCAATCTCATGTGCCAGATTTATATGTCTGGTAAATTTACGATAAATCCAAGTTAAGCTGTAGTTGGCTTCCTGACATGACATTTGCCTCCTAGGAGAGATTATCTAATAATTTACATCATGTGTCAAATTTATTCCACGGAGGGCTGAGTACCTGCGTGTTTTCGCTCCACCCTTTTACTTGATTGATGAATTAAGGTCACTAATTAGTAAGGAACTCCCCTCACCTAGTCGTCTAGGTCTTAATTTAAAGGAATCACCAAAAACCCACAGACACTGGCCCTCCATGGAATTAGTTTTACACCCCTGATTTACATTGTCCAATCACTGCCTCCAAAATACATTAATACATTATTAATGACAGACCAATAATTGTTTGAGGTAAGGTTTTAGAACCACAAAGCACAGGATCACCTTTCTTATAAATATATGCAACCACGTTTCCATAACTATTAACACTGATGTTCTGCACTGTACATCTACAAGGCTATCAGTGAATAACAATTCCTGTACATTTAAGTTGATGTTTTTGGACATTTTTTACACTCTTCAAAGCTGGTGTGAAGCTGCCGTGAGGTTCAACGCTACAGGAGGATGGGGAACCGAACCATAGATGTACTTGACACTGTTTTCATAATGGGCAAAATAGACTTGACCTCTGAAGGGAAATATTTGACTGTCCTAATAGGCTCTCTCGTCTACTTATTTACACTATTCGGTAATCTGTCTTTGCTTGCGGTTATAGCTTTCAACAGAAATCTACACGGGCCTATGTATCTGTTCCTTTTTAATTTATCCATCAATGACTTGATAGGTATCAGTGCAATGATTCCAAGGGTCATGTCAGATGTATTGTCTGAGGATAGGCACATCACTTACCCAGCATGCTTGATTCAGGCTTTCTGTATTCATATGTATGGCGGAGCGACACTTCTCATATTGTCTATTATGTCGTTTGATCGCTATATAGCTATCTGTCATCCATTAAGGTACCACTCGATCATGACTAAGAGCACTGTTGTAAGTCTCATTGCCTCTGCTTGGCTGATTGACTTTCTACTGGTGGGGATCCTGTTCGGGCTCATGTTGCGTTTCCCTGTTTGTAAAACAGTTATCGTGAACATCTATTGTGACAACGTGTCCCTGTTAAGACTGACCTGTGCAACAGACACCACAGTGAACAACATCTATGGCTTATTCATCACAGGTGTACTCCATGGGGGAGGGTGTTTTTCTGTGGTGTTCTCCTACTCATTGATTCTATTCACATGCTTTAAAAGTAGTGACTCTGATGCCAAGCTAAAGGCCTTGCATACCTGTGCCACACACCTGCTTGTCTTTCTAATCTATGAGTTCTCAGGTATCATTATTGTCCTTGTGTATCGAATACCAAACAGTCCACTCCTACTTCAGACATTTGCAGGAATGATATTTGTTGTATTTCCTTCAGGTCTAAACCCAGTAATATATGGTATCAAAACTAAAGAGATTAGAGTGAAATTACTTCAGCTTTTCTCCATGGCAAAAGGTTCAGTTAGAGCAGTAAAAGTCAATACTGTAACATTATAATGTAACGTTAATTCCTCATTGTTCTGTTTGTTATATGTTTTAATTTCTATTGTCAAGGAATATAATACTCAAGAGGAATGTATGTTAAAAAGCATTGGGATGTCAATGTATGTTAGAAAGCATTGGGACCAGAAGAGGAGCTATAGTATAGGTTCATTGTAATGGCACAGGAGACAAGCAAGTGGGACAACAGTAGGAAGGGTGGACGCAGGGATTGATCCCTGGTCTCCGGTGGGGAGCAGTGTATGACTGGCTGTGACAGTCACTGCTAGACTACGGTTTCTGCACGTCAAGTAAAGGATAATCAACGAAGGGCTTTGCTTTCTTTGGAAAAGAATGAACGACGTGGAAGCTTAGTTTCACTCCGCTGGCGTGTCGTGGAACACACCTTCCACCTCGTTCATTATTTTCAATAGAACGCATAGCCCCTCATTGATTATCCCTTACTTAACGTCCAGAGCCTGTGGTCTAGCAGTGACTCTTATGGCCAGTCCTATACTACTCCCCACCGGAGACCAGAGTTCAATCCCTGTGTTGCCCTACTGCCTGTCTCCTTTCCATCTGTCTAAGTAAAGGGTAAATATACAGTTATATATATATATATATATATATATATATATATATATATATATATATATATATATATATATATATATAATTCATTGATGTCAATTTATGTGATTGTGTTTCAAGTTACCTGAATTACCACAAAAACAAATATTTATCCTTTATGTTTAATTAGCAAATACAATTTCCTCCATATACAGTATTTTTACTATGGTTTTACATATGAAAACTGTCAGCTGGAATACCACTTTTCTCATAAAATAAATTATATGAATAATTATCTCAATTTGTAAACCAAACTTTCCACCACTCTTTTCCTGACACATTCTCACTTTGCATTTGCATTTGCATCCTTTTCAGTATTGTTTCATTTCATTGATTCAACCTGTCTGGTATTGCATTGAATCTGTGCTCTGATGAAAGGTGCTATGCAACTTGATCTTCAACCAATCAGCAGACCAAATCTTCAGAAGCCACATTTTTCCATGTGTGCTAAACCCGCCCATAGTTTCTGAGTGGACACTGATCAAGTGCCTCTACTGGAGAATTTCCAGACTGAATCAGTGAAACAGTGGAACGGAGTGATATTCAGTGTGGATTCCAGGCTGTATTTTGTGCAGAACAAAATCACTAGAGGGTGCTGTGAACAAATGTGTTCCTTTTTTTTCTGAGTTCATTCACATTGTTCTTATCAGCATCACAGACTTTTGAATGAACACAATTTTGAGACCAAAATAGATATGTCTATGTCTCGTTCTATACATTTGAAGTATGTCTTGTTTTGTGGTATCCACAAACTAAACATGGGTTTGCAAGATGAAGAGAAAAGGGAAAATGTCCGACTGAATCACTAGGTCATTACACAACAAACACACTGACTGGAATGTGATATCATATCTTTAATGTGAAGAGACGGCCAAATACACCAGACATACTGCATAGGCCTACATATGAGATATATAACAATTACACTTTTACATTTTAGTCATTTAGCAGACGGTCTTATCCAGAGCAACTTACATGAGCAATTAGGGTTAAGTGCCTTGTTCAAGGGCACAGATAGATTTTTCACCTAGTCAGCTCAGGGATTCAAACCAGTGAACTTTCGGTTACTGGCCCAACGCTCTTTTTTTAAATTATTATAATTTTTATTTATTTTTTTAGGGGGTAGATCAGCTTTAATATTGCAGATAGATTGTAACTTCCATCAATGTAATTGTCTGCATCACTTCCCCATATGTTTATTTTGTAGCAAACCCCACCACCCCTTCCCTAATTGGAATAAACTAGTGAACAACAATGCTTAGGCCTCTACATCCAGCTTATACATACTATATATATTTTATGGACACAGTCAATTTTACAATAATTATATTTTGTTTGTTTTTACTCCTGAGCTTCCTCTACCCTCAACCTCTCCGATCATTTTCATGATGTCCATCCGTTTTAATTCTATTTGCCATATCTTTCTAACTGTGCTCTTTCACCTTTCACAAAAGCTCTCAACCTATATTCTATATACTTATTATGGACACATTATGCTTTACATTAGTTATCTTGTTGTTATTAGTTGTTGTTAGTTGTTATTAGTCCCATCCTTCAACTCCATTCAACACCACCCATCTATCTCTTAACACCATCCATATTTGACATATATATTTCAACCGCACTGTGATGTTTTACAAAAGTTCTGAACACTTCTATTATCATTGTTTCTGCAGATTGTAAATTGAAAATAAACATTTTCGCTAAAAAGTATTATTATATTATTGATCGATTGACTATGACTTTTCATATCACCCAGTAGTGCTATCTGCAGGGTTAGCTCCAGGTAAACATTATAATCATTTAGCCATTCCTGGACCTGTGTCCAAAAACAAGCTACAAATGGACAGTACCAAAACAAATGATCTAATGATTCTGTCTCTTCACAGCCAAATCTGCAGAGCTTGGAGGATTGTATCCCCCATATAAAGAACATTCTATTTGTAGCAAGAATTTTGTATAATAATTTAAATAGAAAAATTCTAGGTTTTGAATCAGGCGTCGTTTTGCGTATCAGTTCATAAACACTATGCCATGGAACCGGTACGTCAAAAATCTCTTCCCAAATATTTAGCAATCTATATGGGACGGCTGTCAATCCTTTGGTCCTTAAATGAAACTAGCATACTTTTATATTTATCACAACTTTCTTTAACCAATTATGTTCTTTAATACAGGGCCGACAGACACGTTCCTTACTTTTTCCCCCTTCCACTGTCCTCTTCCATTTTTGCGGTAATGCTGCAATTATTTGGTTGTAATTTTGGATAGAGCAGACATTTCCGTATGTTCTTGTTAGCTGCATGTGTTAGGCTATGGTTCAACCCAGCACTCAGAGAAACAAACACGACAAAGGGAGTGGAAGAAACAAAAATATTTAATAAAAGTTAAAATTGTCTTAGTCCAAAAACAACTGAAGTAAAGGAACAGAGTGGGCTAGTCGGCTCCGGAGGAAGGAGAGGCTGAGGCAGGCAGGCAGGCAGGCAGGCAGGCAGGCCGACAGGCAGGAAGGCAGGCAGGTTGGGAGGTATGTCCGAAACGCTCTGGTAAGAACAACGATCTGGCGCCGGTGGAGAGCCATGCCCCGGAATTAGTAGTGCAGGTTGATTAGAGAATAGGATGCAGCTGCGTAGGCAGGAATCACTGGAAACAACCCGCAGCTGCACAGGAGAGGCAGATCCTGAGCACGCCCCTGATCCACTCCAGACACACCCACATAAAGGGGACAAACACACATACAGATACAACAGACACAGAGGGGACAAAACAAGGAGGAAGGGAAACAGAAAAGGGAGAGACAAGCTGCCCACATAACAGTACCCCCCCTCAATGGTCGCCACCTGGCGACCCACCAGGCCTGTCAGGGTTGTCGTGATGGAAGTCCGTGATCAGCTGAGGATCCAACACAAAACGCTTAGGGACCCAAGACCTCTCCTCTGGTCCATAACCTTCCCAATCGACTAGGTATTGGAGACCCCTACCCCGCCTCCGAGAGTCCAGTAGCCTACTGACGGTGTAGGCCGGATGGTCGTCAATGAGACGAACAGGTGGAGGTGGAACAGCCGGCGGACACAAAAGGCTGGAGGACACAGGTTTCAGTTGGGAGACGTGGAAAGTAGGGTGTATCTTCATGGCTGAAGGCAACTTCAAACGAACCGCAGCGGGGTTAATGATGGACTCCACCACAAACGGACCCAGGTACCGAGGAGACAGCTTGCGTGATTTGGTACGAAGAGGTACGTTCTTAGACGACAGCCGAACCTCTTGACCAGGATGAAACACAGGTGCGGGGAGTCCTGCTCCTATCCGCTGTCATCTTGTTCCTGTCGGTGGTCCGAAGCAACGCTTTCCCGAGCGTCGCGCCACACTCTCTGGCAGCGGGCGGAGGTTCTCCTGAACCGAAGGAACAGCCAATTCCTTCTCCTGAGCAGGAAACAGAGGGGGTTGATAACCCATGGTAACTTCGAAGGGTGAAAGACCAGTGGCAGAGGTGGTGAGGAGTTGTGGGCGTACTCTATCCAAGGCAGATGTTTGGCCCAGGATGATGGATGTTGAGCAGCCACACAACGAAGGGTTGCTTGAGGTCTTGATTGGCTCTTTCTGTTTGACCGTTGGTCTGGGGATGAAACCCTGAGGACAGACTAACGGAAGCACCCAAAGCAGAACAGAAAACCTTCCAAACACGGGAAGTAAACTGTGGGCCTCTATCAGATACGATGTCCACAGGTATTCCATGGGGACGGAATACATGTTGGACTAGGAGGTCCGCTGTCTCACTGGCAGACGGTAATTTTGGTAATGCTATATAGTGAACAGATTTAGAGAATCTGTCCACAATGGTAAGTATAGTATCATTACCTTCAGACTTGGGTAGGCCGGTGACAAAATCCATGGCTATGTGGGACCAGGGACGGCTGGGAACTGGGAGGGGTAGCAGCAGCCCCGAAGGGGACTGATGGGAGGCTTTGCCCGAGCACAGGTTGAACAGGCTGCCACAAAAGCCCGAACGTCAGTTTCCATTGAAGGCCACCAAAAATGTCTCCTAAGCAGCGTCAACGTGCGTCTCATCCCAGGGTGACCAGCAAAACGGGAGGTGTGAATCCACTGCAACACCTGAGACCGGACCGTCTCGGGAACAAAGAGTAGGTTGGGAGGTCCATCACCCGGTCCCGGGTCCGTGGCAAGTGCAGTCTTCACAAGAGACTCGATCTCCCACTGAACAGCCGCCACGACGCATGAGGAAGGCAGGACTGCCTCAGGCTCGCTGGTCTCCGAAGGGTCAGCAAACTGGCGGGACAAAGCATCTGGTTTAACATTTCTTGACCCCGGTCTGTATGTAAGAATAAAGTTAAACCTACTAAAAAACAGGGCCCATCTGGCTTGGCGTGAGTTGAGTCTCTTAGTGGCTTGGATGTAAGCCAAGTTCTTGTGGTCTGTCCAGACCACAAACGGCAGTTCAGCTCCATCCAGCCAGTGCCGCCATTCTTCCAGTGCTAGCTTGACCGCCAGCAGTTCTCGGTTTCCAACGTCGTAATTCCGTTCTGTGGGTGACAATTTTTTTGGAGAAAAAGCACAGGGGTGAAGCTTTTGGTCAGTGGGGGGAGCGCTGGGAGAGGACGGCTCCCACACCTGAGTCCGACGCGTCCACCTCCACAACAAACTGCAGAGAGGTATTGGGGTGTATCAACACAGGGGAGGTGGAAAACAGTTCCTTCAAAACCCCTACCGCCTGCTCCGCCTCAGGGGACCACAGAAAAGGGACTTTTGGGGATGTGAGTCTAGTAAGGGTGCCACCACTTTACTAAAACCCTTAATGAACCTACGGTAGAAGTTAGCAAAGCCCAAAAATCGTTGAAGTTGCTTACGGGTGGTGGGTATGGGCCATTCCGTCACTGCCCGGATCTTCTCGGGGTCCGCCTTCACCTGCCCGCTCTCAATGATGAAACCAAGGAACGATGTAGACTGTTTGTGGAACTCACACTTCTCTGCTTTGACATACAGCTTGTTTTCCAAGAGCCGTTGAAGGACTTGACGGACGTGTGACTCATGCTCCTCGGGTGACTTGGAAAAAACAAGAATATCATCCAGGTATACAAAGACAAAACGGTTCAAAAAAATCCCTAAGAACATCGTTCACCATGGCTTGGAAAACAGCAGGGGCGTTTGAGAGCCCAAAGGGCATGACCAAATACTCAAAATGTCCCAGTGGAGTGTTGAAAGCGGTTTTCCACTCATCTCCCTTACGGATCCGGACAAGGTGATAAGCGTTCCTGAGGTCGAGCTTGGAGAAAACTGTGGCGCCATGCAGAGGTTCAAAAGCAGAGTTGATGAGTGGAAGGGGATACTTGTTTTTAACAGTTATGTTGTTTAAACCCCTGAAATCGATACAGGGGCGTAACGACTTGTCCTTCTTTTCCACGAAAAAGAAACCTGCACCCAAAGGAGACGACGAGGGACGGATTATGCCCGAGACCAGAGAATCACCAATGTACTGCTCCATTGCCTCTCTTTCCGGTCGGGACAGATTGTATAAGCGACTAGAGGGCAAGGGAGCACCAGGAAGCAGTTCAATAGGGCAATCATAAGGCCTATGTGGTGGTAGAGACAGAGCCTTGTCCTTACTGAAAACCTCCGCTAAGTCATGGTATTCTTTGGGGACAGATGACAGATCAAGAGGAGCTGAGGGATGAGTTGGGTTACACTTAGTGGGGGAACCGCTGACCTAAGGCACTCTGAATGGCAGTTAGTGCTCCAACTGAGAATGGTGTGACGTGTCCAATCAATTTGTGGGTTGTGAAGAGCCAACCAGGGGAAGCCAAGGATTAGGGGAGGTAGCTGAGCCAGACATAACTCTTAGCTGAATGCTTTCACAATGATTGCCAGAAATCACTAGGGGAAACGGGGGTGGTTTGATGAGTTATCTCTGCGGAGGCGCCCATCAAGGGCTGTGACCCGAATGGGGGTAGGTAGTGGCTCCATGGGGATACGAGCTTGTGTAACGAACTGGTGGCTAATAAAGTTGTCTTCTGCACCTGAGTCTATGAGAGCTGAGAGTGGCAGGGAATGACTCTGGAAACGTAAGGTTACAGGTACTTGTAATCGGGGAATGATGGGTTCAGGATCTAACTCTGGGCTCGCAAGTAGACCCACCGTTACGAGCGAGCCTTGTCTTTTGGCCGCTTAGGGCATGTAGCCAGAATGTGTGGCGTCTCCACAGTACAGGCACTCACCCGCCTGGAGGCGCCGTTGCCGTTCTGCTGGAGGTAGTCGAGCTCGACCCACTTGCATAGGTTCCTCCCTCTGTGCTCGGGATGGAATCAGGAATAAGAAGCTGCCGGCTCCCGGGGAGGCGAGACTCGAGTGGTTGAAGGCTGGGAACTCGTCCTCCTAGATGCGGCCGACCGCCTCTCTCCCGACGCCTCCCGCAACCGGTTGTCTAGCTTAATGGACAGGGAAACGAGAGAATGTAAATCATGTGGCTCGTCACGAGCAGCCAGTTCATCCTTAATGGCTTCATTCAAACCGTTTAGAAATGCTCCTTGAAGTGCCACATTGTTCCACTTGGAGTCCGCTGCCAAAGTCCAGAACAATAGAGTACTCAGCCACACTGTTAGAACCCTGCCTCAAATTAAAAAGTATCTTGGAGGAATTACCCACATGGTCAGGATGGTCAAAAACAGTCTTCAATTTAGCAGAAAAATCAGCGAAAGTCAATCCAGTCAAAGTTTGATTTGAGCACACAGCCTCAGCCCAAACCAGAGCTCTCCCTCTTAACAGCCCCAGAACATAATGTACCTTAGAGGAATCAGTAGAAAATGACAGTGGTCTCTGCCGAAAAAATCAAGTCACACTGAAGCAAAAATCCCGGCACTTGTCCAATTCTCCATTGAACGGTTCAGGCGACGTGACAGGGGGTTCCCGATGGAACGAAGCCTGCATCATGTCCGAGGAACCAACTTGGGGTGCATCAAACTGGGGGTCAGAGAGAGATGGAGAACTGATAACAGACAATTTAGAGACTTGTGTAGTTAACTGAGTCACCTGGTTCAGCAGTTGATGATTATTTTCCAAAAGAGTCCGAATCAGTTGGTCATGCTGTCCTAGCAACGTTCCTTGAGCCTGGATAGCTTGTTGGAAGCTGTCTTCGTTTGCCCCGTGCTGTCTCTCTGTTGGGTCCATGGCCAGATCGTTCTGTTAGGCTATGGTTCAACCCAGCACTCAGAGAAACAAACACGACAAAGGGAGTGGAAGAAACAAAAATATTTAATAAAAGTTAAAATTGTCTTAGTCCAAAAACAACTGAAGTAAAGGAACAGAGTGGGCTAGTCGGCTCCGGAGGAAGGAGAGGCTGAGGCAGGCAGGCAGGCAGGCAGGCAGGCAGGCCGACAGGCAGGAAGGCAGGCAGGTTGGGAGGTATGTCCGAAACGCTCTGGTAAGAACAACGATCTGGCGCCGGTGGAGAGCCATGCCCCGGAATTAGTAGTGCAGGTTGATTAGAGAATAGGATGCAGCTGCGTAGGCAGGAATCACTGGAAACAACCCGCAGCTGCACAGGAGAGGCAGATCCTGAGCACGCCCCCTGATCCACTCCAGACACACCCACATAAAGGGGACAAACACACATACAGATACAACAGACACAGAGGGGACAAAACAAGGAGGAAGGGAAACAGAAAAGGGAGAGACAAGCTGCCCACATAACAGCATGTGCAACATAACTCCACCAGTCCTACCTATGATTTCATTTACGAAGAATATACCTTTTTGAATAAATAAAAAGATAATCATGATTTTTTATCAATTAGTATATTTGAGTTTAACCACAATATCATCTGACCAGAGAACCTTCTTCCATATGTTTGGGGAGTCTCCCACATGCCTTTTGGCGAACACCAAATGTGTTTGCTTACTTTTTTCTTTAAGCAATTACTTTTTTCTGGCCACTCTTCATTAAAGTCAGCTCTGTGCAGTGTACAGCTTAAAGTGGTCCTATTGACAGATACTCCAATCTCCGATGTGGAGCTTTGCAGCTCCTTCAGGGTTATCTTTGGTCTCTTTGTTGCCTGTCTGATTAATGCCCTCCTTGCCTGGTCCATGTGTTTTGGTGGCGGCCCTCTCTTGGCAGGTTTGTTGTGATGCCATATTCTTTCAATTTTTTTATAATGGATTTAATGGTGCTCCGTGGGATGTTCAAAGTTTCTGATATTTTTTTATAACTTTGTCCCTGACCTGTTTGGAGAGCTCCTTGGTCTTCATGGTGTCGCTTGCATAGTTGTGTTGCAGACTCTGGGGCCTTTCAGAGCAGGTGTATACAGTGTGGAGAACAAGTATTTGATACACTGCCGATTTTGCAGGTTTTCCTACTTACAAAGCATGTAGAGGTCTGTAATTTTTATCATAGGTACACTTCAACTGTGAGAGACGGAATCTAAAACAAACATCCAGAAAATCACATTGTATGATTTTTAAGTAATTAATTTGCATTTTATTGCATGACATAAGTATTTGATACATCAGAAAAGCATAACTTAATATTTGGTACAGAAACCTTTGTTTGTAATTACAGAGATCATACGTTTCCTGTAGGTCTTGACCAAGTTTGCACACACTGCAGATCCTTCATGTTTTCGGGGCTGTCGCTGGGCAATACGGACTTTCAGCTCCCCTCCAAAGATTTTGTATTGGGTTCGGGCTGGGCCACTCCAGGACCTTGAGATGCTTCTTACGGAGCCACTCCTTAGTTGCCCTGGCTGTGTGTTTCGGTCGTTGTCATGCTGGAAGACCAAGCCACGACCCATCTTCAATGCTCTTACTGAGGAAAGGAGGTTGTTGGCCAAGATCTCGCGATACATGGCCCCTTCCATCCTCCCCTCAATACGGTGCAGTCGTCCTGTCCCCTTTGCAGAAAATCATCCCCAAAGAATGATGTTTCCACCTCCATGCTTCACGGTTGGGATGGTGTTCTTGGGGTTGTACTCATCCCTCTTCTTCCTCCAAACACGGCGAGTGGAGTTTAGACCAAAAGCTTTATTTTTGTCTCATCAGACCACATGACCTTCTCCCATTCCTCCTCTGGATCATCCAGATGGTCATTGGCAAACTTCAGACGGGCCTGGACATGCGCTGGCTTGAGCAGGGGGGACCTTGCGTGCGCTGCAGGATTTTAATCCATGACGGCTTAGTGTGTTACTAATGGTTTTCTTTGAGACTGTGGTCCCAGCTCTCTTCAGGTCATTGACCAGGTCCTGCCGTGTAGTTCTGGGCTGATCCCTCACCTTCCTCATGATCATTGATGCCCCACGAGGTGAGATCTTTCATGGAGCCCAAGACCGAGGGTGATTGACCGTCATCTTGAACTTCTTCCATTTTCTAATAATTGCGCCAACAGTTGTTGCCTTCTCACCAAGCTGCTTGCCTATTGTCCTGTAGCCCATCCCAGCCTTGTGCAGGTCTACAATTCTATCCCTGATGTCCTTACACAGCTCTCTGGTCTTGGCCATTGTGGAGAGGTTGGAGTCTATTTGATTGAGTGTGTGGACAGGTGTCTTTTATACAGGTAACGAGATCAAACAGGTGCAGTTAATACAGGCAATGAGTGGAGAACAGGAGGGCTTCTTAAAGAAAAACTAACAGGTCTGTGAGAGCCGGAATTCTTACTGGTTGGTAGGTGATCAAATACTTATGTCATGCAATAAAATGCAAATGAATTACTTAAAAATCATACAATGTGATTTTCAGGATTTTTGTTTTAGATTCTGTCTCTCACAGTTGAAGTGTACCTATGATAAAAACTACAGACCTCTACATGCTTTGTAAGTAGGAAAACCTGCAACATCGGCAGTGAATCAAATACTTGTTCTCCCCACTGTATATACTGAGATCATGTGACAGATAATGCGACACTTAGATTGCACACAGGTGGACTTTATTTAACTTTTTTTTTAGGTGGTAGATCAGCTTTAATATTGCAGATAGATTGTAACTTCTATCAATGTAATTGTCTGCATCACTTCCAATCCCCCATATGTTTTTTCTCTCGCAATAAATATATATATATATATATATATATATATATATATATATATATATATATATATATATATATATATATACAAACACATACACATACACATACATACACATAAATACATATACATACACATATACAAAATATATTTCCCTTTATTACTTTCCAACCCCACCACCCCTTCCCTAATTGGAGTAAACTAGTGAACAACAATGCTTAGGCCTCTACTTACAGCTTATACATACTATATATATTTTATGGACACAGTCAATTTTACAATAATTATATTTTTGTTTTGTTTTTACTCCTGAGCTTCCTCTACCCTCAACCTCTCCAATCATTTTCATGATGTCCATCCGTTTTAATTATATATGCCATATCTTTCTAACTGTGCTCTTTCACCTTTCACAAAAGCTCTCAACCTATATTCTATATACTTTTTATGGACACGGTATGCTTTGCATTAGTTATCTTGTTGTTATTAGTTGTTGTTAGTTGTTATCAGTCCCATCCTCCAGCTCCATTCAACACCACCCATCAATCTCTTAACACCATCCATATTGGATTTCTATTTGCCATATATTTTTCAACTGCACTGTGATGTTTTACAAAAGTTCTGAACCCTTCTATTATCATTGTTTCTACAGATTGTAAATTGAAAATAAACATTTTTGCTAAAAGTATTATTATATTATTGATCGATTGACTATGACTTTTCAGATCACCCAGTAGTGCTATCTGCAGGGTTAGCTCCAGGTAAATATTGTAATCCTTTAGCTATTCCTGGACCTGTGTCCAAAAACAAGCTACAAATGGACAGTACCAAAACAAATGATCTAATGATTCTGTCTCTTGGCAGGAAAATCTGCAGAGCTTGGAAGATTGTATTCCCCATATAAATAACATTCTATTTGTAGCAAGAATTTTGTATAATAATTTAAATTGAAAAATTCTAAGTTTTGAATCAGGCGTCGTTTTGCGTATCAGTTCATAAACACTATGCCATGGAATTGGTACGTCAAAAATCTCTTCCCAAATATTTTGCAATCTATATGGGACGGCTGTCAATCCTTTGGTCCTTAAATGAAACTGGCGTACTTTTTTATTTATCACAATTTTCTTTAACCAATTATGTTCTTTAATACAGGGCCAACAGACAAGTTCCTTACTTTTTCCCACTTCCACTTTCCTCTTCCATTTTTGCGATAATGCTTCAATTATTTGGTTGTAATTTTGGGTAGAGCAGACATTTCCATATGTTTTTGTTAACTGCATGTGCGTCATAACTCCACGAGTCCTACCTATGATATAATTTACAAAGAATATACCTTTTTGAAACATTTTTTCAAAAAATAACATTTTTTTATCAATGAGTATATTTGAGTTTAACCACAATATTTGTTGCATTATTTGTTCTGTCGTTTCTCTGATAGTTTTTGTTTTAAGATCATATCTGATTGGATTTAAAATTGGGGAAAAAATGAATGTGGAAACCCCTATGAGTCTACGTAATTGCGAGGGAAATTAGCTCAGTCTGTATGAAATAACTACGAGAAGCCATAAACACGTGAAGAGGTGAAAACTATTAAATGTGTAGCACAAGTCTGCAGAACTTTGCTTTTAGTGTCAGCTGATCCTTTCTTTCTGAAACATGTGACAAGTATATGAAGGTAAGTGTAGAGAATGGTCCAAACAACTATAAC
Source organism: Coregonus clupeaformis (assembly GCF_020615455.1). Lineage (NCBI taxonomy): Eukaryota > Metazoa > Chordata > Actinopteri > Salmoniformes > Salmonidae > Coregonus > Coregonus clupeaformis. Next base: position 41,817,837 of record NC_059196.1, read on the forward strand.
CTGTATGAGGGTAGGAATAAAGAGTCCATAGATGTTATTGATGGCTGTGTTAGCACAGACCAGTTTCAACATGGAGGGGTTGTCACAGCAGGAGAGTGCCATCAGAGATCTACAGCGTGGTAACCGAAGCAGCAGGGAAAAAGAGCACCCCATCAAAATCAAGTCACACACCCATATCAGTGTGATGATTTTCATGATGTGAGCACTGGTCAACATATGGCAATATATTTTACATTTACATTTTAGTCATTTAGCAGACGCTCTTATCCAGAGCGCCTTACAGTTAGTGAGTGCATACATTTTAAAAAATGTTTTATATATTATTTTTTTCATACTAACCGCAATAATATTTAATTGAATCCTCACATCCTCCCTCCTTCTCAAAGCACATTGGAGTAGATCTTAGGTTCCTCTCCTCTGATCTTCTCCTCCAATGCATTTTGAGAAGGAGGCAAGTAGAGGATGCGAGGAATCAAGGAAATACAATTGACATACACACCAGGAATTGGACTACTGTGAGGTCATCCTAGAGAACGAGGCTGGCCGACTATCCATCCTGCTGCTGGATGAAGGGGTTGGGGATGGCTTCCATGCCGTCCTGAGGACAGATGAGCACCACGGACGTCCCTCTACAAACCACCCTATATCTGTCATATGCCATAGCAGTCAGGATGAACACAGCTCCCGTCCCATAGATATTAATAAATAAAGCTTGTGTGACACAAACAGCGTATTGAATGGTCCTTGTGTCAAGTAAAAGCTCTTTGATGACCTGTGTATAGAGTGCTGTGGAGCCTATAAGGTCATTGATGGGTAGTTTTAGCAGCAGAAGGTTCATGGGATGGTGGATATTCCTATTGAGTACGATGGTGAGAATCAAGACCAGGTTACAGATGAGAATGATTATACAGCTCAGTGTGGCAAAAACAAATGCTACAAAGGCACTTTCAGGGGGGGAGATCGAAGCCTTGCAGTGTCAAAACAGATGATGGATTTGATCAAAAGTTATCCATTGGTCCAGTTCAGATTTCTTGATTTTTAAAAAGGGGATCAAATAATGATTTTCTACAAAAAAAAAATACTGTACACCTCTCAAAAACTGAAATGACTGACTTGTTATTATATAGGCCATTCATTGCATCATGAATTTCAGTGAGTCTGTCTTTCTTTCACAGATAGCCCTACCAGGCATAACAATTATACAATATGGGAGAGCGAGACAAGGAGGGCGAGAGAGAGAGAGAGAGAGAGAGAAGGAGGGAGGGAGAGAGAGAGAGAGAGAGAGAAGGAGGGAGAGAGAGAGAGGAGGGAGAGAGAGAGAGAGAGAGAGAGAGAGAGAGAGAGAGAGAGAGAGAGAGAGAGAGAAGGAGGGAGAGAGAGAGAGGAGGGAGAGAGAGAGATAGAGAGAGAGAGAGAGAGGGGTACAGCAAACAACTGACATTTGTCTTCTACTTGTGTTACTCAGCTCCTCCAGATAGCGCATTATATATTGTTTAACTATCAAATCTACTGTTTTTATTCTACATGAACGTCAAGTCAGTCAGGCTCAAGCCGCACACACACACACAGACACACACAGACACACACACACACACACACACACACACACACACACACACACACACACACACACACACACACAGACACACACACACAGCTATTTTGAGGAAGGGGATCTACTGTGCTGTCTTAGATTGTTATTGTTATTAAAATGGTGAAGACTGACAAAACAAAACAAGTTACACAAAATTTAGTCAACATGCTGTAGCCAACCCATAACCCATCTTAACCCATTATACATTTTAACCTATAACAAATCAATGAAATTACTAATTGTCTTGCACAAAAAGACGGAACACAACTCTAATTTTCATTGACTGATTTACAAAGGAGCATATCTTTCTTTTATTGGGAAGGCCTTAAAAACTATCTGAAGCGAATGCCATGTATTATACATGTTCATGTACAGTATTTCTTCTCATTTAACTGAAGATACCTTTCGTTTGTAGAAACCCAGAACATTTTGGCGAATTTCTTTAGTTTTTAGACCATATATGAGGGGATTCAGAATGGGAGGGAACACCATAACTGATAATCCAAATGCTCTCCTCAAGAAAGGGTCTGTTTGCTGAAATCGATGAGCAATCAGGCCAAAGCAGGCGTTGAACTCTAAGAATAAGAACACTACAAGATGCGTACCACATGTCTGAATGGCCTTGCTCCGGGCATCAGACGACTTATTCATGACACAGGTGATCAGGATCTGGATATATGTATATATAACCACTAGCAACGATACACCCTGAAAGACGGCTGTTATAAACAACCCATAGTAGTTGTTTATACGTGTGTCATCGCAAATTAGCCTCACCAATGACGGATTGTTACAATGCGTATCCACTATTGTCGTTCTGCAGATCTTGAAGCGAGTGACCAGAGCCAGCAGAACCACAATCAGAGCAATGACCAAGAGCCACATGAAAATTATGATTTTCATCAAGTTATTTGGACTCATGATGGCGTTATACCTCAGTGGACAGCAGATAGCGATATACCTGTCGTAAGCCATGGCGGTCAGGATAGTTAAGGAGCCAGCTCCATACAGGTGGACGAGCAGAGCCTGGAGGTAGCATGCAGGGTAGGAGATTGACCTGTTCTGAGCCAGGATGCTCACCACCAGCTGAGGGAAGAAGGCTGTAGCACCTATTAAGTCATTGATAGGCATGTTGAAGAGTAGGATAAACATGGGTTTATGCAGCTTTCTGTCCAGGGCTATGGTGGCTAAAACCGTTACGTTGCAAAACACAATGAAACAGTATGTAAGGGTTCCAAAAGGAATGCTGGGTAAACACCAGATGGAGCTATGGCCAGTGATTCCATGCTCAACATGTATGTAGAATTTGTATACATAACTACTGTAGAATGATTTTGTAATTGCCTTCTGGAAAGCAGCCCACCTGAAACAATACAGAAATAGTCATATAGTCTTCAACACATATGTTTGTCCAATGAATGTGTTGAATTCAAAGAGCACAATATTGCCTAATGCAACAAATATTATGTTTTGACTGCAACAAATATGACAGAAAAAACACATCTCTACAACTAAAAAGAACAAAACTAAATCCCAAAGAATTAAGAAATAAATTACTTTGTTGTTGTTGAAACTGTTGCATATAACACACATTTTTCTTTGCCAAATGGAAACACATTAATTGAGTAGCCTACTGCAGTTTAGCTTAATCTATCATATTATTTAAATCATTCATACTTCTCTCTTCTTAGATGTCAGTCCACGGCCAGCGCTGGAGGCCACCTTCAGTTATGACAGACCCCTGTGTGATGGCTCCCTGACAAGCCCTTTTTATTGCCTCATTATCAGTAAAGGACAGCCCTTAAGTGTCCTAGAGGCCTTTCACCTAGCTGATGTAACCTGGGAACCTCCTTCGATATGTGTTGCTGTGTAGTCTAGTTCATGATAACATTTTAAAAACAACTTTATTGCAATATTATAACATCCTTATATGTACAGTGGCTTGCGAAAGTATTCACCCCCCTTGGCATTTTTCCTGTTTTGTTGCCTTACAACCTGGAATTAAAATTGATTTTTGGGAGGGTTTGTATCATTTGATTTACACAACATGCCTACCACTTTGACGATGCAATATATTTTTTATTGTGAAACAAACAAGAAATAAGACAAAAACACAGAAAACTTGAGTGTGCATAACTATTCAACTCCCCAAAGTCAATACTTTGTAGAGCCACCTTTTGCGGCAATTACAGCTGCAAGTTTTTTGGGGTATGTCTCTATAAGCTTGGCACATCTAGCCACTTGGATTTTTGCCCATTCTTCAGGCAAAACTGCTCCAGCTCATTCAAGTTGGATGGGTTCCGCTGGTGTATAGCAATCTTTAAGTCATACCACAGATTCTCTATTGGATTGAGGTCTGGGCTTTGACTAGGCCATTCCAAGACATTTAAACCACTTGAGTGTTGCTTTAGCAGTATGCTTAGGGTCATTGTCCTGCTTGAAGGTGAACCTCCGTCCCAGTCTCAAATCCTTGGAAGACTGAAAGGTTTCCCTCAAGAATTTCCCTGTATTTAGCGCCATTCCATCATTCCTTCAATTCTGACCGGTTTCCCAGTCCCTGCCGATGAAAAACATCCCCACAGCATGATGACTTCTCAAATGACTACCTCGCCTGGTTCAACAACTTCTTCTCAGATAGAGTTCAATGTGTCAAATTGTAGGGCCTGTTGTCTGGATCTCTGGCAGTTTCTATGGGGTGCCACAGGGTTCAATTCTCGGGCCGACTCTATTCTCTGTGTATATCAATGATGTTGCTCTTGCTGCTGGTGACGCTCGGATCCACCTCTAGGCGGACGACACCATTTTGTATACATCTGGCTCTTCATTGGACACTGTGTTAACAAACCTCCAAACGAGCTTCACCCCAATACAACACTCCTTCCATAGCCTCCAACTGCTCTTAAACACTAGTAAAACTAAATGCATGCTCTTCAACCGAACGCTGCTTGCACCCGCCCACCCGACTAGAATCACTACTCTCGGCGGGTCTGACCTAGAGTATGTGGAAAACTAGGTGTCTGGTTAGACTGTAAACTCTCCTTCCAGACTCACATTAAGCATCTCCAATCAAAAGTTAGATCTAGAATCGGCTTCCTATTTCGCAACAAAGCCTCCTTCCCTCATGCTGCCAAACATGCCCTCATAAAACTGACTATCCTACCGATCCTTGACTTCGACGATGTCATTTATAAAATAGCCTCCAACCCTCTACTCAGCAAATTGGATGTAGTCTATCACAGTGCCATCCGTTTTGTCACCAAAGCCCCATATACTACCCACCATTGTGACCTGTACGCTCTTGTTGGCTGGCCTTCACTACATATTCGTCGCCAAACCCACTGGCTCCAGGTCATCTATAAATCACTGCTAGGCAAATCCCTGTCTTATCTTAGCTTACTGGTCACCATAGCAACACCCACCCGTAGTCTGCGCTCCAGCAGGTATATCTCACTGGTCATCCCCAAAGCCAACACCTCCTTTGGCCGCCATTCCTTCCAGTTCTCTGCTGCCAATGACTGGAACGAACTGCAAAAATCTCTGAAGCTGGAGACTCTTATCTCCCTCACTAACTTTAGGCTTCAGTTGTCAGAGCAGCTTACCGATCACTGCAACTGTACACAGCCCATCTGTAATTAGCCCATCCAACTACCTCATCCCCATATTGTTATTTATTTTGCTAATTTGCACCCCAGTATCTCTATTTGCACATCATCTTTTGCACATCTATCATTCCAGTGTTAATACGAAATTGTAACTATTTTGCACTATGGCCTATTTATTGCCTTACCTCCATAATTTACTACATTCGCACACACTGTATACATATTTTCTGTTGTATTTTTGACTTTATGTTTTGTTTACCCCATGTGTAACTCTGTGTTGTTGTTTTTATCGCACTGCTTTGCTTTACCTTGGCCAGGTCGCAGTTGTAAATGAGAACTTGTTCTCAACTGGCTTACCTGGTTAAATAAAGGTGAAATAAAAGAAAAAAAGAAAATGATGCTGCCACCACCATGCTTCAATGTGGGGATGGTGTTCTCGGGGTAATGAGAGGTGTTGGGTTTGCGCCAGACATAGCATTTTCCTTGATGACCAAAAAGCTCAATTTTAGTCTTATCTGACCAGAGTAGCGGTGTTGCAGACTGGGGCCTTTCAGAACAGGTGTATATATACTGAGATCATGTGACAGATAATGCGACACTTAGATTGCACACAGGTGGACTTTATTTAACTAATTATGTGACTTCTGAAGGTAATTGGTTGCACCAGATACATATGCACACACCACTTCTCCGTTATTTTTTATTCAAATGTTTTGAAACAAGTTTTCATTTCACTTCACCAATTTTGACTATTTTGTATATGTCCATTACATGAAATCCAAATAAAAATCCATTTAAATTACAGGTTGTAATGCCACAAAATAGGAAAAACGCCAAGGGGGATGAATACTTTTGCAAGGCACTGTAATTCATTGGTGACTGAGTTGATATAGGCATGCTGTTCAGAGTTTTCCCATTGTTTTGCATGCAATTATGCTCATGCTAAATTGTGATTAGGTAAACTAAGCCACGTTTTTGGTTGCTGACTCTCATCCATCATCCATATATTGCCAGTTATCTGTCAATGGGTGAACTATGCCTTTACAGAACGCCTGATGTGTATGAAACCAGTGAACTATCCATTTAGAACCGCCCAATGTGTATGAGGCCAGTGTGAGTATCTGTAGACTAAGCTCAAACTGTCTAAGCTCAAAGTATTGTGGGTAATTCAATACCTTCAAAAGCATGTTGACAGATGGGTAGGCTCCTGGCTCGCTTCACTGCACATCATGTAAATTAGAGGAGAGTGGGCGGATCATGACAATCCCAGAGAGTCCAAACATAATTTGTGGTGATTATAGATGCAGCCCCTGACCGCAGGAAAAAGGGTTTCCATGGTGCTGCTGTCCCGGTTGTGAAGTACAGCTGTAGTAACACCTGCCCCCTAACAGTCACACCTCCTGACCTAACAGTACACAACTGCACTGCCTTCCAAAGGCCTTACTTAAAAGGTCCAATGCAGCTGTTTTTTATTTCAATATCACATATTTTCTGGGTAACAAACAAGTACCTTACTGTGATTGTTTTCAATTAAAATGGTCAAAAAGAAACAAAAATAGCTTCTTGGCAAAGAGCAATTTCTCAATCAAGAATTTTGCTATGATTTTTCTGGGAGTGGTCTTAGTGGGGAGGGGAAAACGCAAAATTATCTGTTATTGTCAGAGCGGTTTGGAACTCTCTTTCTTATTGGTCTATTAACTAATTTACTGGCTGGTGGCCAAATCGCCATCCCACCAAAACAGGCAGAAATTTCAGGCGGTCTTTTCAAACAGCTCTTACACTAAAATGGCATTATCATAATTTTCACAATTTCACAGTATTATCCCAACCTCAAAGTGTGGAAATATATATAACACACAGGAAAATCTAGTTTTGACTGCACTGGGCCTTTAAGTAATTGGGACTGTGTAACCTAACAGTACACAACCACAAAGCAGACAAAGTCATTGACACTGGGTAAGAGTACCAATTACACATACAGCTGTCTCATAGTCTGCTCGACTCCACAGACAAAAGAGGCTTTCATAGACTGATGCAGTTCATATTGAATTGAATAATTCGGAATCACGCTTATTAATAACGTGTTGTAAGGGTTTCTGGGCTGATTGAACTTTTTCACATTACTTAATTTTCCACACTGAGGTCACCTTGCAATATACCAATCTAGATGGAAAAAAACGTTATGCATATATTAATAATATAAAGTAAAATATGAAAAAGTAAAGCAACCTTTAAAGAGGCCACTGCCTAACATATCCAGTTGACAAAATGTGATTGAATAGTAATCTCAAAACAAGTCAAGTAAGAAAGGCATTAAACAGATGTTAGGTATGTTACTATGACAGATTATTGGTGTCACAGTAGATATTTAGTATGTAAGCCTTGCACCTCTTAACTCTGGACTGAAGAGCAAACAGGGTCAGTATCATGGCCAGGTCCAGGCCCCAAGCAGCTGATATAATGACACATTCTATTGCAGTGGTTTGCAAATGGTAAAATATCTATCAATTGACATCGCTGCAGGTAGGAAAAGCACACCACCCCCGTACATGTGACAAACAAAGGCTTGAAAAACACATGTGGGGTAATACACAGAGTGAGTCTGTGTCACGATGTCTGCCAACACCCTGGGTAGCATAGAGCTGATTCCTACCAGGTCGTTCAGGGGGAGACTGTAAAACATGGGCTTGTGGAGAGTCCGCTGTGTGACGATCAACAGCATGATGGTCAGGTTACAGAAGACAGAGAACAGATAGAGCAGGAGACCCATGGTGAACACAGGGTAGCTCAATGGGGTAGGGATGTCAAAACTGGCGATCTGCAAGTGGTAACTGAATGTCTGATTAAGATTCTGGTCAGCCATCATCAAATACTTGTACAGGAAGAAAAGCAAATCTTATGTATACATTCAATGTACTATTAGGTATATAAATCTGACCCAATACTAGCAAAAAATGATCTAAAGCTAGTTAGCTCCAGTCTAGCTTACTGTAGGGCTCTTATTAACTGAATGATCAGATTGGTTATATTCAGTCACTGTAGATGGTGAATTGAAATCATATTGTAGTTTAGAATTTTAAACATACAGTGCCTTTGGAAAGTATTCAGACGCCTTGAATTGTTCCACATTTTGTTACGTTACAGCCTTATTCTAAAATGTATTAAATAGTTTTTGGGGAGTTTCTCCCATTCTTCTCTGCAGATCCTCTCAAGCTCTGTCAGGTTGGATGGGGAGCGACGCTGCACAGCTATTTTCAGGTCTCTCCAAAGATGTATGATCTGGTTCAAGTCCGGGCTCTGGCTGGGCGACTCAAGGACATTCAGAGACTTGTCCCAAAGCCACTCCTGCGTTGTCTTGGCTGTGTGCTTAGGGTCGTTGTCCTGTTAGAAGGTGAAACTTTGCCCCAGTCTGAGGTCCTGAGCGCTCTGGAGCAGGATCAAGGATCTCTCTGTACTTTGCTCTGTTCATCTTTGCCTCGATCCTGACTGGTCTCCCAGTCCCTGCCGCTGAAAAACATCCCCACAGCATGATGCTGCCACCACCATGCATCACCGTAGGGATGGTGCCAGGTTTCCTCCAGACGTGACGCTTGGCATTCAGGCCAAAGATTTCAATCTTGGATTCATCAAACCAGAGAATCTTGTTTCTCATGGTCTGAGAGTCTTTAGGTGCCTTTTGGCAAACTCCAAGCGGGCTGTCATGTGGCTTTTACTGACCAAGTCCCTTCTCTCCTGATTTCTCAGTTTGGCCGGGCGGAGCTCTAGGATGAGTCTTGGTGGTTCCAAACTTCTTCCATTTAAGAGTGATGGAGGCCACTGTGTTCTTGGGGACCTTCAATCTAACCCATTTGTTCTGAATCAATGTTTTAATTTCCCCTCTACCCAACTGCACCTGTATATCCACAATATTATTTTTCACTGCTCTTTTTGCTATTATATCTACTATATAATTTCCATTAACTCCTGTATGAGCTGGAATCCAACAGAACTGAATTTCAATACCATTTCTTTGTAACCCCAAACAACAGCATTATTCTTTCTAACTATAAATCCTCACGTTCAGACTTTCCAGATCTTAAACTACACAAAACTGATGCAGAGTCCCAACATATTACTACTCTTCTTGGTTGCGCCTCCTCTATCCATTTCAATCCAACAATTATCGCAACCATTTCTGTTGAATATACAGACAAATCATTAGTTAGTCTCTTGCATAGATTAACATCGAACTCAGGAATAAATACACCTGCACCTGTCTTCCCATTCATGGGATCCTTTGAACCATCTGTATACACTGCAAGACAATAATAAAACTGATTACTAATATATTGATCCACTATTGTTCCTACATTATCTTCTTCACAACACTGTTTCTTTTCTTCTATCAGGCTAAAATCAACGCGTGGTCTTGCATTAAACCACAGTGGCACATTTCCTATTGCCACAGATGGCCCTATAGCAATATATCTGAGTCCATATTCATCAACCCTTTTTCCAATCTCTGGGCCAAAACCCCTCTTTTGATATCATTCATATTCCCAACAGTCTTCCAATACTGTCAGTGTAGGATGATCTACCGTACTACCCTTCAGTCTTTCCCAGCATGCCTGGGCTAGCTTAACTCTTCTAAGGGATAGAGGCATTTCCCCAGTATCTACTTGTAAAGCCTCAACCAGTGTCGTTTTAAATGCACCATCACACATCCTGAGTGCCCTCACTTGCATCCTATCATGGCTCAACAGTGATGTAAAAGCCGCAGAACCATAAACAAAGCACCCATAATCTATGGACGATCTCATCAAAGTAAGATGAATATTCAGTAAAGATTGCCTATCTGCCCCCCAATCATGACCAACTACTGTCCTCATAAGATGTAATACTTTCTTACATTTAGTCTCAAAACATGTCATATGTCTCCATGTAAGCTTTTCATCAAACCATAGCCCCAAATACTTGAATTCTGTTACCCTTTCCAGTCGTTCTCCATATAATTGAACACTGACATCTTCCTTAATCATTTTGTTAGTGAACATCATATGGCAAGATTTTGATAAAGATAACTACAATCCCACCCTGACCTGGAAGGTTTGGTCAAACAAGAAATCCATAATCCAGTTATACATTTTTCCCACTAATACCCATTCCATTCAATTTAATCAGTAGACCTTCCCGCCACATTGTATCATATGCTTTTTCAATATCAAAATATACTATTGACCTCACTTCCTTCATTGCCAAAGCTTTGGTCACCTCAGTCTGACATGCACTGTCAACTGTGAGACCTTATATAGACAGATGTTTGCCTTTCCAAATCATGTCCAATCAATTGAATTTACCACAAGTGGACTTCAATCAAGTTGTAGAAACATCTCAAGGATGATCAATGGAGCTCAATTTCGAGTCTCATAGCAAAGGGTCTGAATACTTATGTAAATAAGGTATTTCTGTTTTTAATTTTTAATACATTTGCAAACATTTCTATAAACCTGTTTTCGCTTTGTCATTATGGGGTATTGTGTGTACATTGATGAGGACAAAAATGTATTTGATCCATTTCAGAATAAGGCTGTAACGTAACAAAATGTTATGTGCAAAAACAATAGACTTTGCCCCACATCTGGCCTAATTGTGACTGTGAACCATCATCATACACCAGGTTTGTTATTGGTTCAGACTGATACTTGTAGCATAGATAAAATGTAGCATAGTTTTGTTTGAGAAAAAAAAAATTATATTCAAATGTAGGAACTGGGTTCTACAGTTTGAACCCCTGCTGTCTCTGGCTCCACATCCACCCTGCCCGGCCATCTAGATGTGTGAAAGTTATTGTATAAGCTAATGATCCATCATGTATGACATTCCTGGGAGTGTGTAAACTTACATTTTGTATTACCATATCATTTTGTATGTTCTCTATAGTTATGTACTTGAAAATGTATCAATTGACCAATTCGGCACATTTGGGCAGACTTGATACAAAATATTCGAGTATTGCAATGCTTCGCTGGATCAATCTGAAACTTTGCACACACACTGCTGTCATCTAGTGGCCAGAATCTAAATATGATGATGATAGAACAAACAAATTAATAGAAAACGCATGTTTCTTTTACAAACACGGTTTTCGTGTTTAGTGAGTCCGCCAGATCAGAGGCAGAAGTGATGACAACACATTATATTGATAGGTTTGTGAATTGGGCCATGTCGCTGCCCTGCTAAGCATTCAAAATGTAGCAGTACTTTTGGGTGTCAGGGCAAATGTATGGGAGTAAAACGTTCTTATTTTCTTTATGAATGTATTGGAAAAGTTGTAAAAAATATAAATAGTAAAGTAAAGTACAGATACCCCAAAAAACTACTTAAGTAGTACTTTAAAATATTTTTACTTAAGTACTTTACACCACTGGGAATATGAAGAGTAAACTGTGACGCACAAACCCCATCTCCCCTCGATGAATTTAATTCATTAATTCATTTATTTATTCATTCAATCATTCATTCATTACAATTACAGTAGCATTTACTTTGTTACAGTGTAATTAATAAGAGTGAAAATTATACGGTGACATTCAGTGGGGCCTCTATTGGGTGCATGGGCACATATTTGTTTTATGGGCCTAATAGTAAAGACGTAATTTAACATATTTTTTTATGTGGCATGAACACAACCAGTCATAATGTATTTGTCTAATTGTCAAACAAATCTCTTAAAAAAGTAGGCTACCTGCGCACGTTTGGCCACTCCAAAACAATTCCAGCATCCAAACAGTGCACTGTGCACCTGCCATTTGATGAATGGAAAGATACATCTGTTACAGACACCATCAGTGTAATCACATCTGTTACAGACACCATCAGTGTAATCACATCTGTTACAGACACCATCAGTGTAATCACATCTGTTACAGACACCATCAGTGTAATCACATCTGTTACAGACACCATCAGTGTAATCACATATGTTACAGACACCATCAGTGTAATCACATCTGTTACAGACACCATCAGTGTAATCACATCTGTTACAGACACCATCAGACTTAAGACTTCCAAATCGCTTTGAGCCCCTGTTCCAGCTGTCTTCTGCTGGGGGCTTGGGTGTTCCCTCCATGGCTGTGGACGACCCTCCAGCTACCTCTCCCTGCGGTATATATTCAGAATCACATTCCTGTAAAGCTTAGAGAGGATCTCATGTTAAATACTGTTGAAGTGATATGGCTACAGATTCACCTGCCTCACCTAAAGCCCATTCTGGTGGGAAGCTGCTATAGACCACAAAGTGCTAACAGTCAGTATCTGGATAACGTGTGAAAATATTGATTATATATGTGATATCAATAAAGAGGTATACTTTCTGGGTGATTTTAAATATTGACTGGCTTTTTTCAGGCTGCCCACTCAAGAAAGCTTCAAACTGTAACTAGTGTCTGCAACCTGGTTCAGGTTATCAATCAACCCACCAGGGTAGTTACAAACAGTACAGGAATGAAATCATCAACATGTATTGATCATATCTTTACTAATGCTGCAGAAATGTGTTTGAAAGCAGTATCCAAATCCATCGGATGTAGTGATCACAATATAGTAGCCATATCTAGAAAAACCAAAGTTCCAAAGGCTGGGCTAATATTGTGTCTAAGAGGTTTTACAATAAGTTTTGTAGTGATTCATATGTTGAGTTGAAGAATATTACAGACTCCATCTTTCTTGTCTCTCTAATTTTCCTTCAATTTGCAAGTGGCTGAATCTATCTTACTGGAAAGTAATGTCATAATCCTTTTGGCCAGACAGCATCAGATACATTGGCTACATATACTGACACAGAGGGCACTGTTTTGCTCAGTCGGATGCTTTCTCCGGTGAGACTGATGTGTCTTTCTGTCGACGTGCGTCTCGGTCAAATTATCAATATTAAGAGACCCCCCCCTCAAAGTTAGACTTTTGTTGCCTTTAGGGGAGCTAATGTCTCATTCAGATGTCTTACCATCACTGCCCCACCCCTTTTGTGTACACATACAATATCCAACATAGTAAGACTTAATTTATTTGCGAACATCACTGATATCTAAAAACAAGTTATTGATACATGTTTGATAATATAATACTCTCTGTTACAAGTGAGGATGTCTCTTTTTAACTTTTATCGTCTTTTAAAGTATACCCCATCTAGTATTCCATGTGATTACCTTTATTCACCTAATACAGTTCATTGTGGCTACTTTGTTAATCATAACACCTCCATAATTACATCAGTTAGCAGAGACTGTCATCTTGGTGTGAACAACATGTATTAATGAGCCCCGTAGAGAGTTGATTAACTAATGTCTTATTAAGTGTATCTTGTTGTAATTAATCCATTGGGACTGCAGAAACCTCTCGTCAGTTATTAGAGTCTTCACCTCTCGCTAATGAAGCATGTTGATAAAACACAAGTTCAAGTTAGGCCTCTGCTTTATAGTTTGGTAGCATTAGACACATTTTAATGACATAAATCATATAGATGATATCTCAAATGTCCAATGCATTTCAATAGAAGGGTGAAAGATATCTATCTATCATAACATTGCCTTATTTTATTCTCCATGCCTCTATCCCAGACATGCTCTAACCAGATTATCCATGTTGATGCTCCATCAGAACAGATATCGAATCACGTGTTAAAAATTAATATCGTATCTACTCATTTCTATAACTCCTTCCTTCCTGATGTGTCAGGATGTCCACAGAGAGAAACATTGATTAAGTATCTATTAAAACTAGAGGAGATAGGGGAATATGTGGACACTGACCTATGGGATTGCAGTGGGGACAAGTGGGCCTCTTTACCAAAGTAGAGTATAGAACTGGGGAATGGACATAAGGGATAGGTTAATCATTCCACCCAGGAGAGATAGCCCTATTGGACAGGGAGGTAGTTAATTACTTTTAGATTTGTGTGTATTGTTGTGAATTGTTAGATACTACTGCACTGTTGGAGCTAGGAACACAAGTATTTCGCTACACCCGCAAAAAAACATCTGCTAAATATGTGTATGTGACCAATAACATTTGATTTGATTTAATTGAATCGAGCTCTGGTCATTGTTAGTGGATGAAGGGTTAGGGCGAGGCCACCAGAGCCCCTCTCATGACTGGAGGAATACTGTAGGATCCTGAGGGATGGAAGACTCCATGCTGCTGACTGTCTATCTGCAAGCATTTCGCTACACCCGCATTAACATCTGTTAAACATGTGTATGTGACAAATCAAATTGGATTTGATTTGACTTGCTAGCCATGCTTCACAAACCCACTGAATTGGTGAGGAATTAGGTCTTCAAAAACATACAGTATACAATGCCTTCAGAAAGTATTCACACCTCTTGACTTTTTCCACATTTTATTGTGTTACAGCCTGAATTTAAAGTGGATTAAATTGAGATTAATTTGTCACTGACCTATACACAATACCCCACAATGTCAAAGTGGAATTATGTTTTTCAGAAATGTTCAAAATTAATGAAAAGCTGAAATGTCGTGAGTCAATAAGTATTCAACCCCTTTGTTATGGCAAGCCTAAATAAGTTCAGGAGTAAACATGTGCGTAATAAGTCACATAATATGTTGCATGGACTCACTCTCTGTGCAATAACAGTGTTCAACATGATTTTTGAATGACTACCTCATCCCTGTACCACACATATACAATTATCTGTAAGTGTATCAGTGAATTTCAAATACAGATGAAACCATAGAGACCAGGGAGGTTTTCCAATGCCTCACAAAGTGGGCACCTATTGATAAAAAATAAAAAAACAGACACTGATTATCTCTTTGAGTATGGTGAAGATATTAATTACACTTTGGATGGTGTATCAATACATCCAGTTACAACAAAGATACAGGCGTCCTTCCTAACTCATTTGCCGGAGAGGAAGGAAACCTCTCAGGATTTCACCATGAGGCCAATGGTGACTTTAAAACAGTTACAGAGTTTAATGGCTGTGATAGGAGAAAACTGAGGATTGAAAACAACATTGTAGTTACTCCACAATACTAACCTAATTGACAGAGTGCAAAGAAGGAAGCCTGTACAGAATAAAAAATATTCCAAAACATGCATCCTATTTGCAACAAGGCACTAAAGTAATACCTCAATACATGTGGCAAAGCAATTAACCTTTTGTTCTGAATACAAAGTGTTATGTTTGGGGCAAATCAAACACAACACATTACTGCATCATGTTATGGGTATGGTATGCTTGTAATCATTAAGGACTGGGGAGTTTTTCAGGATAACAAATTAACAGAATGGAGCTAAGCACAGGCAAAATCCTAGAGGAAGATCTGGTTCAGTCTGCTTTCCACCAGACACTGGGAGATGGATTCACCTTTCAGCAGTACAATAACCTAAAACACAATACCTAATATACACTGGAGTTGCTCACCAAGAAGACAGTGAATGTTCCTGAGTGGCGAGTTACAGTTTTGACTTAAATCTATTTGAAAATGGTTGTCCAGCAATGATCAATAATCAATTTGACAGACATTGACAGAGGTTGAAGAATTTTGAAAATAATATTGGGCAAATGTTTTGAAGCGCGAGACTTACCCAGAAAGTCTCAGAGCTGTAAACGCTGCCAAAGGTGCTTCTACAAAGTATTGACTCAGGAGTGTGAATACTTATGTAAATTAGATATTTCATTTTGATTTGCAAACATTTCTAAAAACATGTTTTGACTTTGTCATTAAGAGGTATTGTGTGTAGATGGGTGAGAAAAAATATATAATGAATCCATTTTGAGATCAGGCTGTAACACAACAACATGTGGAAGGGGTATGAATATATATATATATTTTTTTTACCTTCTGGCGGGCCAAACCAGAACTTGGCCCGTGCCGACTTTTGGTAAAAAAAAAAATTGTAAGTTAACCCAGCAGAAGGTAGGTTTATTTTTTTTAGGAACTTAGTCGGGTACTCAACTTACTGTTGAGAGTTAGAAAATTAGAATACACAAGGTGCAATTTTGAAATTTGGTAGTCCATCAGCAGTTTTCCACTTCTTATGTCTGTCACTGACAGTCACTCAATTAGCCCATGTCAGCTGACATTTTTTAGATTTCTGGGTAAGGTAGTCTAGCCAGCTACATGTATCTAAACCTTGTAGTAGGCTAATCATCAGTCACTCTCACTCAGATATCATATGAACATGGCATAAGTCATGGCAAAATGTGTAGAATTGTAGGAAATTATCTCTAAAATGGCAAACGTTTATCACCACCCTATGGCAAAATGTGTAGAATGGCAGAGAAAGTGCTTTAAAACTGCAAAAACAATTATTCACCTCATGGAAAATCTTGCTTAGGGACCCCAAAAGGCTAGAGACGCTTCTGGGTGATGAGCTTCCCTGATGTTTTCTTGAACTTTCCAATACCTTTATGATGCATTTCAGTGACTTACTGCTGCAAATACAAATTGTTACACCTTTCCAATATTCAAGTCATTTTAAACATATTCAAGTCATTAGCTTTATGAACATGGAAACTTGGTAGCAGTTTCAGCACTACAATGTTTCTTATTTTTATGCATCTTTTAAGCGATTCTCCGGTACTTTTGCCAGTAGTTCTGAAAGTAGGGCTCACGAGCCAAAAGTGGTCTCCTAAAATGGTGTACTACGTCACATGTGCAGATATGTGCACCACATTTTTGCTCTCTCTTTTGCTCTGCTGTGTGTGAATGATGTGCCTCTTGCTAGCTGTCGCTCATATGGCAAGGGGCTGAGAGTTCATTGGTCGAACTCAAATTGCTAGGGGGGCTGGCCCACGTGGCGGAAAAAATGGCGCAACACAGCTTCCAGAAAAAGGTTGCTTTCAAACTAGGGATTTTGTGGCTAATTGAGGTAAAACAGTAATTCTGCTAAAAGTATATGCATGTATGAACTACACATTGACACGTCCAGCCCAAAGCAGGAGGTGTCAAAGTAGTAGCCAAAGTTCCAGAGCATGTCATTAATACTGGTAAATAGAATGTGTTGTTAGGTGTCATGTTATATGGCTACAATTTGATCAATGTTTGAAGTGTGATTTTGTGATTGCTTACTATACTGAACAAAAATATAAACGCAACATGCAACAATTTCAAAGATATTACTGAGTTACAGTTCATATGAGGAAATCAGTCAATTTAAATACATAAATTAGGCCCTAATCTATGGATTTCACATGACTGGAATACAGATATGCATCTGTTGGTCACAGATACCTTAAAGAAATGGGCCTCACAATGGGCCTCAGGATCTCATCATGGTATTTTTGTGCATTCAAATTGCCATCGATAAAATGCAATTGTGTTTGTTGTCCGTAGTTTATGCCTGCCCATACCATAACCCACCACTACCATGGGACACTCTATTCACAACATTGACATCAGCAAACCACTCGCCCACACGATGCCATACACATGGTCTGCGGTTGTGAGGCCGGTTGGATGTACTGCCATGGTAGAGGTGGCTTATGGTAGAGAAATTAACATTACATTATCTGGCAACAGCTCTGGTGGACATTCCTGCAGTCAATATGCCAATGGCATGCTCCCTCAAAACATGAGACATCTGTGGCATTGTGTTGTGAGAAGAAACTGCACATTTTAGAGTGTCCTTTTATTGTCCCCAGCACAAGGTGCACCTGTGTAATGATCGTGCTGTTTAATCAGCTTCTCAATATGCCACACCTGTCAGGTGGATGGATTATCTTGGCAAATGAGAAATGCTCTAACTAACAGGGATGTAAACAAATTTGTGCACAACATTTGATATAAATAAGCTTTTTGTGCACATGGAACATTTCTGGGATCTTTTATTTCAGCTCATGAAATATGGGACCAACACTTTACATGTTGCGTTTATATTTGTGTTCAGTGTAAAAAGCTATTGTTTAAATACCCTAAGAAGCAATTGTTTACCATTTATATTTCTAAACACATAATGTCTATTTGTTCGGCTCGCAGCCCATCAATCAGATCATATTTTGGCCCACAAGGCCCAAAAGTTTGAGCACCCCTGTTTTATTGATACAAAACTTTGGATTATTCACACATAATTTTTATACAGTAAATGTAGCCATACTAATTTGTTATTGCATCCACTAGTGTTTTCCTCTCCATTTCATCATTCCTCTCCCTGTTGGGAATTAGAGTTTAGGGATCCTAGATAATTAGCGCTCTGTTTTTAGCCTGATTTGTTAGTGCTACAGTACATAGTGATCATGGCGCTCATTAGTTCCTCTAGTCATTGTACAGTGGCTTGCGAAAGTATTCACCCCCCTTGGCATTTTTCCTATTTTGTTGCCTTACAACCTGGAATTAAAATGGATTGTTGGGGGGCTTGTATCATTTGATCTACAGAACATGCCTACCACTTTGAAGATGCAACATATTTTTTATTGTGAAACAAACAAGAAATTAGACAAAAAAACAGAAAACTTGAGCATGCATAACAAAGGTGGCTCTACACTTTGTTGAGCCACCTTTTGCGGCAGTTACAGCTGCAAGTCTCTTGGGGTATGTCTCTATAAGCTTGGCACATCTATCCACTGGGATTTTTGCCCATTCTTTTAGGCAAAACTGCTCCAGCTCCTTCAAGTTGGATGGGTTCCGCTGATGTACAGCAATCTTTAAGTCATACCACAGATTCTCAATTGGATTGAGGTCTGGGCTTTGACTAAGCCATTCCAAGACTTATTGGCAGACTAAATAGCCTTGGTTTCTCAAATGACTGCCTCGCCTGGTTCACCAACTACTTCTCAGATAGAGTTCAATGTGTCAAATCGGAGGGCCTGTTGTCTGGACCTATGGCAGTCTCTATGGGGGTGCCACAGGGTTCAATTCTTGGGCCAACTCTTTTCTCTGTGTATATCAATGACGTCGCTCTTGCTGCTGGTGACTCTCAGATCCACCTCTACGCAGACGACACCATTTTGTATACATCTGGCCCTTCATTGGACACTGTGTTAACAAACATCCAAACGAGCTTCAATTCCATACAACACTCCTTCAGTAGCCTCCAACTGCTCTTAAACACTAGTAAAACTAAATGCATGCTCTTCAACCGAACGCTGCTTGCACCCGCCCACCCGACTAGAATCACTACTCTAGACGGGTCTGACCTAGAGTACGTGGACAACTACAAATATCTAGGTGTCTGGTTAGACTGTAAACTCTCCTTCCAGACTCACATTAAGAATCTCCAATCCAAAGTTAAATCTAGAATCGGTTTCCTATTTGCAACAAAGCCTCCTTCACTCATGCTGCCAAACATGCCCTCGTAAAACTGACTATCCTACCGATCCTTGACTTCGGCGATGTCATTTACAAAATAGCCTCCAACACTCTACTCAGCAAACTGGATGTTGTCTATCACAGTGCCATCCGTTTTGTCTCCAAAGCCCCATATAATACCCACCACTGTGACCTGTACGCTCTTGTTGGCTGGTCCTCACTACATATTCGTCGCCAAACCCACTGGCTCCAGGCCATCTATAAATCACTGCTAGGCAAATCCCCGCCTTATCTTAGCTCATTGGTCACCATAGCAACACCCACCCGTAGTCTGCGCTCCAGCGGGTATATCTCACTGGTCATCCCCAAAGCCAACACCTCCTTTGGCGCAATTCCTTCCAGTTCTCTGCTGCCAATGACTGGAACAAATTGCAAAAATCTCTGAAGCTGGAGACACTTATCTCCCTCACTAACTTTAAGCATCAGTTGTCAGAGCACCTTACCGATCACTGCACCTGTACACAGCTCATCTGAAATTAGCCCGCCCTAACTACCTCATCCCTATATTGTTATTTATTTTGCTCATCTGTACCCCAGTATCTCTATTTGCACATCATCTCTTGCACATCATTCCAGTGTTAATACTAAATTGTAATTATTTTGCACTATAGCCTATTTTATTGCCTTACCTCCATAACTTGCTAAATTTGCACACTGTATATTAATTGTATTTCTATTGTATTTTTGATTTTTGTTTTGTTTTACCCCATATGTAACTCTGTGTTGTTGTTTTTATCGCACTGCTTTGCTTTATCTTGGCCAGGTCGCAGTTGTAAATGAGAACTTGTTCTCAACTGGTTTACCTGGTTAAATAAAGGTGAAATAAAAAAAATAAAAAAAATAAAAATTTAAATGTTTCCCCTTAAACCACTCGAGTGTTGCTTTAGCAGTATGCTTAGGGTCATTGTCCTGCTGGAAGGTGAACCTCCGTCCCAGTCTCAAAACTCTGGAAGACTGAAACAGGTTTCCCTCAATAATTTCCCTGTATTTAGCGCCATCCATCATTCCTTCAATTCTGACCAGTTTCCCAGTCCCTGCCGATGAAAAACATCCCCACAGCCTGATGCTGCCACCACCATGCTTCACTGTAGGGATGGTGTTCTCAGGGTGATGAGAGGTGTTGGGTTTGCGCCAGACATAGCGTTTTATTTGATGGCCAAAAAGCTCAATTTTAGTCTCATCTGACCAGAGTATCTTCTTTCATATGTTTGGGGAGTCTCCCACACACTAAATGTGTTTCCTTATTTTTTCTTTAAGCAATGGCTTTTTTCTGGCCACTCTTCCATAAAGCCCAGCTCTGTGGAGTGTACAGCTTAAAGTGGTCCTATGGACAGATACTCCAATATCCGCTGTGGAGCTTTGCAGCTCCTTCAGGGTTATCTTTGGTCTCTTTCTTGGCTCTCTGATTAATGCCCTCCTTGCCTGGTCCGTGAGTTTTGGTAGGCGGCCCTCTCTTGGCAGGTTTGTTGTGGTGTCATATTCTTTCAATTTTTTAATAATGGATTTAAATGTGCTCCGTGGGATGTTCAAAGTTTCAGATATTTTTTTATAACCCAACCCTGATCTGTACTTCTCCACAACTTTGTCCCTGACCTGTTTGGAGAGCTCCTTGATCTTCATGGTGCCGCTTGCTTGGTGGTGCCCCTTGCTTAGTGGTGTTGCAGACTCTGGGGCCTTTCAGAACAGGTGTATTTTTACTGAGATCATGTGACAGATCATGTGACACTTAGATTGAACACAGGTGGACTTTATTTTACTAATTATGTGACTTCTGAAGGTAAGTGGTTGCACCAGATCTTATTTAGGGGCTTCATAGCAAAGGGGGTGAATACATATTCGCGCACCACTTTTCCGTGATTTTTATTTATTTATTTTTTGAAACAAGTATTTTTTTTCATTTCACTTCACCAATTTGGACTATTTTGTGCATGTCCATTACATGAAATCAAAATCAAAATCCATTTAAATTACAGGTTGTAATGCAACAAAATAGGAAAAATTAATACTTTTGCAAGGCACTGTACTATAACAGCTTGACCAACCATAGAAAACAAACTTTGATAATGTCAGGTCACCTGACCCCCTGTCAATATCAAACGTATCCACTTGCTCCACTTGGGTAATTAACGGTGAAGTTTATGTCATTCAAAGAGCGCTTGCAGACAGGTGGAAACAGGTGTCATTTCACTGACAGAGGACACAAAATTATAGATCAAAGTCATTGTTGAGAGTATAACAGTAGGCCATAGACTTGTTCGATATTTATACACATTGAGCATATACTGCATTGTCTAGATTACTGATACTTAAACAGCATAACTTCTTCATTGTTGCATATCTACGTACCGCAGAGACTAAATGCCATAACCAATGTATCTCAGACACATACTGGCCTACAGCAGGATGAAGGCCAGAATAAAATCACTTGAGGTACGCATCAGTACAAAATACACTACATGACCAAAAGTATTTGGACACCTGCTCGTCGAATGTCTCATAAAAAAATCATGGGCATTAATATGGAGTTGGTCCCCCCTTTGCTGCTATAACAGCCTCCACTCTTCTGGGAAGGCTTTCCACTAGATGTTGGAACACTGCTGTGGGGACTTGCTTCCATTCAGCCACAAGAGCATTAGTGAGGTTGGGCACTGATATTGGGCGATTAGGCCTGGCTCGCAGTCGACATTCCAATTCATCCCAAATGGGGTTGAGGTCAGGGCTCTGTGCAGGCCAGTCAAGTTCTTCCACACCGATCCCGACGAACAGTTCTTGTGCTGACGTTGCTTCCAGAGAACGTTTGGAACTCAGTAGTGAGTGTTGCAACCAAGGACAGACTATTTTTACATGCTACGCGCTTCAGCACTCGGCGGTCCCGTTCTGTGAGCTTGTGTGGCCTACCACTTCACAATAACATCACTTGCAGTTGACCGGGGCAGCTTTAGCAGGGCAGAAATTTTACGAACTGACTTGTTGGAAAGGTGGCATCCTATGACGGTGCCACCTTGAAAGTCACTGAGCTTTTCAGTGAGGCCATTCTACTGCCAATGTTTGTCTATGGAGATTGCATGGCGGTGTGCTCAATTTTATACACCTGTCAGCAACGGGTGTGGCTGAAATAGCCTAAGCCACTAATTAGAAGGGGGTGTCCACATACTTTATATATAGTGTATCAGGATTTGATACTACACAGCGCTGCCTATCCAACTCCTATATGGAATAATTGTCCGCCAACCAGCCATGTTGGTCTGCTTGGTGTAAAAATGCCGACGGTGCAAACAGATCCAGGACCAGGCTAACAAACAGCTACACAATATCATACAAAACCTTGTTGCCAGATGGCTTCCATTAGTGGTCACTCACACAATATTTTCATTGTTTTTTATATATAACAATTTCCTTCTCAAGATGAGTTGTCATGTCAATCAGCCTAGCAATAGCTCTTGAGACTACGACATGAAAATGTTAACAATCACGTGACCATTTGTCTTACCTCATTATTGTTGACATCAAATTAAGGATGATAAATGATGGGGGAGTGTTTTAGATAAAAAGGATTTGGCCGATACCTGTGGCAGGATTCTTACCCACTTCAGCAAGGTACAGGTGTGGCTTTTGAGGACTACCTGTATACAGGTTTTCCTCTTGACTGACTACAGCTGTTAATGCTGCGGTATTCTTACTCACTCTGTCAAATGTGTTTATATGGGGTATTCAAAATTATTACCAGTAGCATAAAAAAAAGAGGATACGAACAGCATGTGTAGTATATCTTCATTTAAAACTTGTATTTACCATTTTAAAAAATCTGTATTTTTGTAAAACATATTTCTGTTCTTTTTGTACAGGTTTGCCCTGTGTTGCTAACAGGATGGACAACAACATGTCATTACCAAGCCATATCCTTAAAATACAGGGGTTTTGAAATCTCACAGACATTCATGTATCCATTTTTTTCTCCATGCTGTTTGTTTATCTCTCCCTCCTTGTTTCTAACATTGGAGTCCTGGTTGTCATCATCACAGAGAGAAGCTTGCACAAACCAATGTACATCCTCTTCTGTAACCTGTCTGTTAATGACCTGATTGGCAACACTGTCTTGTTGCCTCGCCTCATGGCTGATATTGTTTCAACTGAGAGGTTTATCACGTACAGCCAATGTGTTGCTCAGGCCTTTTTCAGTCACACGTTTGGATCAGCCGCACATATGATACTGACCATTATGGCCTTTGACAGGTATGTGGCCATATGTTACCCTTTAAGGTACACATCAATAATGACAACCAAAACTGTAGTTACGCTGTCTGTGTCTGCTTGGGGGGCTTCCCTTGTGTTAGTGTCTGTCCTACTGGGTCTCACCATAAGGCTATCCCGCTGCAGTTCAATCATTCTGAATGCTTATTGTGACAACGCATCGTTGTTCAAGCTATCCTGTGAGGACGTTTCAATCAATAACATTTATGGGCTTTTTTTCACTGTGCTGCTCTTTACTTCTTCAATGGGAAGCATAGCTGTCACTTATTTCAGGATTGCTGTGATTTGCTGGACCAAGAAAAGCAAGGAGATGAACAACAGAGCATTGCAGACCTGTGCAAGCCACCTGGTGCTGTATCTCATTATGCTGTGGAGTGGGTTTCTAACCATCATACTGCATCGCTTTCCAGACTATCCATATTTGAGAAAACTGGCTTACGTTCTATTTCATGTCGTCCCTGCTAATTTGAATCCAATTATCTACGGCTTGCAAACAAAGTCATTGAGGCAGAAAATTACACAAATACTCAGCCGGAAAGTTACACACTCTTAATACAGATATTTGTTTGGCACTTTGAAAATCAAATCGACAGGCTTGTTGATTATTCTGGTACTGAAACCATGAAAACAAAATGGATTAGAATTCAACACATACCAGTCTTAAAAGCTGTCTTTGAGGTACATTTCAAACATTTTCTGCTCCATATTCATAATCTCAGCACCACCCCAACATCAACATATGTTAAAATGGCGCCTTTCTATGTTTTGTAGTCAAAAAGATAGAGGAAGATAAATGTTTCCGATGACATCATCCGGTGTGTGTCGTGATTTTAACCAATTATGTGCAGGCAATGAGCAGACAATGTTCGGGCGGAAATTGCAATGTTTCCCTTTAAAGGTTATGTCTTGCCATTTTCACATTTTGATGTTGGGGTGTTGATGGAGATGATGACTATGAAGTCGTAAAATGTTGAAATCACCCTTTAAAGGTGACGTTCTGTAAGATATTAGGAGGTATGAATGAGGGAACTGTAGAGGTGACGATGAGCACACATTGTTTAACAGGCTTTCCTGTCTGTGCCTAGTCATTACCTGGTTGCCAGTCAAAATGGTATCTCTATAGAGAATTCAGAGGGACGTCGCAGAGATGTCCTGCTGGTTTTCAGGTGAGGTACCAAGCCAACCTGTACCTTATTCACTCTATAGAGCCAACCTGTACCTTATTCACTCTATAGAGCCAACCTGTACCTGGTTCTCTCCATAGAGCCAACCTGTTCCTGATTCACTCTATATAGTATACATCTAATCAAATTTTTATTGTCCTATCATGATGGAAAGATCCCTAACCCTATATCCTGGACACCCACCTGAGTGACCCATACACCAAAGAGAAGTTCCCATCTCTTTTATGGACCTGCTGTGAGTATGCAGCCTAAACAGAGAAATAAATGCGGTCAGAGACCTACTTGAGCAGCACCGCCCCCTCAAGATTCTGAGCCTGCCTGGCCAGGTTGGTCCTACAAAGCCAGAGCCCCCTGATGGGAGAGCATTATATACAAGGACATTCTCAAAGCTGCTAATGAGAACCTTGACGACCTTTTACCTAGCCCGTGAGGATTCCGGTGGGTACCCCCCACCCAGGTGGTGGCAGTGCTGCCAACACTGGCTGCAGTAACCCATGGGGAGGGGTCACACTCGGACAATCAGAGAGGGGTTTATCATTGTGGCCCAGGTGGCACAAAATAATCAAAGGTCTGACTGCACGGAGATGCTTGGGAATCAGAGTGTTTGTGTCTCAGGTGAAGAGGGTGGATCTGATCTCCATCACCTAGGACTTGGCATAGATTAATTAGATTAATCAAATCTCACATTGTTGTCAATTTCTGCTCAGTCTGCATGCTTTCTCAATCAGCTTTAACTGTATGTGCACTCGTAAATCAGGTCCTTTCTTGAGCTGGGCTCTGGGATTTAACAGCCGTTGAGTATCTGATTTTATGGTGGATTGTGGAGGAGGGGGTTGAGTGTGTTGGAGTATGTGTGTGTGTGTTTGTCCGGCATCTGTTGTGGGGGTGGGGATGTTGGGGGAGGGTATGGGATGGACCACGGGAATTATTTGCTAGGATAATAATTGCTTGTCAATAAATTAAATGTAATACAATGGCAATCCGGGTTATATGTTAAAATCCTACGCATGAACTGCCGACATTATTACGACATACTAATAGATAATGATGGAAAATTGGATATGCATATATTTTTTTAATAGTTATGTATATATATATATACAGTGGGGAGAACAAGTATTTGATACACTGCCGATTTTGCAGGTTTTCCTACTTACAAAGCATGTAGAGGTCCGTCATTTTTATCATAGGTACACTTCAACTGTGAGAGACGGAATCTAAAACAAAAATCCAGAAAAACACATTGTATGATTTTTAAGTAATTAATTTGCATTTTATTGCATGACATAAGTACTTGATACATCAGAAAAGCAGAACTTAATATTTGGTATAGAAACCTTTGTTTGCAATTACAGAGATAATACGTTTCCTGTAGGTCTTGACCAGGTTTGCACACACTGCAGCAGGGATTTTGGCACACTCCTCCATACAGACCTTCTCCAGATCCTTCAGGTTTCGGGGCTGTCGCTGGGCAATACGGACTTTCAGCTCCCTCCAAAGATTTTCTATTGGGTTCAGGTCTGGAGACTGGCTAGGCCACTACAGGACCTTGAGATGCTTCTTATGGAGCCACTCCTTAGTTGGCCTGGCTGTGTGTTTCGGGTCGTTGTCATGCTGGAAGACCCAGCCACGACCCATCTTCAATCCTCTTACTGAGGGAAAGAGGTTGTTGGCCAAGATCTTGCGATACATGGCCCCATCCATCCTCCCCTCAATACGGTGCAGTCGTCCTTTCCCCTTTGCAGAAAAGCATCCCCAAAGAATGATGTTTCCACCTCCATGCTTCACAGTTGGGATGGTGTTCTTGGGGTTGTACTCATCCTTCTTCTTCCTCCAAACACGGCGAGTGGAGTTTAGACCAAAAAGCTCTATTTTGTCTCATCAGACCACATGACCTTCTCCCATTCCTCCTCTGGATCATCCAGATGGTCATTGGCAAACTTCAGACGGGCCTGGACATGCGCTGGCTTGAGCAGGGGGACCTTGCGTGCGCTGCAGGATTTTAATCCATGACGGCGTAGTGTGTTACTAATGGTTTTCTTTGAGACTGTGGTCCCAGCTCTCTTCAGGTCATTGACCAGGTCCTGCCATGTAGTTCTGGGCTGATCCCTCACCTTCCTCATGATCATTGATGCCCCACGAGTTGAGATCTTGCATGGAGCCCCAGACCGAGGGTGATTGACTGTCATCTTGAACTTCTTCCATTTTCTAATAAATGCGCCAACAGTTGTTGCCTTCTCACCAAGCTGCTTGCCTATTGTCCTGTAGCCCATCCCAGCCTTGTGCAGGTCTACAATTTTATCCCTGATGTCCTTACACAGCTCTCTGGTCTTGTCCATTGTGGAGAGGTTGGAGTCTGTTTGATTGAGTGTTTGGACAGGTGTCTTTTATACAGGTAACGAGTTCAAACAGGTGCAGTTAATACAGGTAATGAGTGGAGAACAGGAGGGATCCTAAAAAGAAAAACGAACAGGTCTGTGAGAGCCGGAATTCTTACTGGTTGGTAGGTGATCAAATACTTATGTCATGCAATGAAATGCAAATTAATTACTTTAAAATCATACAATGTGATTTTCTGGATTTTTGTTTTAGGTTCCGTCTCTCACAGTTGAAGTGTACCTATGATAAAAAATTACAGACCTCTACATGCTTTGTAAGTAGGAAAACCTGCAAAATCGGCAGTGTATCAAATACTTGTTCTCCCCACTGTATAGAGGTGACAGCATTGGAAATGCTGTTGGCGGTTAATCTGCTTCTGTTTTGTGGGTGGCACTGTGTGCTGTTTTTGATGGATGGGTCCTGGCCTCTCGGGGCCTTAGGGATCTGGAGGGACGTGGGTGGGATGCCGATCACTGGGATGACGGCTCAACTTGGGATGGGGAGGGGTTTTAACGGGGGAATTAGTGGAGAACAATTGAAGGGTTACTCAGTAGCAATGCAAATATCACGGTACAGCTATATGGACACTCAATCATTACAGTGTTTTTTATTGGTAAATTTACAAACATATATAATGATAAATAGACTTGAAACTTGTATCTCATTATGGTGTATGGTGAAATAAGTATAGCCAGTTATAATTGTAATGGCTTAGCTGATAATAACAAAAGAAGAACAATATTTACATGGCTCAAAGAGAAGGAATATAATATCTATTGTATACAGGAAACTCATTCAACAATTCGAAATGAAGTTGCGTGGAAAAAGGAATGGGGAGGGGGGAAATATACTTCTCCCATGGGCAAAGAAATTCAAAAGGGGTGATGATATTAATTAATAGTAATTTCGATCCGAATGTACAAATTGTCCAAATAGCAAGGTAGATGGATTATTTTAAATATGTTATTGGACCATAAACAGATTTGGCTCATTAACCTTTACGGACCAAATAATGATGATCCACACTTCTTTGACAATATATATAATAAATTATCAAGCCTGCAAGCAATTCAAGACAATATTATTATGGTGGGGGATTATAATACTGTTTTAAATAGCTCAATGGACCGTAAAGGAAATCACACCACAAACAATCACCCACATGCTCTTAAGGAAATTGTGAATGTCATGGATACATTAGAACTAGTAGATATATGGAGGCTTAAATATACTGATCTAGTGAGATATACATGGCGGAGACTCAATCAAGCTAGTCGTCTTGACTCCTTTGTTATCTCATTCTCGTTGGCACCAAAAGTTAAAACAGTGTTGATAGGGGACAGAATGCGGTCGGACCATCAGATAATTGGCATATACATTACTCTTACTGGATTTCCACGTGGGCGAGGATTTTGGAAATTTAATCAAAGCCTATTGGATGATAGTTTATTTATAATTAGAACAAAGGAATTTATAACTGACTTTTTCCGACATTACATAGGTACAGCAAATCCCCTTATTGTATGGGACACCTTTAAATGTGCCTTTAGAGGCCATGCAATTCAGTACTCATCTCGAAAACAAAAGCAATTTAGGTCAAAAGAGTTTATACTAACAAAGGAAATAGAAAGTCTAACAGAACAGATAGATGGCAATAAAAACTGTAACATAGAGGCTCAGAATAAATTAGAGGAAAAACAAAAGAAATGGAGAAACTTATTCAAGAAAGATAAAGTGTAATATATTATAAAAATAAAGCAAACTGGATGGAATATGAGGAAAAATGCACAAAATTATTTTTAATCTTCAACATAGGAATGCTACCAAAAATAACTTCATGAAACTGGTTACAATTGACGGAGTCACCCAGATTCACCAAATGATATTTGAAGGAAGAAACAAAGTACTTTAAGCATATGTTTTCTTTTCAGTCAACTCCATCTCCTCTAACTGAAGCTAATTGTAGAGATTTTTTTCTATTGATAATGTAAAATTAACAGCCATACAGAAAGACTAATGTGAAGGTGAAGTTACAGAGGAGGAATTTCTGGATGCAATTAAATACTTAAAGTCCGGGAAAACTCCAGGGTTGGATGGCATACCAGTCGAGGTATACCAAACCTTTTTTGATATACTAAGAGGACCGTTATTAGCATGTTTTAACCACTCCTATGTAAATGGTAGATAATCTGACACTCAAGAAGAAGGTCTGATCTCATTATTACTGAAACAGGATACAAGTGGAAAATATAAAGATCCAGTCCATTAAAAAAATTGGAGGCCCCTTACACTTCAGTATTGTGATGCAAAAATTCTAGCAAAATGTATAGCGCATAGAATTAAAAAGGTATTGTCGGATATTATTCATTCTAATCAGACATGTTTTTTACATGGAAGACACATTGGAGATAATATAAGGCAAATATTGCAAACAATAGAACACTATGGAAAATATGGGAAACCAGGCCTGCTATCCATAGCAGACTTCGAAAAGGCATTTGATAAAGTACGACTGGGTTTTATATATAAATGCCTGGAGCATTTCAATTTTGGAGAATCTCTTATAAAATGGGTCAAAATCATGTATAGTAACCCTAGGTGTAAAATAGTAAATAATGGATATTTCTCAGAAAGTTTAAAACTGTCAAGAGGAGTGAAACAAGGTTGTCCACTATCGGCATATCTATTTATTGTGGCCATCGAGATGTTAGCTATTAAAATCAGATCCAATAATAATATCAGAGGATTAGAAATCCAGGGCTTAAAAACAAAGGTGTCATTGTACGCTGATGATTCATGTTTTCTTTTAAATCCACAACTAGAATCCCTCCACAGCCTCATAGATGATCTAGATACATTTTCTAACCTCTCTGGATTACAACCAAATTATGACAAATATACTATATTACGTATTGGATCACTAGAAAATACAATTTTTACATTACCATGTAGGTTACCAATAAAATGGTCTGATGGTAATGTGGATATACTCTGAATACATATCCCAAAGGAAATAAATTATCTCACTTCAATACATTTTAATAGAGAGTTAGCAAAAATAGATAAGATCTTGCTACCATGGAAAGGTAAATACAGTGGGGGAAAAAAGTATTTAGTCAGCCACAAATTGTGCATGTTCTCCCACTTAAAAAGATGAGAGAGGCCTGTCATTTTCATCAAAGGTACACGTCAACTATGACAGACATTGAGATTTTTTTCCCCAAAAATCACATTGTAGGATTTTTAATGAATTTATTTACAAATTATGGTTGAAAATAAGTATTTGGTCACCTACAAACAAGCAAGATTTCTGGCTCTCACAGACCTGTAACTTCTTCTTGTCACGGTTCAGACAGACGACAAGAGGACCACAATTGCGTCACACCAGAAAGTTTATTAAAACTTAAGGGGAAAAGGGAAGTAGGGGAGTGAGTGAAGGCTCCAGGGGTTATCCCGTCCAATGTGCTGGGTCTGTGCCCCCCAGTGGCAGCGATCGTCCGATGGCGCCGGTGGTTGGTGGTCCAGAAGTCCTGGGGGAGGAAACACAGACACAACGGGCGGATGAAACAAGGCAGAAGTACAGTTCAAGGGAAATCCAAATACGTTGTAGCAAGGCAGAAGGCTGGTCAGAGTTACCGGGGTCGAAGAGTAGTCAGGAGTCGTAATGGCAGAAAGCAGGTCTGGTTTTCCTGGGGCAGAAGAGTATCCAAGAATCAGGCAGGTCCGGGGTCACAAAACAAGGGTGAGCCAGAAGCGCGAGCACACAGGTTCCGGGTGTGAGCTTTGCAGACGATCTGACAAAGGAGAGCTGAGAGACGGGACTTTAAATACTGGGAGAGGTTAGTGGGTAATGCAGCGCAGCTGGCAGAGTAATTAGAGCCGAGCAGAGCAGGGACAGGTGGAGCTCGTTAGGCTGAGTAGAGAGAGAGAGAGATGAGCAGAGTGGAAGATAGTGGAAACACATTAAGGTGGTAACCCGGTGGAGTGAGAGGGCTCATGACAGAAACCCCCCAAGGGACGGCCCCAGAAGTCCCAAGAGCAACACCACGCCGGGCGGGAGGAGGGGAGCCGGAGGAGGGCTAGAACTCCTCCGAACGGTCCGAGCGAACGCCCTCATCCTCGGGAGGAAGCCGGAGGGCCGTGGTCGGGGAGATGGGACAGGTCCCGAGACAGGATCAGGCACAGGACAGGAAGCCGAGCGGGCAGGACGGTTAGGGATCCCTCTGGGGCGGCCCCCTACGGATTGCAGGTTGATCAGGATGCCGTTGGTGGAAGGCGGTGATGAGAGTCCTATCCACAATCCGACTAGCTGGCACCCAGGTCCTTTCCTCAGGTCCATAGCCCTCCCAGTCAATGAGGTACTGGAGACCCCTACCCCTCCGTCTGGACCGAAGCAGGCGGCGGACGGTGTAAACCAGACCACCATCGACGAGCCGTGGAGGAGGAGGACAAGGCGCAGCAGGGACCAGCGGACTCTCATGAATGGGCTTAATCTTAGACACATGGAAAGTGGGGGTGCACCCTCATGGAATTAGGCAGTTGGAGCCGGACAGCAGTTGGGCTAATCACTCTTATGATAGGGAATGGGCCAATGAACCGAGGTGCCAACTTCTGCGACTCCACCCTGAGTGGCAGGTTCCTTGACGACAACCACACCCTTTGACCAACATGGTAGGTGGGAGCAGGGATTCTCCGACGGTTGGCCCCGGTAGTGTAGCTGGCAACGGATCTGAGAAGTGTGGCTCGGGCCTGTGACCAGGTGCGGCGACATCGACGGGCAAACGCAAGTGCAGATGGGCAAGTAACCTCCCCTTCCTGACTGGCAAATAGAGGAGGCTGGTACCCATAAACACATTGGAAAGGGGACATACCGATGGCAGAGCAGGTCAGAGAATTGTGTGCGTACTCCACCCATGTCAATTGCTGCGACCAGGAGTGGGGGTTGCGTGAAGTCATGCATCGCAGTGCCTTCTCGAGCTCCTGATTTGCCCGCTCTGACTGCCCATTGGATTGGGGATGGAATCCGGAAGTCAGACTGACTGTGGCTCCCAGCAGGTGACAGAACTCCTTCCAAAAAGCGGAGGAGAATTGTGGACCACGGTCAGAAACTACATCCTTTGGCAGTCCGTGGATCCGGAAGACGTGTTCCAGGACCACCTGGGCGGTCTCCTTGGCGGTTGGGAGCTTGGGGAGGGGAATGAAGTGTGCCATCTTGCTGAATCGGTCAACTATGGTGAGAATGACGGTCTTGCCCCTTGAAGGGGGCAGCCCCGTGACAAAGTCAAGGGCGATGTGAGACCAGGGACGTCTGGGCACAGGCAGGGGCTGCAGCAATCCGGCTGGGGGCTGGCAGGACGACTTGTGTTGGTTGCAGATGGGGCAGGCTTGGACGAATTCCCCGTACATCCTTTCTCAGAGCGGGCCACCAGAACCTCTGGGCGAGCAGGTTGTAAGTGCGGGTGGAGCCAGGGTGACAAGCTAGGCGGGGAGTCATGTCCCCACTGAACGACCTGGGACCTTAGGTTTTCGGGGACAAAAAGGCGGTCAGCTGGGCAAGTGCTGGGACCGGGCTGGTTACGGAGAGCTTCCAGCACCTGTTCCTCAACAGCCCAGGTCAGAGCTGCTACGATGCAGGGACTTGGCAGAATCGACACAGGATCCTTGGAGGGGTTGTCATCCTTCTGGAATTGACGGGAGAGGGCGTCTGGCTTGGTGTTGCGTGATCCAGGCCGGTATGACAGAGTGAAATTAAACCTGGTGAAGAATAGGGCCCAGCGGGACTGCCTGGAGTTCAACCGTTTGGCCGTGCGGATGTACTCCAAGTTCTTATGATCGGTCCAAACGAGAAATGGAATGGTGGACCCCTCCAGCCAGTGACGCCACTCCTCCAAGGCAAGCTTCACAGCCAGCAGCTCTCGGTTCCCTATGTCGTAATTGCACTCAGAGGGGGACAACCGACGTGAGAAAAGGCACAGGGATGGAGCTTCCTATCCTCCGCAGCCCACTGAGAAATCACAGCACCAACTCCCACATCCGAGGCGTCCACCTCCACAATGAATTGCCGGTCCACGTCAGGCATCTGGAGGATGGGAGCGGAGGTGAACCTTACCTTGAGGGTACTGAAGGCCTTGTCGGCTGCTGGGGTCCAGGTGAAGGGGTTGCTTGGTGCTGGTTAGAGCAGTGAGAGGGGCAGCAACGGTACTGTAGTTCCGGATAAACTTTCTATAGAAGTTAGCAAACCCCAGAAACTGTTGCAGCTTCTTTCTGTTCTCCGGAACTGGCCATGACGTGACTGCTGATACTTTGGCAGGATCCATTTGGATACTTCCCTCTGCCACTATGTACCCCAGGAAGGCCACTGTCTTGACGTGAAACTCACACTTCTCTGCCTTGGCGTAGAGGGAATTCTCCAGAAGACGATGAAGGACTTGCTGGACATGGCGGGTGTGTTCAGACAGGTTTCTGGAGTAGATTAAGATGTCATCCAGGTAAACGAAGACAAACTTGTTTAACATGTCCCGCAGTACATCATTCACTAGAGCCTGGAACACAGCAGGAGCATTGGTGAGGCCAAAAGGCATAACCAGATACTCGTAGTGGCCTGTTGGTGTATTGAATGCGGTCTTCCATTCATCTCCCTCCCGGATCCGCACTAGGTGGTAAGCGTTTCTGAGATCCAACTTGGTAAAAACAGTGGCTCCCTGGAGCAACTCAAAAGCAGAGGTGAGCAGAGGGAGAGGGTAACGGTTTTTCACTGTGATGTCGTTGAGTCCCCTGTAGTCGATGCAGGGGCGAAGAGATCCGTCCCTCTTCCCCACAAAGAAGAAGCCAGCACCAGCCGGAGATGAAGATGAACGGATCAATCCTGTGGACAGAGAGTCATTGATGTAGTCCTCCATGGACCTTCTTTCAGGAGCAGACAACGAATAAAGACGGCCCCTTGGAGGGGGCTGTTCCAGGGAGGAGGTCGATGGCACAGTCGTACGGTCGGTGAGGGGGCAGAGATGTGGCTCTTGCTTTGTTAAACACTTCTCTGAGACCATGGTAGCATTCTGGGACATGGGAGAGGTCAGGGGCGGAGTTAGTAGGTACTGGCCGAGGGGGTAGTGCGGCAGCAAGCAGGCAGGTTCGGTGGCAGTCCTCTCCCCACTCCTGATCACCCGGTCACCCAGTCGAGCTGAGGGTTGTGCCGGGCGGAGCCATGGGTAACCCAGGATGAGGGGTTGGCCTGGAGAGGGGAGCAGGTGAAACTGGATAGTTTCTTGATGGTTTCCGGACAGACCCATCAAGACCCGGGGCCGTGACATGAGTGACCGATCCGAGTAAGTGTCCGTCCAGTGCCCGGGCAGGAATAGGAGGTGTCAAACGGAGGTTCTCCAGTCCCAGTTGGCGTGCCAGCTTGATGTCCATTATGTTGGCTTCGGCGCCAGAATCCACCAGAGCAGCCAGGGTGTGAGTAGAGTCAGAGAGGCGGAGGTGAACTTGCAGCAAGGGTTTGCGGTCGGAGGACTGGATGGTCATTGAGCTCAACCGGACTCCCCTATGCCCGGTGAGCTTCGGCTTTAAAGGGCAGGTTACCACACGATGTCCATCACCTCCACAATAGAGGCAGAGGTTTGAGGTGAAGCGGCGCTGGCGCTCTGCAGGAGTGAGAGAGGCTCGCCCAATCTCCATAGGCTCAGACTGATCAAGCTGACTTGGGTGAGTGGCAGTAGCTGACAGGAGCCCAGTCGGATCTCTCCGAATGCCGGTAGTTGGTGGACCTTGGCGCCCCCTCTCACGACGACGGGTCTGTATCCTTCTGTCGATCCGGACAGTCAGTGCGATGGCTTCATCAAGAGTGGAAGGCAGTTCATGGGAGACCAACTTCGTCCTTGATATAGTCAGCCAAGCTATGGAAGAACGCGTCCACCAACGATGGTGTGT
Organism: Coregonus clupeaformis; assembly: GCF_020615455.1. Taxonomy (NCBI): domain Eukaryota; kingdom Metazoa; phylum Chordata; class Actinopteri; order Salmoniformes; family Salmonidae; genus Coregonus; species Coregonus clupeaformis. The sequence continues at coordinate 41,853,086 of NC_059196.1, forward strand.
TCCAAGAACTTCGTCTTGCCAGGGTTCGGAAGTCGATGGAATGGTCTGCGACTGTACGTCTGCCTTGTCGAATACTGAACAGTTCACGAGACGCCTCTGCGGTTGGTGAATCCAGGTCAAACACCTTCAGCATCTCCTCAGCAAACAGGTCGAAGGTTGCACATGCGGGGGTTTGACGTTCGAACTCTGCTGTTCCCCAGAGTCGAGCTCGGCCCGTCAGGTGAGTGATGGCATACCCGACCCTAGCCCCCTCCGTGGCGAAGGTCCTTGGCTGCAAGGAGAACTGAAGTCGGCAGCTAGTCAGGAATGGCCGGACCTGGGTAGAATCGCCGTTGAACCGCTCGGGGTTTCCAATCTTGGGTTCGGGGCAGCGGCTGAAATGACCGGGGCAGGTAACTCGGGAGGCAGGGCTGGTGGGCAGACTGGCTGGGGTAAGGTTGGTGAGGAGTTGGATGATCCTGGCGAGTTGTTGCTGCTGCTGGGACTGCTGCTGGTGCTGCTGGAACTGCTGATGCTGTTGGTGGCCGACCTGAAGCAGAGAGGTGATGTCGCGCTCATGCGGCCTAGCTCTCTCTCAGTGTGTTCCAGGCGTAGCATGGCGGTGGGTTGCTCAGGTTCTTCGGTTTCCATGTCGGGGGAAGTGTGCGCTGAGTCCATGATGGTCAGATCGTACTGTCACGGTTCAGACAGACGACAAGAGGACCACAATTGCGTCACACCAGAAAGTTTATTAAAACTTAAGGGAAAAGGGAAGTAGGGGAGTGAGTGAAGGCTCCAGGGGTTATCCCGTCCAATGTGCTGGAGTCTGTGCCCCCCAGTGGCAGCGATGCGTCCGATGACGCGCGGTGGTTGGTGGTCCAGAAGTCCTGGGGGGAGGAAACACAGACACAACGGGGCGGATGAAACAAGGCAGAAGTACAGTTCAAGGGAAATCCAAATACGTTGTAGCAAGGCAGAAGGCTGGTCAGAGTTACCGGGGGTCGAAGAGTAGTCAGGAGTCGAATGGCAGAAAGCAGGTCTGGTTTTCCTGGGGCAGAAGAGTATCCAAGAATCAGGCAGGTCCGGGGTCACAAAACAAGGGGTGAGCCAGAAGCGCGAGCACACAGGTTCGGGTGTGAGCTTTGCAGACGATCTGACAAAGGAGAGCTGAGAGACGGGACTTTAAATACTGGGAGAGGTTAGTGGGTAATGCAGCGCAGCTGGCAGAGTAATTAGAGCCGAGCAGAGCAGGGACAGGTGGAGCTCGTTAGGCTGAGTAAAGGAGAGAGAGAGATGAGCAGAGTGGAAGATAGTGGAAACACATTAAGGTGGTAACCCGGGGTGGAGTGAGAGGGCTCATGACACTTCTTTAAGAGGCTCCTCTGTCCTCCACTCATTACCTGTATTAATGGCACCTGTTTGAACTTGTTATCAGTATAAAGACACCTGTCCACAACCTCAAACAGTCACACTCCAAACTCCACTATGGCCAAGACTAAAGAGCTGTCAAAGGACACCAGAAACAAAATTGTAGACATGCACCAGGCTGGGAAGACTGAATCTGCAATAGGTAAGCAGCTTGGTTTGAAGAAATCAACTGTGGGAGCAATTATTAGGAAATGGAAGACATACAAGACCACTGATAATCTCCCTTGATCTGGGGCTCCACGCAAGATCTCACCCCGTGGGGTCAAAATGATCACAAGAACGGTGAGCAAAAATCCCAGAACCACACGGGGGGACCTAGTGAATGACCTGCAGAGAGCTGGGACCAAAGTAACAAAGCCTACCATCAGTAACACACTACGCCGCCAGGGACTCAAATCCTGCAGTGCAAGACGTGTCCCCCTGCTTAAGCCAGTACATGTTCAGGCCCGTCTGAAGTTTGCTAGAGTGCATTTGGATGATCCAGAAGAGTATTGGGAGAATGTCATATGGTCAGATGAAACCAAAATAGAACTTTTTGGTAAAACTCAACTCAGTCGTGTTTGGAGGACAAAGAATGCTGAGTTGCATCCAAAGAACACCATACCTACTGTGAAGCATGGGGGTGGAAACATCATGCTTTGGGGCTGTTTTTCTGCAAAGGGACCAGGACGACTGATCCGTGTAAAGGAAAGAATGAATGGGGCCATGTATCATGAGATTTTGAGTGAAAACCTCCTTCCATCAGCAAGGGCATTGAAGATGAAACATGGCTGGGTCTTTCAGCATGACAATGATCCCAGAAACACCGCCCGGGCAACGAAGGAGTGGCTTCGTAAGAAGCATTTCAAGGTCCTGGAGTGGCCTAGCCAGTCTCCAGATCTCAACCCCATAGAAAATCTTTGGAGGGAGTTGAAAGTCTGTGTTGCCCAGCGACAGCCCCAAAACATCTGTCACGGTTTCGGCCGAGGCTGCCTCTCTTCCTTGTTCGGGCAGGCTTCGGCGTTCGTTGTCTCCGGAATACTAGCTGCCACCGTTGTATGTTTCATGTTCGTTTGCTTTTGTCTGTTTGTTGTGACACCTGTTCTCGTTTAGCGTAATTAGTGTCCTATAAGTTTCTCGTTGTGTTTGTCTAGTGTTGTGTGTTATTGATTTTGGTCTGTCGTGTGTAGGGCTTATTTAGCTATTTCGCTCGGTTGAGCTTCCCTCCACTGCGTTGGAGTGTTTACGCACCTGTTTAGTGCGCTTTGTTTTGTTCGCCTTCGTGCGTAATTTCGCCTTGAGCAAGTGTTGTCGTAATTTCCTTGTTGGAGATTTACTAAAGTCTGTTGGACTATACTTGGTGTCCTGCGTTTGATTCCACCACTACACCCACATACAGCACGCGTGACAACATCACTGCTCTAGAGGAGATCTGCATGGAGGAATGGGCCAAAATACCAGCAACAGTGTGTGAAAACCTTGTGAAGACTTCAAAAAAAACGTTTGACCTGTGTCATTGCCAACAAAGGGTACCATAATTTGCAAATAAATTCATTAAAAATCCTACAATGTGATTTTCTGGAATTTTTGTTCTCATTTTGTCTGTCATAGTTGACGTGTACCTATGATGAAAATTACAGGCCTCTCTCATCTTTTTAAGTGGGAGAACTTGCACAATTGGTGGCTGACTAAATACTTTTTTTCCCCACTGTACCTGTCAATTTGTAGAAAAATCACCCTGATTAACTCTTTAGTATTATCCCAGTTTACCTATTTGCTTATGGTCTTGCCTACGCCTCGCGAACAGTTTTTTAAATTATATGAGAAATAAATATTCAATTTTATTTGGAACGGCAAGCCAGACAAAATTAAAAGGGCCTTTTTATATAATTAATATGAATTCGGAAGACAGAAATTATTAAATATTAAAGCATTAGACCTATCACTAAAAGCTTCAGTCATACAAAAGTTATACTTAAATACGAACTAGTTCTCAGCAAATTAGTAAGATTGTCTCACCCAATGTTCAAGAATGGCCTTTTTCCCTTTATTCAGATTACAACCACTCATTTTCAGTTATTTGAAAAGGAAATCATCTCCCAAATATCACTATTTCTAAAACAAGCCATAGAAAGTTGGTTGCAATTTCAATTTAATCTTCCAGAAACGACAGAACAAATAATGCAACAAATATTGTGGTTAAATTCAAATATGCTAATTGACAAAAAACCTTTTTTTGACAGAATGTTTAAAACGACAACAACAGCGCCGGAGAAGATGGCTGCCGTTTACAGCCCTCTAACCAATTGTACTATTATGTGTGTTTTTCCGCGTTATTTGTAATTTATTTTGTACATAATGTTTCTGCCATCGTCTCTTATAACCAAAAAGAGCTTCTGGATATCAGGACAGCGATTACTCACCTCGCATTGGACGAAGATTTTTTCTTCAACGAAGGCGGCGCGAAGGGATATCCTACAAACACCCGACAAGGCCCAAATCCCCGATCATTCGCGTGAGGAAGAGACGGAGATATCGCGGACGCAGATCCGGGTGCCTTGTAAGGATCCGACGGCGAGCGAGTAAACTGCCTCTCCCATCAATCCTATTAGCCAACGTTCAAGCTTTTGAGAATAAAATGGACGATTTAAGATTACGGTTATCCTACCAACGGGACATTAAAAACTGTAATATCTTATGTTTCACGGAGTCGTGGCTGAACGACAACAATGATAACATTCAGCTAGCAGGCTATACGCTACATCGACAGGACAGAACGGCAGACTCTGGTAAGACAAGGGGTGGCGGTCTGTGTATATTTGTAAACAACAGCTGGTGCACAAAATCAAATACTAAGGAAGTCTCGAGGTTTTGCTCGCCTGAGGTAGAGTATCTTATGATAAGCTGTAGACCACACTATTTTACCAAGAGAGTTTTCATCTATATTTTTCATAGCTGTCTATTTACCACCACAAACCAATGCTGGCATTAAGATTGCACTGAATGAGTTGTACAAGGCCATTAATCAACAGGAAAACGCTCATCCAGATGCAGCGCTCCTAGTAGCCGGGGACTTTAATGCAGGGAAACTTAAATCCGGTTCTACCTAATTTCTACCAGCATGTTAAATGTGCAACCAGAGGAAAAAAACTCTAGACCACCTTTACTCCACACACAGAGACGCATACAAAGCTCTCCCTCGCCCTCCATTTGGCAAATCTGACCATAACTCTATCCTCCTGATTCCTGCTTATAAGCAAAAACTGAAGCAGGAAGCACCAGTGATTCGGTTAATAAAAAAAGTGGTCAGATGACGCAGATGCTAAGCTACAGGACTGTTTTGCTAGCACAGACTGGAACATGTTCCGGGATTCTTCAGACAGCATTGAGGAGTACACCACATCAGTCACTGGCTTCATCAATAAGTGCATCGATGATGTGCGTCCCCACAGTGACCGTACGTACATACCCCCAACCAGAAGCCATGCATTACAGGAAACATCCGCACTGAGCTAAAGGCCTAGAGCTGCCGCTTTCAAGGAACGGGACTCTAACCCGGACGCTTATAAGAAATCCCGCTATGACCTCCGATGAACCATCAAACAGGAAAAAGAGTCAATACAGGTTTAAGATTGAATCATACTACACTGGCTCTGACGCTCGTCGGATGTGGCAGGGCTTGAAAACTATTACAGACTACAAAGGAAGCACAGCCGCGAGCTGCCCAGTGACACAAGCCTACCAGACGAGCTAAACCACTTCTATGCTCAGCTTGAGGCAAGCAACACTGAAGCATGCATGAGAGCACCAGCTGTTCCGGATGACTATGTGATCACGCTCTCCGTAGCCGATGTGAGTAAGACTTTTAAGCAGGTCAACATTCACAAGGGGCCGCAGGGCCAGACGGATTACCAGGACGTGTACTCCGAGCATGTGCTGACCAACTGGCAAGTGTCTTCACTGACATTTTCAACATGTCCCTGACTGAGTCTGTAATACCAACATGTTTCAAGCAGAACCATAGTCCCCGTGCCCAAGAACTCTAAGATAACCTGCCTAAATGACTACCGACCCGTAGCACTGACGTCTGTAGCTGAAGTGCTTTGAAAGACTGGTCATGGCTCACATCAACAGCATAATCCCAGAAACCCCTAGACCCACTCCAATTTGCATACCGCCCCAACAGATCCACAGATGATGCAATCTCTATCGCACTCCACACTGCCCTTTCCCACCTGGACAAGAGGAACACCTACGTGAGAATGCTATTCATTGACTACAGCTCAGCATTCAACACCATAGTGCCCTCTAAGCTCATCACTAAGCTAAGGATCCTGGGGACTAAACACCTCCCTCTGCAACTGGATCCTGGACTTCCTGACGGGCCGCCCCCAGGTGGTAAGGGTAGGTACAACACATCTGCCACACTGATCCTCAACACGGGGGCCCTCAGGAGTGCGTGCTCAGTCCCCCTCCTGTACTCTCTGTTCACCCATGACTGCATGGCCAGGCACGACTCAACACCATCATTAAGTTTGCCGACGACACAACAGTGGTAGGCCTGATCACCCGACAACGATGAGACAGCCTATAGGGAGGAGGTCAGAGATCTGGCCGGTGGTGACCAGGACAACAACCTCTCCCTCAACGTGACCAAGACAAAGGAGATGATTGTGGACTACAGGAAAAAAAAGAGGACTGAGCACGCCCCATTCTCATCGACGGGCTGTAGTGGAACAGGTTGGAGCTTCAAGTTCCTTGAGTGTCCACATCACCAACGAACTATTATGGTCCAAACACACCAAGGACAGTCGTGAAGAGGGCACGACAAAGCCTATTCCCTCTCAGGAGACTAAAAAGATTTGGCATGGGTCCTCAGATCCTCAAAAAAATTCTACAGCTGCACCATCGAGAGCATCCTGACTGGTTGCATCACCGCCTGGTATGGCAACTGCTTGGCCTCTGACCGCAAGGCACTACAGAGGGTAGTGCGACGGCCCAGTCCATCAATGGGGCAAAGCTTCCTGCCATCCAGGACCTCTATACCAGGCGGTGTCAGAGTGGAAGGCCCTCAAAATTGTCAAAGACTCCAGCCACCCTAGTCATAGACTGTTCTCTCTGCTACCGCACGGCAGCGGTACCGGAGTGCCAAGTCTAGGTCCCAAAAGACTTCTCAACAGCTTCTACCCCCAAGCCAAAGACTCTGAACAGCTAATCATGGCTACCCGGACTATTTGCACTGCCCCCCACCCCATCCTTTTTTACGCTGCTGCTACTCTGTTAAGTATTTATGCATAGTCACTTTAACTCTACCCACATGTACATATTACCTCAACTACCTCAACTAGCCGGTGCCCCCCGCACATTGACTCTGCAACGGTACCCCCCTGTATATATAGCCTCCCCTACTGTCACTTTATTTTACTTCTGCTCTTTTTTTCTCAACACTTTTTTTGTTGTTGTTTTATTCTTACTTTTTTGTTTAAAATAAATGCACTGTTGGTTTAGGGCTGTAAGTAAGCATTTCACTGTAATGTCTGCACCTGTTGTATTCGGCGCATGTGATCAATAAAATTTGATTTGATTTGATTTGATTTGAATGTTTAAAAATGGTATAATCTTCGCAAAAGATATAATCGGGTAGGACTGGTGGAGTTATGTCGCACATGTAGCTGACAAAAACATATGGAAATGTCTGCTCTACGCAAAATTACAACCAAATAATTGCAGCCTTACCGCAAAAGTGGAAGAGGAAAGTGGAAGGGGAGAAAGTAAGGGAACTTGTCTGTCGGCCTTGCATTAAAGAACATAATTGGTCAAGAAAACTGTGATAAATAAAAAAGTATATCAGTTTCACTTAAGGACCAAAGTATTGACAGCCGAAACCCATATAGATTGCAAAATAGTTGGGAAGAGATTTTTACGTGACGATCCCATGGCATAGTGTTTATGAACTGACACGCATAAACGACACCGTTTTCAAAAATTTGAATCTTTCAATTTAAATTATTATATAAAATTATTGCTACCAATAGAATGTTATTTATATAGGGGGATACAATCTTCCCAGCTCTGCAGATTTTTCTATGAAGAGACAGAATCATTAGATAATTTGTTTTGGTTCTGTCCATTTGTAGCCTGTTTTTGGACACAGGTCCAGGAATGGCTAAAGTATTGCAATATTTACCTGGAGCTAACCTTGCAGATAGCACTACTGGGTGATCTGAAAGTCATAGTCAATCGATCAATAATATAATAATACTTTTTAGCAAAAATGTTCATTTTTAATTCACAATCTGTAGAAGCAATGAGAATAGAAAGGTTCAGAGCTTTTGTAAAACATCACAGTGCGGTTGAAATATATATGGCAAAAATAAATCCTGTATGGATGGTGTTAAGAGATAGATGGGAGGTGTTGAATGGAGTTGAAGGATGGGACTAATAACAAATAACAACAAACAATAACAAGATAAATAATAATGTAAGCATACTGTGTCCATAATAAGTATATAGGTTGTATGTTGGGAGCTTTTGGGACAGAGCACAGTTAGCAAGATATGGCATATGAAGCTAACCTGATGAACATCATGAAAATTATCGGAGAGGTTGAGAGTAGAAGAAGTTCAGGAGCAAAAAACAAAATAATAGAATTATTGTAAAATTGACTGTGTCCATGAAATGTAGATAGTAAGTATAAGCTGGAAGTAGAGGCTAAGCATTGTTGTTGACTAATTTACCCCAAGTAGGGAAAGGATGGCGGGGTTGAAAAATGTAATAAAGGGGAGTATAGCATACAAAAAACATGGGGGATTGGAAGTGATGCAGACAATTACATTGATGGAAGTTACAATCTATGTGCAATATTAAGCTGATCTAGCCCCCCTCCCAAAATAAAATAAAATAAAAACATTCTGGCAAACACACTGTACTGTCATAGAAATATGTGGTATTTTGGACATTTGAACTGGCATTGTTCCTATCCTTATAATTTGCCCATTCTCTGAAAAAGTGTACATGTTAATTATTTGATTGAATCATAATAAACAATAAGCATCAACTTGTTATGAAATTATTGTTATTCTCTATATACTTTTCTACAAAAGTATATATCATAGGCAAAATATAATGTATTTTATTACATTAATTGTATTTATTCAATGCAATAAGATAGGATACTGTAAATGTTACCAGAAAACCTTTGTCCACTTGGTTGGCAAAGGACACAGAAAAATATTAAAGATAATATTTCACAATTCTTATAGATATCATTGTGACTTTGGCTGTGGCTAATTGAAATTACCATTCAACAGCAGGAAATATCCCAGATTGCCTTTAACATGTTCAGGCTGCTACACTGTCAAACATAAACTGCCAATAATCCAGGGCCTTTTACTCTGACACAGTTCCTACAGTCCTTCTGGTGCTCCCTCTCACAGGAGCAGAGCAACAATTGACATTAATGTCTGTCTGTTTACCAAAAACATCACAAGAGGGCATACAGTGAGCTCCAAAAGTATTGGGACAGTGCACAAAGTTTTTTTTTATGATAGAATGACTATCAGGTTAAAGTGCAGACCGTCAGCTTTAATTTAAGGGTATTTTTATCCATATCGGGTGAACCGTTGAGATATTACAGCACTTTTTGTACATAGTCCCCCCATTTTAGGGGGACCAAAGGTATTGGGACAAATTTACTTAAACGTGTATTAAAGTAGTAAAAAGTTTAGTATTTGGTCCCATATTCATGTACGCAATGACTACATCAAGCTTGTGACTCTACACATTTGTTGGTTGCATTTGCTGTTTGTTTTGGTTGTGTTTCAGATCATTTTGTGCTCAATTGAAATGAATTAAAAATAATTTTGGGGTCACTTTTATTGTAAATATGAATATGTTTCTAAACACTTCTACATTAATGTGGATGCTACCATGATTATGGATCATCCTGAATGAATCGTGAATAATGACAAAGTTACAGATGCACAAATACCATACCCCCAAGAAATGCTAACCTCCCTGTTATTGAAATGGTGAGAAGTTAGTATGTCTTGGGTATCTGTACTTGACTTTACTATTTATGTTTTTTGACTACTAAAGATTTATGTTTTTGATTCCTAAAGAAAAGGATGTACTTTTTACTCCATACATTTTCCCTGACAACCAAAAGTACTCATTATATTTTGAGTGCTTAGCAGGACAGGAAAATGGTCCAATCCATGCACGTATCAAGAGAACATGCCTGTCATCCCTACTGCCTCTGATCTGGCGGTTTCACTAAACATAAATGCTTCATTTGTAAATGATGTCTGAGTGATGGAGTGTACCCTGGCTAGCCTAAATAAAAAATATATAGAGAAAATGGTGCCATCTGGTTTGCTTAATATAAGGAATTTGAAATGATTTATAGTTTCATTTTTGATACTTAAAGTAAAGTATATTTTTAGCAATTACATTTAATTTTGATACAAAAGTATATTTAAAACCAAGTACTTTTAGGCTTTTTCTCAAGTAGTATTTTACTGGGAGACTTTCACTTTTATTTGAGTCATTTTTTATTAAGGTATCTTTACTTTTACTCAAGTATGACAATAGGGTCCTTTTATCACCACTGGTGTAGATTATGTTCTTCTACTTAGTACATTTAATCACTGCATGGATGCTATATAATTGTATATTAAATCACAGACATGGCATGGCCTTACCAACTTAAATTGGACCACAGTGTATTGGACAGGCCTGCATTGTTTTCATGTGATATGACACCTTAGAGACATAAAACGTTTGAAGGGTCTCTGTGTTCTGATCAAACCAATTAGAGCTGGTGTTGTAGGTCCCAATAATGAGCTTGTTTCAGACAACATGATCAATAGGTCCCAAAGTGACTCTCTGTTTGCTGTCTAATTAAAAAGCTTCCTGAAAAGGATAACAGAGGAAGAGCGGGTGAGGAGTTCTTATAAAAGTTGTCACATTATGCAGCTCTTCCTCAATCCCAGAGATGCTGGTCTGAGAGCAGGATTGTCTGGTGAGATGACCAACACAATGGCAAGTAAGTGAGAAATCCAGTGCTTTCTATGATATGACAATTGTTTGTGTTTTCTAATTTTCCAATTGGAAAAATATAATGATACAAGAGCTGTTTAAGGAACAAGAAGAAACTGCAGCCATAATAAACATCTTATTTTTCTCTTTCAGGTAA